>NW_025999926.1:1687194-1842110 GCF_001458135.2 Marmota marmota marmota
CACTGGGCCTTTTCTGCCGGTGGTCACCGTTCCGCCTACCTGGCAGGCGCTGGGGGTGGGGGGCGGCTCTGCCCCTCAGCAGGCCGCTGGGCCTGCTCTGTGGATGGTCACAGTTCCCTCTACCTTGCCAGCGCTGGGGGAGGGGGCGGCTCTGCCTCTCAGCAGGCCGCTGCTCCTCTTCTGCCGGTGGGTCGCAGGCCCGCCTACCTTGCAGGAGTGATTGGAAGCTCTGTTCAGCCGTGGGCCACTGGGCCTTTTCTGCCGGTGGTCACCGTTCCGCCTACCTGGCAGGCTATGGGGGTGGGGGGCGGCTCTGCCCCTCAGCAGGCCGCTGCTCCTCTTCTCTCTACATACTTTTTGAAATATGCTTAGTTATCCATTATTGAAAGTAGGATATTGAAGTCTGTGAAGATTATTATTGAATCGTCCATTTCTTTCTTCATTTTTGTCAAATTATGTCATACATTTTGGAACTTTGTTATTAGGTACATATATGCTTATAATAGATGTATCGTTCTGATACCTACCTAAGTTCCACCATATTGTCAACCCCTTTACCTTCATTTATGAAACAGTGCTGTTTTCTATAAGAGCCCTGATTGAAAAATCAGTGATTAATTTTATTAGAGGCTTTCCTGTACACGATGTGATGTTTATCTCCCTGCTTTCAATTTAAAAAAACAAAAAAAACAAAAAACTATGATGTTTCTGGATTTCAGTTCTTTGCATTTACCCCACTTAGAACTACTGCACTTCTTAAAATGTAAAATGATATTTTTAAAATCATATTCACTAAGATTTCAGCGATTTTTTATTTTCTGTTTTTCTTTGAGAGAGGGCTATCTTGGATTGAACCCCAGGAATACTTTTCTGAGCCACATCCTCAGCCCTTTTAATTTTTTTTATTTTGAGACAGGGTGTTGCCAAGTTGCTTGGGGCCTCACTAAATTGCCCAGGCTGACCTCAAACGTGTAATCCTCCTTTCTCAGCCTCTATGTCTCTGGCATTGCAGGTGTGCACCACCACACATAACTCAGTTGTCACTTCTAAGACTAATTTTTCTGATCCTTCTTTTTTTCTCATTCCAGTAATCCTACCACATGTTTCTTGGTATAGTCAATGTTATCCCACATTTCTCTAAGGTTCTGTTCATTCTCCTTCATACTTTTTCCTTTGTGTTCTTTAGATTTCATAGTTTCTATTAATCTGCCTGCAAGTTCATTGATTCTTACTTCTACCAGCTCAAACCTACTGTTAAAGTTTCTTTACTAGTTTCAAAAATGTTATATTTTATATTAAAAATCTTTTTTCTTGTTTCTTTTTCTAGTTTTTGGTCATTTTATTAACACATTAGTAGCCTTTTATTCGTGGTTTCACTTCTTGTGGTTTCAGTTATCCATGATAAACTGTGGTCCAAAACACTGAATAGAAAGTTCCAGAAAAAATAATTCAAAGTTTTAAATTGTGGGCCATTCTGACTAGTGTGGTGGAACTTCATGACAACCTGTGTCATGTCCTCCTGGGATGTGAATCATGTCTCTGTTTAGTGTATCAACTCGCTGTTGTTAGATGAGTCAGCCATGAACAGGTGGGTAGGGGAATGACAGCGAAGCACGGTAACATACAGAGAGGACACCAGACACATGCATTCAGAAAATCCATGAGTCACAGAACTGAGACCAGAGGGAGCTCCATCAGGCAGGCAAGCATCTGGAGAATGACAACTAGAATGTCCAACTTTTCCCAAGCCTAGGTCATTAAAATCCTTCAGGGGAACTATTATTCATTGAAGCAGAGAAGCTTCAAGGAAATGTAGCTTGGTGTGTCAGAATCTCCCCCAGGCAAAGTTAATTACAGTCCCTTAAGGGAACTACTGTTTGTAGACTATGTCACCACCCTCTCTTGTGACCAAGTTGCCAGAACCCCTACCTTATCACTGAAGAAACCAAGTCACAATTACCCCAACCACCCCTGTGTCCAGGACAGGCAGATTTTTACAGAGAGCTTGCTGAATGCCATTCAAAGGGTAATAATCCAATTAAAGACTTTGAGAAATGAACACAGAGAAGAGGACTCAAGACCTTGAAAACCTCAACTTCCTAAAGGGCCACATCAGCTCTGGAAATGACCTATTCAGTCTGTTTGGTGTACTTTGTGACTCACTTGAAATTCTTCCTCTGAGATGGTGGGAATCAGGAGCTGAGAACCAAACACCCACTTCAACCCCTTGGGTAGGTTCCCTCTGCAACAGGTGCTCCCCACCCACTAGTCACATCAGAGCCAGCTCCTAGATCAACTGCCGCCTATGACAATGCTTAATTTACTTAATAAAGACCCTTTAGCACAAGAGTAGTCATGCTGGCAATCTGATACACCAAAGAGAGGAAAAAAAAAATCTTTGAAACTTTTTACAGTAATTGTTATCATTGTTCTATTTTATTTTTGATGTTAATCTCTTACTGTGCCCAATTTATTGGTTAACTTTTATCATAGGTATTTATGTGAAAAGAAGAAAAAAATATAACATCAAACAATGCTCACCCTATCTGCAGTTTCAGACATCAATTTGGGGTCTTGGATCACAGACCCTACAGACAGATAAGGAGATCTGGTCCATTCTCTGTTTAAGTAGACATTTTTATGACACTGTCTTTTACTTCTTTTTTAGTACAATTTTTTAAAATTCTTTGAATATGTTTATAAGGGACAACTTTGGAATCTCAGGGTAAGCTGACATCTGGGCCATTCCATGACAATTTCTATTATCTGCTTCTTCCTTTACTAGGAAGCAATTCCTGTTTTACTTTTATGCCTTTTTTGTTGTTGTTGTTGTTGAAAACTAGGCATTTTAGGCAATATGACAGCAACTCTGGATAATTATGAGACCTCATCATCCGGGGCCTGTTATTGTTGATTGGATTGTATGTTTTTTGTAGGGCCATAGGGTTATTCTAGTGAGGTCACTGCCCACCATGTGAAGCCTCTGCACAGGGACATGGGCATGCACACAACAAACCCCACTCCCCTGTGGGGGTGCCAGCATTTTGAAGTGAGCTCTCTTGAAACATCTCTTCTCTCCTTACCTCTGTTTAACAGTCTCCTTTGGTTGATTTTGACCCCAGTTCCACTAATTACCAGGTGGTTGTTCTATTTTTTTGGCAATTCCCTGAAGCATAATTTGCTCTGCAGTCAATTAAATTCTGGCTCTCTGCAGGGAGAGCTTTGACACCAGGCTGAGATTTGCTCGGAGTCCACAAGGAATCTTCTGAGTTGTGTCATTTCCTGGTTGTCTCTGGTGGACCAGCTGACACCATGGTTTAGCTCTTTGCTCTCGTGGAAAGATCAGTTTCTTTTTTAATTTCTTTTTTTTAATTTTTTGAGTTGTGGTTGGACACAATACCTTTATTTATTAATGTGGTGCTGAGGGTCGAACCCAGTGACTCATACATGTGAGGCAAGCGTGCTACCACTAAGTTATAACCACAGCCCCTGCTACTAATTTATTGACAGCAAAATCTCCCTTAATTGTGAGATAACACTTAGGCTTGAATTTCCTTAAATCCTTTTCAAAATAATGTAGTCTCTTTAGGAAGTGCTTCAGAGCTCTGTGACTGATCTGCCTCTCTACCTGGGCAGAATCTGAGCTCCTTCCATAGGGCAGTCTGCTTGCCTGAGTGACACATTACTCTCTGAGCAGTGTGCTGGGCTTGGAAATGGCCTCTGATCTACTCAGCCTGTCTCTTCCAGTGTATCCTGGGATCAAGATGACCAGGTCTCCAATATCACTGACCTGTCATATGCTGAATAGAACCTCTATACTATGGGTGGGCCAGGAAGTAGGAAGGAAGCCCCTAACCTCTCCACCAACTTTCTCGAGGTATTTATCCTCTTCAATATAAAGCAGAAGGAGGAGGGGACAAATAATCTTCCAAGCCTACTGCTTTGTGGGTGAGACTACAGCCCTCAGCTGGGAGCTACCTGGAGAGACAGTCCCACCTTCCTGTCCATACCTGCTGACAGTTAATTTGGGTGATAAAGCAGACAAGAAGTGGGTTATGGCTCAAGACTCTCACACTCTTGTTATTCCCTTGGAGATTTAGTATATTTTCTTGAATAAGTGTATACTTTTTCCATTTGGTGTTGACCTGAGGACGATTTCCAAAGACTTAAGACAATGTATTTTAAAGATATTTTCCACAAGTCAGTTGATCCCACTGGACAAGATCCCATGGTTTTCCTTACACTGGTATTTTGCAAATTCACTCCCATAGATAAGCATTTTAAAAACGACAAAGGAGAGACAAAGAGAAATCAATAGCTTGACAGGTATTTGCTTGTAGATAACAGTTGATTTAGCCAGTTGTCTTTATTCCAGTTATCTCCAAATTTCTTTAACAAAAGGCTCTTTTGTGCCTGAGTACTAAATATAATTAGGAAATTCTTATAATTGATGCTGTGCTTCATAGGCACTTACTAAATGAGAAGCCACCTTTTTAGACAATGCACATCCATGCATGGGTGTAGGTGAAGAGTGACAGGCACAGCATATAAACAGCTAGAGTGAGTCATGAAGCCGTGCTCTGCATACTCTGTGGAAACCCGAGGATGGCAGAGAGCATCCTTTAAAGAGATATTGGGCTAGGAATTCCAGAAGGAATAAGCACTATTATTAAACACCCTGTAAAAGTTGAAGCTTTGCCACATATTCACACTTTCACAGTGGTCATCTCTGGTTCAAGTTCCTATTTTATATTGTCATGACTATTTTCTTTTTCTATTCCCATTTTTAGTCAAAATTTACTGGGTTTTTGATTTGGAATGTTTCTCTAGAAGCATCTTGAAAGAGATTAAAATATAGAGATTATAACAACTGTCCTGTGTCTACCACCCATAATTATTTGTTTTAGATTTGTATTTTAAAAAAGAAACAGTATTTTAGATATACTTTAAAATAACTTTGCTTTTGTCTGAGTTCCATCTTCCTTCTCCAAACAAAAACTCAGTCTCATAAGTTCTATTGTGTTCTTTCTATGGACATCTGCCTGCATACATATACACAAACATGTCCATACACATGCACATACTTGTACACACACATATAGGTTTGCTTCAATGTTACCTGTTTATAGGTATGTTTGCCAAGTTTCTGTTGACAATCTTATGTCTTTCTCTCCTAAATGAATGAAAAGTAAAAGCAAATGCCTAGAATTTAGCATGTGTGACTGGGTATGGTAATCTCATTATTGTAGGAGGAAAGTGTAAGGAGAGGAACATTTGGAAGGAAGATATTGAGCTTGCTTTTGAGTTTGAAATGCTGCTAAGACAGCAGGAAATAATTTATGTGCATATGCACATATCTCAATCTAGGGGTAGAAGTCTGTATGAGGCATCTCAGTTTCTGAGACAAAAGAATAAATGATTAATGAAAATAATAGGCATGAAGTTGGCAAATAAAGTATTAGCAGAAAATCATTAGAAATATTCCTGATAAAAAGGAACAAGTCAAGTATTATATCTGCCCCAACTAATTGTGGATAGAGACACAGCACACTGGAGAACTTCGTCAGGATCTGCAGGCAAGAAACAGCTAGGAGGGAAGGAGTGGATCTGCAGAAACGTGGTTGTCGTCATTTGATACTATCCAATGCTGCTCTGTAAGAAAATGACCAAAAAGTAAATAAAGAAGATCAGTTTGATGAGATGATCGATATGCAAGCAACATTCCAAAGATTTCTTGTAACTGAAGAGGAACAAATTGGAAAATTGACTATGGGACAAATGGACCATATCCACAATTCCAACAAAACATCAAAAGTACCTGGGGATAGACTTAACCTTCCGTTTTTACAACTATATGAATGAAAAGATGAAATTAAACTATAGGACAGATACTGAGGTTTTAATCAGTCAGGAGATATACTATGTACCTGTTTGGAAGGTAAGAGTTTTCCTCAAGTTTACTTGTTAATTAATGGAATTCCAATAAAAGATCCAACAAGCTGATGCGCAACTCAAAGCTCAGTCCTTGCCCCCAAAGCCAACTCAACAACAAGGACACGGTTTTGAGAAAAAGGAAAGGTTTATTGCTTTGCTAGCAAAGGAGAAACACAGGGGACTCTGGTCCCCGAGGCTGTGATTCTGCCCATCAGGAGGGACAGGGGGCTTTTAAAGGAGCTACTCAAAGGCTACATTCCAGGGGTTCCCAGGGCATCCTGATGGTGTTTTAAGATTCACTTGTTAATTAGGGAGATATTTACTCTCTAGATTCTCTGGCAGATATCTCCTTCCTGTGGAGTACAGGAAACTCAAGGTAATCTGTTCTCCACCCCCAGGTTAGGGAGGGGGAGAGGGAGAAAAGAAAAAGGAAAACATGTCCCTTTAAAAAAATAAGCCTCATCTATCTATATCAGAAAAAACATTCAGCATTTAGTGTTGGGAGGGGAAGGGAGGGAGCAGGGGGGTTAAAAGACAGTGGAATGAGGTGGACATCATTACCCTAAGTGCATGTATGAAGACACGAATGGTGTGTACTTTTATATACTTTGTATATAACCAGAGATATGAAAAAATGTGCTTTATATGTGTAATATGAATTGTAATGCATTCTGCTGTCATAGATAATAAATTAGAATAAAAAACTTAAAAAAATAAATAAAGGTATTGTGTCCATCTATAACTTAAAAGAAAAAAGCCACAGAGCTATATTTAAAAGGTGAAGTGGACCACTGTTACAGATAGAGTACAAATTTTCAATAGAAAGGTCATTCCTGCCTAGGTACCAGTAGACAGGAATGTGTTTTCCAATCAGTATTGCTGTAGAAAAAACAAAAATCATGTGGTTAGAAAGCTTTTGGACAGAGAATATTAGTTTGTTTTTGAACCAAAGTTTTGTCTTTTTCTTTTTTTGTGTACTAAATGTAGTACACATCTCTATTCTTTAAAAAAAAAAATGAAAGTAAAAAAATATGTATTTGAAAGATCACCCTCAAATTTCATCATTTTAAAATTTTTATTTATTTTTTTTTAATATTTATTTTTTCAGTTGTACACAATACCTTTATTTTGTTTATTTATTTTTATATGGTGCTGAGGATTGAACCCAGGGCCTCACATGTGCTGGGCAAGCACTCTATCACTGAGCCACAACCCCAGCCCAAATTTTATCATTTTAACACTGTATTTTTCCTAATTTTCTTACTGTTTCTTTACTTCTGTTTTACTAGATATTTCTAAGAAAAATAATTGAGACTAGAAACAATACAGTCTGAGAATAATGATTTGTAAACTAAACAGCATCACGAAATATGATTTCCAGCAATTATATAATGCTAATGCAAACTATAAAAATAACAGTATGCTCTAAAATGACCCTGATGAACTTCGAGTTGGAAAGCATAAACAAGGTAGCAATAAAGGGCTTTTGTGGTATCTCTCAGGAGATAGGAACATTGTTCTACTACTTGTTCATAATTGAATCCTGGTTGGCGTGCCAGGAAAAGCCCGGTTGCTGTCAACATGCCTGGGCTAGTTTGAGTTTAGACTTCTTTCCCTGTAGGAAGCACTGGAGGATCTTGCCTCTGCAGGTGAGGAAGGAGGGGCAGCCCTCTCTCACAGACACTTTTTTCCTTTGCAGACACACGGTGTGAGTTTGTCCCAGGAGAGTTCAGCACAAAGTATGTGGGACACTTTATCCCCACAGGCCATGCCAATTATTTAAAAATGTTGAAACCAGGAGGAGGTATTAGGCAGCTATTTAGTATTTTATGCATAATGAAGGATTTTGCATATCTGCAACTTTGTTAGAGGGAAAAAAGTCAGACTCCTGATGAGAAAAATGATACCGTAGCAATTTATGGATTATTTCACTCTGAATTAAAATCAGCCAGTGAAAAGAACTTGCCTGAAATTTGGATATATGGATATTTTATAGAGAGAGATTTTTGTATCTAGATATATCCAAATGCTATAAATTAATGAAAACACATTCTTTTAAATGTTTAAACAAAAATGTAAAACAAGAGAAACAGAGTCAGAGGCAGTAGGAAACAAAAAATAAAATTATATATTGAAAGTGTAAAAAGTGTAAGCAATAATGACTCTGTGACAAATATATCAATTAATAGACATTGATTATATAAAACATCACCCAATAATATGCTATCTATAGAATAATTCTCTTCATATACATTGACATTGTTGAAAGTAGAAGAATATAAAATGCATTTTATGTGTATTACTTAGGGTTTTCAGTTCTCTGAAGAAATAATCAATAGAATAATATGCACACACACACACACACATTTTATGTGATTATGGAGTCTGACAAGCTCCACGATCTGCAGTCAACAAGCTAGAGAGCCAGGGGAACTGTCCATATAGTTTGAGTTCAAGGTTCAGACCTTGGGGAGATGATGTGGTTCTAGTCCAAAGGAGGGCTGACTTGAGATCATCATACTACAAGTACTTTAAACGAAAATCAATTAAAAGTGTTTATGTTACTATTAAGCAAATTAAGCTTCAGAGCAAAATAAAGAGGAGGTTTAACACACACACACACACACACACACACACAAAGAAGTTAAGTCCCTGTGGATACTAAATGTATGGTTACTTACAAAGTAAAAGTAAAAAAGACTATAGAATGTTCAAGAAAAAAAAAGAACCAAACTCTTTCCCTAAGATTAGAGATTTATAGACGTGTGGAAGACTGCCAAAAAGACATTGTGTCATGAACTGGGTCCACCAGAGGAAACAGTTTTCCAAAAATCTAAAAGAACCTGGCAAGGTTTGAGAAATACAGGTGAGAGCAGTTTGCTACCTGATCTGGACATTTCAATGGACTAAAAAAATTTACAGTCACCCGAATTTATTTCAGTGCCAACCGCTGGACTTGCCTCAATCCTGCTTATCACCCCCAAAGGATGCTAAATTACAGCATCCACTGTTCCTTATTATAAAATCCCAAGCCAACTTGCCTCCAGGGGAAGACGGTTCAGTTTAACTTAACCTTTCAGTCCCAATTTTAAAGTTGTCTTTAAAATTTTAACTTCACTTGTAACTTCTTGGTTTACGGCACCGAATGACAAAGTAGAAATTCAAGAAGGAAGCAGTAATTGAGATAAAAAGAGAAATACATCCATCAATAATTATAGGAGGAGATCTCTACAATCCACTCACAGAGATTAACAGCAATATTAAATTGTAAGGGTATAGAACCGAACAACACACTCAGCCAAAAAGATTGAACCAGCAGATGTAGAACCCTTTACCTAACAATAGAATATATAGATGTTTCAAGTGCCCACGAACACTCACCATGATAGCTCATAGCCTGAGAAAGAAAAGAAACCTTATTAATTTAAGATATTTGAAATCATAAATTGTACAGAATATTTTCTTTGATCACATTTCAGTCAAGTTAGAAATCAATAAAAAAAAAACCTACAACAATTCAAATACTTGGAAATTGAATAACACATGAGTCAAAGAGAAAGTTTCAAAAAAACAAAAAACCCGTAAAACTGAATGAAAATGAAAACAAATTTCAAAATGTGGGTGTTGCTAAAGCAGGATTGTGAGGAAGATTGATAGTACTATATGCTTTCATTAAGAAAAAAAAAAGTAAAGGTCACCAAGCCATCATCTAATTATCTAGCTGAAGTTAGAAAAAGAAGAGTAAAGTAAACCTAAAACAATTAGAAGAAAAGAAACAATAAATAACAGAAATCAATGAATTCAAACGTAGGAAACTATAGTAAAATAAATCAATGAAATAAAAAGCTGATTCTTTGAAAATATCAACAAAATTGGCAATCCTTAGTGAATGGGAGAAAGGGAGAGAATATGAATTACTAGTATCAAGAGTGAGAAAAAAGGATATTTGTCCTCAAAAAGAGGACATTATAAACTACTTGGACTCATTAATTGAACAACTAATGACATGACTCCTTGAAAAGTACAAACTGCTACAACTCACCAAATATAAAAAAATATTATTGAATTACCCCAAATCTTTATGGAAATTAAATTTGTAATTAAAATACTCCTCAGAACTCTTTAGACACATGTGGTTTCATTGGAGAATTCTACCAAATATTAAAGAGGAATTAACATGAATTTTGGATAATATTCTCCAGAATGCATAAGAAAACAAAGCATTTTATAATGCCTGCATTACCTAGAATAAAAGAGGACAAAAAATTCAAAGAAAACAGACTAACATTTTATACCAATTTTAATGCAAAATTCTTCATAAAATTCCTGAATCTGTCTATATAGTTTTTTTTAAAAGAGAGAGAGAGAGACAGAGAAAGAGCATTTTTTAATATTTATTTTTCAGTTTTCGGTGGACACAACACCTTTATTTTATTTTATGTGGTGCTGAGGATCGAACCCAGCGCCCGACGCATGCCAGGAGAGCGCGTTACTGCTTGAGCCACATCCCCAGCCACTGTCTATATAGTTTTAAAATGCACCAGAGCTATTGGTATTGGGTCCTGCTACACAGGGCACAGGTTCAACATTTACAAATCAATCAATGCAATCCATCAGGGTTACAGATTAAAGAAGAATTATATAATCATATCACAACAAATCCATGAAAAAAATCTCCCAACAATTTAGGAGCAAATTGACAGAATGTGTGTGTGTATGTGTGTGTGTGTGTGTGTGTGTGTGTAAACTTATAAGAACATCATTCTTAAGGCAAAAGACTGAATTTTTTCTTCTAAGATCAAAAAATTAAAAAAAATAACTTTCACTCTACCAAACTCCTCAATATAGTACTATAAATTCTAAAAGGCATACACCAGTAAAGCAAGAAAAGAGATTTAAGAAATATAGATCAGAAAAGAAGAAATAGAACTTTCCTAGTTTTTGCCATGTTTGTCTGCATAGGAGATTTCAAGGAACCTACCAAAAAAGGAAAAAACAAATATCTCCTGGAATTAATAAATGAAACAGGGAAGGTTATACATTATACTATCAACACCTCCCAAATCAATTATATTTATATATACTAATAAGGAACCTGTGAAAACTGAAATTTAAGACACTATACTATTTAAAATTACTCCAAAGGTAATGAAATACTTGGGTACATACTTCACAAAAGATAAGTAAAATCTGCAAGTTCAATATGATAAAATGCTACTGAAAATAACCAGCCTAAGTAAATAAAACAGCCTAAGTAAATGAAGAGACATACTGTGTTCACGGATTAGAAGACTCCACCCGATAAAGATATCAATTCTCCCTAAATTGTTCTAAGGTTTAATGCAATGCAGCTGAAATCCCAGGAAGAAGTTTTCTAAACGTAGTCAAGATTATTATGAAATTTATATGGAAAAGCAGAATAGCTAAAACAATCTTGGTAACAAAGAATGAATTGGGAGTATATCTTCTGAAAGTGAATGGCTAGACAAATTGTCATTAATGTGTACCATAGAATACTACTCAGTATTAAAAAAATAATGAACTATTGATTACATTCACCAGTTTGGCTGACTCTCAGGGAAATGTGGTAAAATAAAAAAGTCCACTTTAAAAAGGTAACATAATGAACAATTCAATTTATATAATATATTTGATGTATATGTGTGTATATATCTATATCTATATCTATATATATTTAAAGTGTGTGTGTATATATATATATATATATATTAGACTAGAAGTTTCCAGAATCCGTGATGGACTGGGAAGTGGTTGTATGGAAAGGCCAACAAGGGGATCCTCCAGGAGATGGAAATGGCTCTACCTTGACTTGGTGAATGTCAGGATCTTAGTTGTGTTGTGCAGTTTTGCTAGAGGCTATCATTTGTTTGAACATAGGATCTCTTTGCATTCTTTTACAAATGTATGAACAATCTACATTTATCTAAAAACAAAGTTTAATTTAAAAACAAATATAACCTGTTTCCTGATGATTTTGTTTCTCCCAGTTAGTAGGGATGCTTATCCTGGGATCCACTTTCAATTCCACGACCCAAAACATGATCATCTTTTTGTATTCCCCCAGGCTACTCTGGAGAATTGAGCATAGGTGATGGGATCCTATCAGTGAATGTGGCCACCTTTGAGATGGGAACCACTGTAATGTGAGTACAATGGATTCCAGTAATGGGGACATTTTCACATCCTGGGCGAATACTGAGTATTGCATTAAAAAGAATGCATATCATAGAATTAGAAAAGGAACTCAGAGATAGCTTGGTCTTTCCTCTTAATAATACAAAGGAGGAAACAATCATAAAAATTAACTTGTCCAAGATCAAAGCATGAGGTATTGACAAACTCATAAGTAAAGTATGACTGGAGTTCAAGGATTTTTAAAATTTTTTTATTTTATTTTTTTGCACCAAGGATTGAACCTAGGGATACTTAACCACTGAACCACATCTTCATCTTTTATTATTATTATTATTATTATTATTATTATTATTATTATTATTTTATTTAAACATAGGAGCTTGCTAAGGTGTTTAGGGCCTTGCTAAATTGCTGAGGCTGGCTTTGAACTTTCTATCCTCCTGCTTCAGCCTCCTGAGCTGCTGAGATTATAGGCGCGTCCCACTGTGCCTGTAAAGAATTCTTAATAGATGGTTTTTTGATTAAAGATCAGTAGAACTAAACTTCAGGCTTTCGTTCTGTTACCTATACTCTGACAAACTATAGGGGACAGTTCTTTATAATCTGATAATCCACATGGATTCTTTTGTCTCTCTGTTTCCCATTGTCTGCACATTCTGGCTGGGACTCTGCATCTGTGAAACTTCTCTCTCATCTCTGCATCCCCACGTCCTACCACAGCTACAACTCTATGGAAGTGACACATATTAAACTCCTTGAAACTATACTTGGTCATTTTAAGGTGGGGCCTAGTGGGAGGTCTCCATGTCCCTGGGGACAGGATCTTGAAAGGGATAGTGAGGTCCTACCCGTTCCTCTTCCTTTGTTTTACACCCCAGCCATGAGGTGAGAGGTTTTAGTCTCCACATACTGTTGCCATGATGTACTACTTCCTTTCCACAGGTCCAAAGCAAGGGGGCCAACCAGTCACGGACTGAAACCTCAAAAACTGTGAGACACAATAAACCTTTTCTCTTTACAAGCGGATGATCTCAAGGATGTGTCTTAGTAATGGAAATCTAATTACCACACAATCTGAATCTATTGTATATTTATAAACTAGGTCACTAAGTGAGAAAAGCTTGAATTGATCCCTCAGTATTCCTGGGTGTCACTGTGATCCCAACTAGTCATTTAATCATCTAGGATGCAATATTTGTAGTCTGTAAGTTTTTCCTTGAGGTTTTTTAAAAAAATCATTATTATTATTATTATTATTATTTTTATTTTAGGGAAAGAGTAAAGAACACTCCTTGGATATATAAAAGGAAATGAGTTAATGGTGGTTTTAGAAAAGACTCCTTGGCTCCAAGTTCTGACTTGGATAAACCATGAAAAAAAATAGGATCCGAGTAGTATACTAAAACAGGACAATTAATTTTATATCTCTAGTGTATTATTTTAACACCTCCATGAAATATAAACCCTAGAAGCTTTATTTTTTACTTTAAGGCTAATTTAAAAGAGACTCTGGGGTGCATCCTAATAAAAATAGTTACAAATGATGTATAAAGAGTGCTGCCTTTTTTTTTTTTTCCAGAAAGAAAAAATAGGCAGATGGAATGAAGAAAGATAGAGGTCTTTTTTTCTCACCTCCTTTCCCTCCACTCCTACATCAGCTCCTACTTCTCATGCATAGATATCCATAGACATTTAGCAGGAAACTCACACATTCTAGAGTCTCCTCCTAATTCAAGCAACGCCATCTGTACAATACAGAGGTGGAGGTATCTTCAGAATTAAATTTATTCGTATTTCCACAAGCTGGGAAACACAGTGCTCTGTGATTGCTTGATACAATGCAGCTTAGTTTTTGAAAACAAAAATGTTGTGCGTGTGTGCGTGTGTGTGTGTGTATTCAAACAGGAAACCTTTTCTCCTGTACCCTTATAACCAACCTCTCTCCCCAACGCTAGCCCTGGTCCCCAGTTGTTCTGTTTTCTATTCTATGGCTTTGCCTTTTTAATAACGTTAAATAAAATCCTACAGCATGCAGTCTAATCGAGTCAGTATTTATGAAGTTGCATCTCATTTCTGAAGTTGTGGTTCATTTTTCTTAATGCTGAGTAGCATTTATTGGTATGAATATGCAACAGTTTATCTGAGTATTTTATTTTCTAGCATATATACCTTGCATATATATTTTTAAGATTTATGCATAATTATCAGTTTTGGTGCTATTTTAAATGGCTATTTTTAAATTAGTTCTGTGAATACAATTCATTTTTATTTATTGACATGGCATCCTAAAAGCTTAACTCACTTATTGCTTCTAATAGCTTTAAAAAATACTTCATGGGATTTTCTCCATAAAGAACTGTATTTTGTATGGATTGAGACGTTTTTATTTCTTTCTTTCCAATCTATATTCATGGTGTTTCCTTTCCTTCCTTGGTTCACTGATTAAGATGCCCAGTACCATGGTGGGTAGGAGTGCTGAGAGCAGACCCTTTTCCCAACTACGGGTATAAAGCACGCAGGTTTTCAGGATTAATTTTGACATTGTCTGTAAATCTGTATGGAGGTTCTTTGGTAGATTAAGAAAATTCCCTTACACTTGTCATCCCAGCAGCTCGGGAGGCTGAGGCAGAAGGATTGCAAGTTCAATGCCAGTCTCAGCAACTTAACAAAACCCTGTCTCAAAATAAGGGCTGGGGATGTGGTTCAGTGATTAAGCTCCCCTGGGTTCAATCCCTGGTGCCAAAATAAAAAGAAAAAAAAAAGGAAAAGAAAAGAAAAAAAGAAAAGCGCCTTCTATTCTCAATTCAGTTGTTGCTTTTATCAAGAACAGATCTTGAATTAAGTCGGGTGCTTCTTCTCCATTTATTCAGATGACCATGGGTTTTTTCCTATCTTTTTTTTCTTCTTAGCCCGCAGATATGATAACTCATGTTAAATTTTTTGATGGTTAAACAAGCCTTGTCTTCCAGAGACAAGTGGCTCAGTGGTAAAGTGCTTACCTCGCATGTGTGAGGCCCTCTGTTCAATTCTCAGCACCACATATAAATAAATTAAATAAAGTTCTAAAATTTTTAAAAATGAAAAAATGCTCACCATCTCTAGCAGTCAGAGAAATGCAAATCAAAACCACCCTAAGATACCATCTCACTCCAGTTAGATTGGCAGCCATTATGAAGTCAAACAACAACAAGTGCTGGCGAGGATGTGGGGAAAAGGGTACACTTGTACATTGCTGGTGGGACTGCAAATTGGTGCAGCCAATTTGGAAAGCATTATGGAGATTTCTTGGAAAGCTGGGAATGGAGCCACCATTTGACCCAGCTATTCCCCTTCTCAGTCTATTCTCTAAAGACCTAAAAAGAGCATGCTACAGGGACACTGCTACATCGATGTTCATAGCAGCACAATTCACAATAGCAAGACTGTGGAACCAACCTAGATGCCCTTCAATAGACGAATGGATAAAAAAAATGTGGCATTTATACACAATGGAGTATTACTCTGCATTAAAAAATGACAAAATCATAGAATTTACAGGGAAATGGATGGCATTAGAGCAGATTATGCTAAGTGAAGCTAGCCAATCCCTAAAAAACAAATGCCAAATGTCTTCTTTGATATAAGGAGAGTAACTAAGAACAGAGTAGGGTCGAAGAGCATGAGAAGAAGATTAACATTAAATAGGGATGAGAGATGGGAGGGAAAGGGAAAGAGAAGGGAAATTGCATGGAAATGGAAGGAGACCCTCAGAGTTATACAAAAGTAGATACAAGAGGAAGTGAGGGGAAAGGGAAAAATAATACAAGGGGGACAAATGAATGTCAGTAGAGGGGGCAGAGAGAGAAGAGGCGAGGGGAGGGGAGGGGAGGGGGGATAGTAGAGGATAGGAAAGGCAGCAGAACACAACAGACACTAGTATGGCAATATGTAAATCAATGGATGTGTAACTGATGTGATTCTGCAATCTGTATTTGGGGTAAAAATGGGAGCTCATAACCCACTTGAATCAAAGTGTGAAATATGATATATCAAGAATTATGTAATGTTTTGAACAGCCAACAATAAAAAATTAAAAAAAAAAAATAAAAGTATATCAATATTGGAAAAAAAAAATTTTAAAAAAAGAAAAAATTTTTAAAAATATCACTTGTGCATGTTGTTGGATATGATTTGCTAATATGTGCCAAGATTTTGAGGGCTTTGTCACCTGTGTTCATGAAAGATATTGGTTTGCATTTTTGTGAAATTTCTTTATCTGCTCTTGGTATTGAGATAATCTTTAAGGGCTGGGTAGAGTGCTTGCCTAGCACATGCAAGGCCCTGGGTTAGATTCTAGCACCACATAAAAATAAATAAATAAAATAAAGTTATTGTGTTCAACTACAACTAAAAATCAAATATTTAAAAAAGATAATCTGAAAAAATGTAATACATTCTGCTTGTCATATATAAATAAAATAGAAAATCTTTAAATGATTTGATGCATTAACTTATTTTCTCAAAGCATATGAAATTATTAATATTTCCTCTTAAAACATTTTATAAAATTTGTTACTAAAACCATTTGGACCTTAAATTTTCTTTTATTGGGAGGTTTTAATCTATAAATTATATTTCTTTAATAAATGCAAGAATAACCATATTTTATATTTTTAGTAACATTTAATAATACGTGACTTCAAAGAAAATTGTGTATTCCATCCACGTTATTGAATTCTGGGATATAAAGTTGTTCCTAATATATCCTTATTGTTCTTTTAACTTGTATCTAGGGGTTTTGTGATGTTGCCTCTTTTATTCTTATTGTCAATCTCTCTCTCTCTCTCTCTCTCTCTCTTCTCTCTCTCCCCCATTTTTCTTCTTCTATCTCACTCTTATTTTAAAGTTCTAGCCAAATGTCTAACAGTTTTATCGATGTTTTTAGTAAATCAGCTGTTGGCACTGTTTTTTTTTCTGGCTTCAATTTTGCTATTTCTGTTATTATTGTTGTTATTTTCTTCCTCTCTGCTTATTTTGGTTTTCATTTGCTCTCGCTTTCAAGTTTTCATGGTAGAAATTGATATTATTTCCATGCCTTTATGTCTTTCTAAATTAAACATAAAATATTAGACCTGAGCTTCTAGAAATAGTTTCACTAATATTTAATAAATATTATGTGGGGTTTTTCTTCTAATTTCATTAAGAGTATTTTCTAATTTCTGTTGTTTATTCTTTGGCCCCTGGGTCATTCAAATGTGTTATTTTTAATTTTCAAATATTTTGGTATTTTATAGATTTAGTTTTTATTCTTTGAAAAATGTACATGGTCAGGAGTGGTGGTGCATATCTGTAATCCCAGCAACCCCAGAGGTTGAGGCAGGAAGATTTCAAGTTCAAGGCCAGCCTCAGCAAGTGAGAAACTCTTGATTTATTAATTGCTGTGGTATTTGAATTATATTTTACTTAACCATCATTCATCTTCAAATACTATTTTACAGTTCCATGTGGATTAAAAGTATAGTATAACTGCATGCAACCGTTTTCTCCTTCATGTCATTAGTGCTTTTATCATACAACCTACCTTTACATGTGCTATAAACCTATAATACATGATGCTGTTTTTCCTTTAAACAAGCAATGACCTCTTAGAGCAATTAAACACGTAAAAATGGCTTTATATTTACTCTCATTTTAATGATTTCTGGATGTATTAAATTCTTTGTAATGACTCAAGCTTTGATCTGATATCATATTTCTTGCACCTAAACACTGTAATACTTATGCAGTGCATGTCTACTGGTAATGGATTTTCAGATTTTATTTGATTACTTAAAAATGCTGCTTCATTTTCTTCTTGATTGTGTGCACTTTACTTATCCTACCCTTTGTCAGTGTTTGTCTCTATGTAATGTATCACTTTTCCCTGGATATCTTCAAGAATTTCCAGTAGTTTAAATGTGATATGCCACTTGACCACTGAGCCACATCTCCAGCCCTATTCTGTATTTTATTTAGACACAGGGTCTCACTGAGTTGCTTAGCACTTCGCTGTTGCTGAGGCTGGCTTTGAACTTGCTGTCCTCCTGCCTCAGCCTCCTGAGCTGCTGGGATTACAGGAGTGCACCACTGCGCCCAGCCTTGCTAATTTTAATGGACATAATCTTGTCATTGGCTTGTGCTTCAACTCATGTCTACTCATGACTATTCTGATAGAATTATTGCTACCTGTTATTTTATCCCCTAGAATTTCCAATCTTTATTTAAATTCCATTTCTCCACTAATATTTCACAACTGTTCATGTATAATTTATACTAGAGCCTTTAATCACACATTTCTCATAGATTTCTTAAAAGCTCTCTGGTTGCTTGGCAGTTTGAACGTTAGGTTTATGTGTGAATGTATGATTTATTTGACTATTGACAATAGTTTTGATAGTGGTTTGCTTTTCCCTACTATCTTGTGGGCCTCATAATTTTGGTGGTAAACTGGTCCTTGATTATAAAATTGTAGAAAATTAGTATTTATGGCTGAAAAAGTACATATCTCTTCTTCTTCTAGGATTTAATATGAGGAGGAAAATAGACTGAGTCACTTTCTCAAAACTGAAAGAGGGTTAGATATGTTGTTGCGATATTGCCATCGAACTGTCAGTGGATCTGGACTTGAATTTAGAGTGTGGTCCATTTGCTGCTTTCCACTGAGGATCTCCCTGTTTAGTGGACCCTCCTTAGGAATCTCCCTCCACCATCTCCCCTTCTCTCACTGTACTTTAGAGACAGGATCTTGTCCAGAATGTAGCAGGCAGTCCTTCCATGATAGGGGTACGGGGGTGGATCTTGTCATTAATCCTGCCTGGAGCCAGAGATAGCTAGGCTCTAATTCTGAGCCCAGGAGAGTTTTCTACTTGGAGAGAGTTTTTCTTTCTACCTTCCTCACCCTGAAGCACATCTGGGTGGGTGTCTGTCAGTAAACTGGTTTTCCAAATGTTTTGCCCAGTGGTTTAATGCTATTGTGCTGTAGGGAGAAGGGATACCTGGGAGGCTGCCTGCAGTAGCAGATGCTGCATTTCTTCAGGACTACACCCCTAAGGATGTTTCCTTTGGTTTCTTGCTTTACCCATGTCTTTTTTGTGAAAACCACAGAAACAACCTGTGAGTGAGTGTAAATTTACCGACTGTCTAAGGATCCTAAGGTTCTGGACACTCATGCTGATCCACTCCTAGCCTTTATCAGTTTACTGAAACCTTATCCCTTTACTGATGGCTGGTATCTTACCTGTTTCTAAGGCTTGTTGTTAAGCTTCTCGTGTGGCTGTCGTGAGCAGTGTTGGAAGAACCAGCCTAGAGCCAGTGTGTCTCACGCGCAGTCATGTCGCACACCCTCTGAACACACACAGAACGGTACCATTCCCATTCCACCCAGCCAGCAAGTCCCTCGGACCTAACAGACCATGTTCCGCCAACAGGGCGGCGTCTCTTGGCCTCCGCTGGTGCTCCTCTCAGTTGATGGGACCAGAAGACCTGACAAGAATGGTCTAGAGGAAGAAAAATGTCTTTTGGCTCCTGGCTCCAGAGGTTCCATCATGGTCTGCGATGGAACCCGGTCCCAATGGCTCTGGGACTGAGACGAGGCGGAGCCCCACAGTGGAAGGATGTGGTGGAGGAATGCAGCTCAGGACCCGGCAACTAGGGAACAGAGAGAGCTCCACTCACTGGGGCAAAATATAAAGGCACACGCTGCTCAATGACCTACTTCCTCCAGCCACACCCTGCTTGCCTACATTCACCATGTAACAGGTCCATAAGGGTGGATCGATCCACTTATCAGGTTCTCTCTCTCCTAACCCAATCATTTCATTTCACCTCTGAAAATCCTTGCCTTGTCTCATATATAAGCTTCTGGGGGACACTTCATATCTAAACCAGAATAGCTGGCAAGGCAGTCCTGTCCACACTCTGCTTGGGAGCAGATGAGCAAGTGTTCAGACCACATTGACCCTTTGAGGCACTTCGTCCTTGGATCTCAGGCTACTTGATTATCTTTCCATCTTAGTTCCATGACTGAGTCAAAAACATTGACTTTGCTAATATTAGATTTTTCTTGTTGTTGGAGTAAGAGTGACCCTCTGACCATTTAAAAAAAATTTTTTTTTGTGGTGCTGGGGATTGAACCCAGGGCCGTGTGCCTGTGAGGCAGGCACTCTACCAACTGGGCTATATCCCCAGCCCTCTTCCCATTTTTTATATCCTAAGAAGAAGACTATTCTAACAGTAAATTTTTACTTGTTCGATTTCTCACTTAGAAGTTACAGTATAACAGCAGTAAGTTTCTGGGTATAAGATGGAAATATATTTAGTTCAGTTATAAAATGGAGTTCAATATATTATTTGTCTCAGAAAGAAACATTGTCAATCATGTCTGATCTTGTTTACCAAAAGAAAAAGAAAAGAAACAGTAAGGACCATTTTAAAAAACAACCATGTTGTATTTCATTGGTGTTTGTACCTTTGGAATATTTCTGATACCTCTTTGGATGCTCATTGATTTCAACAAATTATATCTATATAGCTGAAATATTGTTGAGCATCATGGAGGAAAAAAAAACATGCCTGGCAGTGCCCATGCCATCATTTGTGTGACAAGAGAGAACATAAGGTTGCCAGGAATATTTTCATGTATTGCAACATACCCAAGTTCACAAAAATAAAATGAAATGAAATGGGAGAAGGAATCATCATCTCCAATGTTTCCAAAGTTTAGTACTAACAAATATTCATGAAGATAAAAGCAAGTATGTCAATGTGTCTACTCTGCTGTTTGTCTCCATTTGGAAATAGCCTTCGTGGGTATAGCTCATGGTTTACAGAAATCTTGCTCTCTGAGCATGCTCTCTGATCTAATAAATGACAACAAAATTATGAGAGTGTTAAAATCCTACAGAAAGGGCATGCAATTAAAATCAGTATAAGCCAAAAGTAAAAGAGCAAAGAAAAAGGATGGTAGATGGACTATGGAATAAATCATTCAAAGGTAAGAACAGTTCAGAAGAGCAAACTGGGGTGCATGTGCATTCAGAAACATTGAAAAGAGAAGACAAACTTACTACCAAAATAAGTTTAAATTTTTAAATATTATATAAGATGATCAGATTTCTTTTTCCTATGCTTGGTGAGAAAATGAACATCCATATGGTAAATTTTGAACCACATTGAGCAAGATTGTCAAGGAACAAAGTGCAGCCTTCCAAACTGTGACAGGATGCTGCATATCCAAACATGTGTCACACCATCAGGTAAGTCTCAAACAGTTATCTCTCCACAGATACTCTGAGGGGGGGCAACGTGAGCGGGACAGCCGAGCATGCCCTCCCACAATACTCAGTTAAATGCCACAGAAGGGCAGAAAATGTGAGGCTCAAATTAGAAATCTTGCAGATTTTAAGGTGTTTTCATTGTCTGTAGTCTCCTAATCTGTAAAAATAGATTAGACTTGAGGTAGAGAGAAGAGGGGAGGAATCAACTGCATACAAATATGTGCTGCATGTAGAGCCAGACAAGCAGAAAAGCAGAACTAAGTCACCCAGTGGAGAATGGGGCCGTGGGAGTCATACTGTGACTCACACCAGCCTGGACTTCCTGCCAGGGATGGATGGGAACCTCTGAAGGGGAATGACTCTCCTGGGTTGCAGTCACAGCACATCGGGAGAAAAATGGTTCTAGCACAACAGTAGCTGCCACTTAGTCATTTTAGCTCCCTTTCCATTCCCTACCTGTACACCAGTTCTCTCCAGGAGAGAACTATGAGCCTCAGGAAAGAGGACACGTGTATGGAATACCTGAATATACCCAGCACAGCTGTGGAATATTATTCTGAAGAATTACTACAAGAAGCAAGAAATGTCACCATCAATATTTACCCATCCCCTCTAGGCAGAGTAAATATGAACCATGTGCAAACTAGTATGGAAAAAAACATAAAAATCAAAGAAGAGGATAGTCCATCGAAGATCATATGCAAATTAGCAGAAACAAATGTAAAATAAAACTGAAGCTATTACAGAAATGAAAGTGGCATGACAGACTCAGAGTTAGGGTGACTAGACTTGAGCTCATGGCAAAGGAAGAAATGAAAAATGGGGAAGAGAAAGAAGGGACAATGTTTGGGGAGAAACTGATAGATTCTGTAATCTGACAACAGAAAGCCAATTCCGTAGGATTGGTGTTATAAGAAAAAGGAAAGGTGTTCCAGTTTCTTAGTCAAAGAACAACTGTGTGAACATTTGAAAGGCAAGCAGAGGTCAGGATGGTCAGCCTAAGTCACACCCCAGTGAAGTTACAGAACTTGAAATATTTCAGAAATAAAAACAAGGAACCTTTGGTTCTCTTAGCTGAAACCTCAGTCTTGCACAAGGGGACAATAGAATTGATCTCAGACTTTCCCACACAATCCCTTAATAGCTAAAAAGGGAGAACAGTAATATCTATGAAGTGGGTAAAGAAGAACATAACAGAAAATTCTTTTCCGGGCAGGAGTGTTCTTTTTGTTTTCCACAGCCTGGCCCGTCTGTTTGTGGGGGAAGATCAGAAGATGTGGGAAGTGTTGGTAACTGGTGCTCTGGGCTGGGTGCAGCACGAATCAGCGAAATAAAAGACAAGCAGAGTTGTTTTGGAACAACCCATGGCAACAATAACAGCAAAAAGTGGCTGTGGGTTGGAGCAGAGATCATTTGTGTAGAAGGAGCACACTGCAGATTTCTCATATCCAGTTGTGCTTTGCTTCTGAGACAGGTCCCCGGAGCACCCACTCAAACCTGGGTGTCCTTCACGAGGCCCCAGGGGAGCTGAGTGCACCAGATCTTCTCCCGAGTGGCTGCTTCCTGGGAAAAGACACTCGAACAATTTTTCATAAAATAGATCTGTATGTGCAGGATGATGGGGAAGGATGGGAAAGAAAGCAGCAGAATCTGCCTGGGGAAGAAAATTGGAATTTTATTGTATGAAAATGGAAAAGGAAAAATCATTTGATAAAAAAAAAAAGTTTTTTTGCATATCTTCTGTTTCCTAAAAATGTATTATAAGAGTTTACGAGTTGGATTGGTTCGGGGGGTGAAGGAAGGACAGAGAAGATTAAAGGAGGTATTAAGGAATAAAACAGCTCAAAGCAAAGAGGAAGAAAGAATGATGATTTCACATATAGAATCCATCCTGGGAGGAATCCTCTGCTGTCAATTGGTGCTGATAATCCAAGCCAGAATTTTTATTTGTAACAAGAAGACAGTGATAAAAGTTCTTACAGACTGCACGTAAGTTATTATCTTTAAACATGATAGTTAAGCCTCAATAGCACCAGTCTTATTTTCTAAGTATTATATAAATGCTCCTGCCTAATAATGACATAAAAAGTTCATGTAAGCAAATAAATAGCAGCTTATAAAATGCAGGCCTTGCCTCCAGGGGCAGGAGTAGAGGCCTCTTGATCTTCTCCCTGTTTATTTCTCGAACTCTCCAAATTCCCAGACCAGAGCCTGCATGAGGCTGTTCGGTACAGTTGTCTACCCTTGCCACAGAGGATGTGTCCCCAGATGTCTGGAAGCACTTTCACTTCAAAGACTGCTGAACTCTCTACATTAACTCCCCGCTCCCCATAGATCCTAGCATCCTAAGCACACAGTGTTTTTTTTTTTCTTTCCTTAATAAATGGAGAATTTGCACCTTTTTACTTAACGGTAGCACTTTATGTCATCCCTTTGGCATTAATTGCCATCATCAGCATTCTTGTGCTTTGGGAGTAACCACCAAACAAAATAATTGCACTTATTTGCTAAGTAAAGTAAGAGTTATTTGAACACAACCACTCTATACCACAATGGTAGAACAGATAACTTAGACGACTACGAAGAAATGAAGGAGTAGGCAGCTCTATCCAGGGACAGAAGGATGATTCATATCCCAGGGGACAGGAGGCTGATGGCACAAGATTTCATCATGATACTCAGAAAGGCACTGTTATGGTTTGGATGTGAGGTGTCCCCCAAAGCTGATGCAGGAATGTTCAGAGGTGAAGCATGGCCACCTCACCAGTCCATCCTAGTCCGAGTGGACTGACTGGGTGGTAACCATGGGCAGGTGGAGCATGGCTGGAGGAGGTGGGTCACTAGGGGCCTGGCCTGGAAGGGTGTATCTTCCCGGCAGCCCCTTTTCCTTCCCCCTCTCTGCTTCCTGGCTGCATGAACGGAGCAGCAATTCCTTCACCACATCCTTCCGCCATGATGCTCTGCCATGCTGGGGTCCAGAGCAAGGGAGTCGGCCCCGCCTGGACTGAACCTCTGAAACTGTGAGCCCAATGAATGTTTCCTCTTCTCAGTTGGTCTTGTCAGGTGTTTTGGTAACAGTGATGAGAAGTGATGAACTCTTAGATATAGCTTATTTCTGGAACCTTCCCTGTAACATTTTCAGACCATACTTACCTGCGGGTCACTGAAACCAAGGAGAAGGGAAGATGAATGAGTTTCTAAAGGTGCAGTTTCACAGGGATAAACATTCAGCCAGCATAGCCGTCACTGTCCTTCCTTCTCCCTCTCCACTCAGCGGGAGGAGCACGTGGCCGTGGATGGATAACCCAGAGAAGACTCGGCATCTCCCTCTTCATTCTCTCTCAAGGACCTGTGTGAGGCCAGCTTTCCTTTCAAGGACTCATCAGCTCAGCCCCAGGCACGGGGCCCAACAAGTTCTCTTCTTCTTTAAGTTAAAGTCCTGCAGGGAAGACTGAAGAGTATTGCATTCAGGCATTTCTTCCAGAAACATCAAGAGACTAGGTCTATGATTAAAAGAGGGGATTAGCATCCATTCACTCAGCCAGGGAGGAGTAGTTGCAAACTGGGCCCAATTTCTAGCTAATTTTGAATTCCATTCACCACTAATGTCCTTTGTACACGGTCCTTTTGTGTGAGTGGGAGTGAGAGGATGAGGCTCCGGGGTATGTTTCATTGGGAGCAGAGGGGAAGACATGCTGGGGAGTCACGCAATGCTGCTGTCATGTTAGGCCCAGAATTGCCATTACTGTGGGGTGTGCCTTCAATACCCATTTTGAGTGGCACTTCAGTTTCAATGGAGTTACAGAGGATTTCTAAAGAATGTGATCTCCTAAATATCATCACACTGAATAAGTCTGAGTGCCAGAACAGTCACTCAGAGTTGTTTCCATGAATTCTTCCAGTGCTACAATTGCAAATTTTCTTGCCCCCATCTGAAAGTTAATGAATCAGAGCCTGGTGTACTTAAAGAAGTTGAATCATTTTGCAGTACACGCCAGGGGAAACCTACTAAGGGGGTTGCTTGTACTCAATTAGGCCTTTAAGAATTGCCTTTAAGTCTGGAATTTTAAGTGATCCCCATTTGATGATATGCTGGAATTTCCTGGCTGCTCGGTAAACCAGTATTTCATGTATTTCATTTTCTCAAGTTATCTTTAGGGGATGTGGGAGGAAGAAGAGATGGAAAAGCCTGTAGCCATGGGATGAGGAGCAACATTTTGGGAGTCTCTCAAACAAGCTGCAGCAAGACTTTACAAGAACACCCGCAGACCAGAAAATGAAGAAACAAAGTGAATGTCACTTGTGCCTTTGCCATTTCCCTTCATAGTGAAGCTTCCCTAAATTTCCCTCAAATACTCACTTGAAAAAAAAATTGGAAACTTGGGAGTAATCTAGATCTTCTCTGCAGCCAATAAAAAGGATGGTATGGGTATATATGGGATGGAATGAGAAAATGTCCACACAAGTTCAAGTGAATAAACAAGAGCCTGGAAAAGTCCAAAAAGGAAGTAAACAAAGGAGTGAAGCAGAGGACTGAATGAGATTGAATAAAGATTCTCAGTCCCTCTTTGGGCAGAGACTATTAATGAGATAGAAAAGAAAATCAAAATATATTTTCATATATCTAAATCCTAAATCCTTCAGCAAGTACTGGAGAAAGAATGAAAACCTAAAAGATTAAAAATCCATAGTTTACATTGACATTTGGCCTTCCACAATAGTATTATTATTGTGTGCTAAAATTCTCATCATTAATTGCAAAGTGAGGCATGTATAACCGTGTGAGAGGCCCTAATGACGTTTTGACCATGTCTTCATTTCAGAACCTAGTGCATCGTCTGGAGTCAGACTGCCTGGCTTGCAAACTTGACTCTGCCACTTGCTCATTGCATGCCTTGGCATTTCTTAATGTATTAGAATAATAACAGTTGCACCAGATACTTGGTTGCATCTCCTCAGCCTCCAGGAATGCCTACAGCAGAGCATTCCCCAACCACTTTCTACATTGCTCTTCCTGGAAATCTTCTTGGCTGTGAGAAGGTGCTGCCCCTCTCCAGGAGGTGAGCACAACAGGAAGTCAGTGCCTTGGGAACACCTCAACCCAGGGGGAGCAGGTTTAGCTGACAGCTGCCCACTGTCCAGTCACAGTGGAACAGCTCTGACTTGTGCTTCAAATGCCATTTCAGAAGGTCCTTGAAAGAGATGACCCCCAGTTGCCAACTGCAGTATAAGCTTATTATAGTACTTTCCCTCTTCTCCCTGCCCCACTCACAATATTGCTTGTAATAACCTCTCAGATAAGCTATTCATACCCCAAAAGTCTTCTCTGAAATCCAAGCTACGGCAAAAGCCTTTACCTTATGGAGTTGCCATGACAACTACAGGAAATGATACAGGTGAAGAAATAAGCTCCTACCCCAGCACATGGCCAAAAAAATATTAACTCTAATGACATCAGAGATACTAGACAATGAATATGACACTGGAATATTCAAAATAAGCAATTATATGGAAGAAGCTTCTAAAAATATGCATCCATTATAACACAATTTTCAATGTGTTTACTCACAATTGTGAAATGCAAAATTCTTCCAGTCCCCTCATGGCTGCAGCTGAGATGAAATGCAAATACATTTGCTCTTCAAGTTATCTTAAAATTCATAAGCACTAATTTTCACACCCACAAAACCAATTTCCATGTTTCAGCCTTCTTCTATTTCAGTCTACTAATTTTACAGTTAAAACTCCTGAAACAAAGGAAAGTTCCATGACTTGGACCAGACCGCATTCTGACTGAGGTTTCTAACTTTTGGCACAAGGTCTAGTGCTCTTGGTGTCATGCCACCTCCCACAGGTTGGACTGAAAAGATATTCAGGAAAATGAAGACTTGCATTGCCAGGTGGTGCTGATCCTGGTGTGTTTGAAGGGGTGGGAGGCTAAGCTATTGACGGACATTGATTCACATATGGCAGCTCAGTCTGTGTTTTATATCTTCATATTTTTAATACTTTTCATTAAAAATGAAGTCCATTCATGAGGTGGTGCCCTCATGACTGATAAATCTCTCCCATTAGGCCCCATTTCCCAACACTGCCGCATTGAGGATTAATTGTTTAATCTGCAAATCAGGGACACTTTGTACAATACCATTCCATATCTGACCTCAAAATTTGTGTTTTTCTCACATATAAAATATTTATTTCATCCCAATATCCCCCAAATGCAGTACTGACTCCAAAGTCTGAGTGTAATGTCTCATCTAAACCAGATAAGGACGAGAATCAAAGGCTGTATTCATCCTGAAACTGCAGATAGTAACAACCCTATATACACTATTTTTTCCAATTATTATAAAGCTTAACTTATAAATTAGATGCAGTAAAACATTTATTCTTCATAATTTCACTGTTAGATAATTTTTTGTATGTCTTAGCAAATTCAGCATGCAATTTTTTTTTCTTTTCCTTACAAAGTCAAGAACTTTTCCCTTTTCCTTAAAGAAAGTGCTGTATGGCTTCTCTTGACACATCCAAATTGACATAATCACTGCTTTTGTGTTCTGGGGTCACCATTAAATAAAATGAGATTAACTCAAACATACCCCTTTGATACCATGACCGTGTAACTGATAACTGAGACTACTATTAAATGACTAACAGGAGAGTAGCATATACAGCATGGATATGCTGGACAAAGTGATGATTCATGGCCCAGATGGGATGGAGCGAGATAGTGATCGATTTCATTACACTACTCAGAATGGTACATGATTTAAATCTTGTAAAATTTTTATTTCTGGAAATTTTCATTTCATATCTTCAGATCATGGATTATGGGTAACTGATACTATGAAAAGTGAAACCATGGATAAGCAGAAGCTACTGTAAATTCTATCTTAATATTTTTTAAATTGTAGATAGATCTTAATTTTATTTATTTCTATGTGGTGCTGAGAATTGAACCCAGTGCCTCACACATGCTAGGCAAGAGCTCTGCCACTGAGCTACAACCCCAACTGTAAATTCCATCTTTAAATCCCTTCTCTGTTTACTATAAGCAGTTAAGAGAAGACATACATCACCTGAATACTTCGCTGCTTAGAAATATGAGAGTTCATTATTCTTCAGCTCTGTTTCCATAAAGTCCTAATACATTGACAGAATTCAGCAAGTTATTTGCTGCTGCATAACTTTCTGGTTTAGATGAGACATTACACTTAGAAAAGATGACCTTTCTTCTGGTTTCTAATGCCTTATTCCTCCTTTTCATCTGAGATCTCATCAGAATGGCTTACATTGAAAGAACCAGAACCATCAAGGCTTGTCTTCGGAGAAAATGCTTGTTTATTGAGGAACAGCTCTGCATATTTATAGAGCTGGGGGTGGTTTGACAGTTGGCATGAGGTGCTTTTTTATTGGTGGGTAAGGATCAGGTGAGCCAGCAGGGCTAGTCTGATTGGTGGGTAAGGATCAGGTGAGCTAGCAGGGCTAGTCTGATTGGTGGGTAAGGATCAGGTGAGCTAGCAGGGCTAGTCTGATTGGTGGGTAAGGATCAGGTGAGCCAGCAGGGCTCACCATTGGATGGCAGGATCAGTGAGCCAGCAGGGCTCACCATTGGACGGCTCTTCATGGGGGATGGGGTAGTTAGTCTTTGGAGCCGTGGCAACTCCCAACATACATTGTCTGTATTTCTATGAACATTTTGCTCATGACCACTTAGGTGATCTCCAACAAGATTCAGGCTTTCTCTAGAGATTTTCTCTTCTTCTGAGTCTTCATCAGAATCACATTAAATGTTCCATTCACGGAAATACAGGATTTTTTCAGCATTCACTTCAATATGGTTCTATGCTGTACTCATTTACCAGTTCCAAAACTATTTCCACCATTTTACAGAGTTGCTTTAGCAACCCCCACACTCTGGTACCAGTTTTTGTCTTAGTTTGGTTTTGGTTTTGATTTTGTTTTCCTGCTATAACAGAATACCTGAGACCGGGTAATTACTAAGAACAAAAAATCATTTCTCAGTTCTGGAGTTAGGGACATTTAAGATCAAAGCATTGGTAGATTTGTCCTCTGATACCAAGATGGCACCTCATCACTGAAATCTAGAAATGAGAACATGTGTTCTCACATGGCAGAAAATCAGGAGAGAGAGAGAGAGACAGAGAGAGAAGGAAAGAGAGAAAAAACAACCGCTCCTACAAGTCCTTTTTATAGCAGCATTAATCCATTCATGGAGACAGACCTCATGACATAAATACCTTCCATGAGTACCCACCTTTCAACACTGATTCATTGGAGGTTAAATTTCCAATACATGAAATTTGGGGGACATATTCAGACCATAAGGATAGCTAATATTTTAGTAGTGTGGGTACTTGGAAAGAACATGACTTGATTATCTGTAACAAATAGGCCTAAGAAAGAAATATATGGACAGACTCATGCGTGGGGGGGGGGGGGAACAAAATGCGAAGATGTCAATTTCAGAGGAGGCACTAGATAAGAGTAAAGAAGGTGATCTTCTTGTGGACATCAGTCATCTTCTTCCCTTAGCCTCTCCAGATGTTCAGTGGGTCCAGTGTCAACAAGAATTAGACTGTGCATGGAAACAACATGAACTCCTCCTGCCAAGGCTGATCCACCTACCTACCACTACCATTGATTGCATAACCTGCCAACAATAGAATTCAATACTGAGCCCTTTTCATGAGACCAGTCCGCGAGAGTACCACCTAACAGTAAGTGGCAGGCTGGTTATACGGGATTCCATTTATTATGGAAGGAGTAACAATTTGTCCTTATTAAAATAACAACATGCATAGTGTCACCACAAGTAATATTGTACATAATACTTTTGCACATCATTTTAAAAAATCCTGGTGATTTACCTGTTCATCAGCCTTTGTACTCTGACCCCCATCCCTGAATCTCTGGCAACCACTGTTGTTTTTTCCCACCTTTCTCATAGCTTTGCCTTTTTCAAAAGGCCACATAGTTAGAATCATATGATATATAGGCGTTTTATTATTTTTTTTGCAGTTTGAAATAAAGCTGTTATAAGTATCCACACTAGGGGTATTGTGTGGATGTGTTGGCAATCCAATTGAACAAAGCTACCATTTTTATCTTAACTTTATGTCCTGCAAAGTTGTTATAATCATGCATTAATTCCAGAAACATTTTTGTCAAATACATGGGATTGTCGACACATATAATCATATCATCTATGAACAAAATTAGGTTTATTTTTTGCTTCCAGACTACATGACTTTTATTTCTTCTTCTTGAATTGTTGCCTTCACTAGGTCTTCCAATGAGAGGTTGCATATGGATGGTGAAAGAGGACATCCTTTCTGTTCCCAAAATCTGGGGGAAAGTATCTAGTTCTCAATATTAAATATGATGTTAGCAGTAGGATTTTGTTTATATCCTTATCAAGATGAAGAAGTTTCACTATTTATGGTTCATTGAGAGTCTTTTCATGAGTGGGTGTTAATTTTTTTTAAATGCTTTTCCTAAATCCATTATTATATATTTTTTTTCTTTTTAGTCTATTGGTATAATGGATTAAATAGATTGGTTTCAAAATGCTGAAATACCCTTACATACCTACAATAGCTTCTTCTTGGTGACAATGCACAATTATTTCTGTACATTGTTGGATTTGATTTCCTAATATTTTGTTAAGGATGCTTGTGCTTATGTTCATATGGGATGATGATTTGCAGTTTTTCTTTAATTTTGTTATCAGGATAATGCTGTATTAACATTAATTAGCCAGCATTACCTGTGATTGAATTTTCTAGAAGAGATTGTAGAGAATTGATGTCATTTCCTCCTTAAAAATTTGATAGGACTCACCAGTAAAAACACGTGGGCGTGGTACTTTATTGAAATATTTTTAAATTAATTAATTAATTTTTTATTCTAATTTACATGATAGAGTGCATTACAATTCATATTACACATATAGAACACATTTTTTCATATCTCTGGTTGTATATAAAGTAGAGTCACACCATTCGTGTCTTTATACATGCACTTAGGGTAATGATGTCCATCTCATTCCACTGTCTTTTCTACCCCCATGCCCCCCTCCCTTCCCCTCCCCCCACTTTGCCCTATGTAGAGTTCATCCGAACCTCCGGCACCCATTATGAATCAGCACTTATATCAAAGAAAACATATGGCATTTGATTTTTTGGGATTGGCTTACTTCACTTAGCATTATCTTCTCCAACTCCATCCATTTACTTGCAAATGCCATGATTTTATTCTCTTTTAATGCTGAGTAATATTCTGTTGGGTATATATACCACATTTGCTTTATCCATTCATCTACTGAAGGGCATCTAGGTTACTTCCATAGTTTAGCTATTATGAATTGTGCTTTTAATTATTGATTTTATTTAATTAGTAAATATAGAGATATTCAGATGATGTTTCTCTTTGTATAAATTTTGGCATATTTGTCTTTTCTGGAATTGGTCAGAATTAAGTTGTCAGATTCATACCATTCATAATTCTTTCAATATCCATGGTGCAAATAGATAATAAAACTGTTAATGGATAATAACAACTCCTCCTTCATATTTTGTATACTCTCTTTTGCTATGGAAGGCTAGGTAAATTTTATCAATTTAGTCAATCTTTTTGAAGAACCCTTTTTTGGTTACCTTTACTTTCTTAATCTTTTATGTTTTTAATTTCATTGGTTTCTACTTTACTGGATTAGCTATTTTTCTGCTCATGTTAGGCTTAAATTCTGCCTCTTTCTCTTGCTAGTAGGGTGGAAACTTAAGATTATTGCTTGTAACAGTTTGATTCCTAATCTAAGCACAGATTTCTCTGAACCCCCCACATTTTGATGAGTTGTATTTTTATTTTTATTTAGTTCAAACATTTTCTAATTTCTCTTTAGCTACATATTTGACACAGGGTTGTTTACAAGGATGTCTTAAATTTTTAAATAATGTGGAGTTTTCTAATTTTCTTTCTGTTATGTATTTTTAATTGGATCATTTTATAATCTGGGGACAAACTTTGTATGATTTTATTATTTTAAGTCAGTTATGATGTGTTTTAGGACCCAAAATATCGCTTTACTTGATGCAGCTCCCATGTGAGGTTAAGATGAATGTGCATGTTTGCTGTGTTAGAGGTTCTATAAATGTCAATTTGATCAAGTTAATTGATAGTGCTGTGCAGTTCAACTGCATTCTAAGTAATTTTCTGCCTGCTCAATTTATCAAATTACTAAAGCAGGCATTCAGAAAGTCTCCAGTTATAACCACCGATGTGTCTGTTTCTCATTTCAGTTCTATTGGTTTTGCTTTATGTATTCTGATAGTTTTACTGAATTGTCTTGTGTTTCCTAGAAAATTGGTTAGTATGTAACGCATGTATGACTTGTAATTTCCCTGTTTCTAAAGTCTGTATTGTAATATGTTAACATAGATACTTTCAGCTTTCCTTGGCTTAGATTCCCCAAATCTTCTCTACCCTTTACATTCAACCTGAGTCTTTATGTTTAAAGTAGGTTCCTTATAGACTAGATAGTCTGGTGTTTTTATGTGCTGTGACAGTTCGTTTTAATTGTTTATTATTATTTTTTTTAAAAAAGAGAGAGAGAGAATTTTTTAATATTTATTTTTTAGTTTTCGGCGGACACAACATCTTTGTTGGTATGTGGTGCTAAGGATCGAACCCGGGCTGCAGGCATGCCAGGCGAGCGTGCTACCGCTTGAGCCACATCCCCAGCCCCATTAATTGTTTATTATTCATAAGATCAGATTAATTTAGTTCATTTTTATAGCTGTTTTCTATTCATTAATTTTCCCCTATTTTTCTACCTTTTTGGATTTTTATTGAACATTTCACATGATTTCATTTTATCTTCTCATATCAATTGTACTTCCTTTAAAAACATGAGCAGTTTCCACATGGATGCAGCATATATTTTTAACTAATATAAATCCACCATAAGATAACACGTGGTGCCTCAAACATAGTTCAGGTGACTTCTAACAGTGTATCCCTTAAGGTATTGCTTTCAGTCATTTCACTTTCCATAGGTGGCAATGACCCAACACAGTGTTCTTATTACTAGAAATACAGGAATAAGAAAAACAACAAAAAAAGAATCTCTTTTATTTATTCTTTCACTTGTGCTTGTTCTTTGTCAAGATAAGAATTGCAGAATAATATGATTTTCCTTTTCCCTGAAGAATTACTGTGGAAGGCCTTGTCTACTGAGGATGAATTCTTTGAGATTTTGATTGCCTGAGCACTGTGGTTTAGATATAAAGTGTCCCCCAAAGCTCATGTGTGAGACAGTGAGACAGAACATTCAGAGGCAAGGTGATTAGGTATGAGAGGTGTAACTTACCTGATACCTTCATCCACTGAGATGGACCCACTGGGTGGTAACTGTAGGTAGGAAGAGTGTGACAGGAGGAGGTGGGTCGCTGGTGGGCATGTCTTTAGGGTTTATATTTTGTCCCCGGTGAACAGAGCGCTCGCCCTCCCTCCCTCCCTCCCTCTCTCTCTCTCCCCTTCCTGATTGCTATGTCCTGAACTGTTTTCTTCTTCCCCATTCTTCCGCCACGGTGTTCGGCCTCACCTTGGCCGACAGATGGCTGGCTCTGAGACCTCTGAGAACATGATTCCCAATAAATCTCTTCTCCCCTAAAGTTTTTCTTCTTAGGTCTTTTGGTCACAGTGACATAAAAGCTGACCAAAAAGCAGAAACTGTCTTAGTCTATATTCTGTCGCTATAACAAAGGACTTGAGATTGAGTAATCTATTAAAAAGATAAGTATATTTGGCTCATGATTCTCAGGATAGATATCCAAGAGCATGGTGCCAGCATCTGCTCAGCATCTGGTTGGGGCTTCTTGCTGCATTAGAACGTTGCCAGGGCATAACCGCAAGAACTGCTAAGGACGGACCTCGGAAGCCACCTTGGTTCTGCAGCAGACCCTTGTCCCCTTGCCCTGTAACGTGATGGATGTCCTATGACAGACTTTCCCACTTCACGTTATTATAGGGAGCCCTGTAGGTTCAGTGCCAGTAACTTCTGCTTTCCTTCCCCTGGTTTTTATTATGCAGATGTTCTTGGGTTATAGGTAAGAAGGACATTTTTCCAACTGTGAAGGATTTGCTCCTGTGGAGCTTGTCCCAGGCCCTAGGGTTTTTCTTGCTAGCATCTTTAATTGCTCGGTGAGCCTTTTTTTTTTTTTTTCCCCAGAAATCCCTTGATCTCCAGGATTTTGGTTTAACAATAACACATATAAAGTACATGGGGAAAAAATGTTTATCATCGAGGCATCCCACTGTGGCTGAGTAGAAAAAACAAACCTAAATTCAGTTTTTCCTGCTATACTCTCAGCAACAGAGAATGCTTCTGGGACCTAAAGTGTGTGAGGATTCTTCCCCGCCATCTAGCAAGATGGACTCTCCGGCTGACTCCAGCTAGGTGCTCCAACTCAAACCAGTTCTGACACTCCACCTGGAGACAGTGTCCAGTGCCACACGTTGAGAGCTCAGTTTCACAAGACCGCCCTCCGCATCTCCAGCATCAGGTGCCAATCACACGTCCAGGCCTCTGGCCTCATCAACCAGCTGTAATCAGAGTTTGCAGAACTTCTTCCTCAGCTTCAATTAACTTGCTCCTTCAGCTCACAGAACTTGGGGAAGCACATTTGCTAGTTATCACTAAGAATATTGCATCAGATTGAATAAGAAGCAGATTGAAGAGATGAACAGGACAGGTATGGATGCAGGGGTGCAGAGCTTCCTTTCACTCTTGGGGCGCACCACCTTCCAGAAGCCTCCTTATGTTCAGCTCTCCAGAAGCTTCCCACACCCAGTCACTCTGGAGGAAAGCACTGTCCCTGGAAAATCAGCTCAAGCTTCAGCCCCTCCTCCCTCGATGGGAGTTTGGGGGTGGGGTTGAGAAATCCCAGTCCTCAAAACCCAGGGCTGATTCCTCAGGTGAATAGCTTCCCTCCTCCTGAGTTATCTAGGAACTTCCCCTAAATTAACTCACTAACAAGGCAAAAGTAGTTGTGTTTAAAAGAACTTTTGTCAATAATGAAAGGTCTTTCTTTGACTTTGATTTCTGAAACTCTTCTAGAGATGCTTCAGAAACCAAAACCAAAGAAAAAAAAAAGTTTCATAAAAACTTTTCTTACTTCTCCAGTCACTTAGGAATTAACAAGGTTATGCATCATAATTCTTAATCATTTTCACAGGTTTTATGGTTAGGAGGAATTATCCTTATCTTCCAGAATCTGGTCTGTGAAAGGGGTCACAAAATCTCTCCCTTCAAAGTCACTTGGGTCCCTCTTATCAAGTTATTTCCTGTCTGCATTTCCTTGCAGATTACAGGTAGTTTCCCAAGGAATGTGAAATATACCAGTTCACTTAGGCCAGGCAGAACTGCAGATAAATTGCTTTTTGACAAAGAAAGCAAGTGGGGGTCCGCACAGTGGGCCCATTTTATAGAATTATTCTGTTAACCTCATGTTCTCACCATTCATATTTTTCTGTTCCCTAACACCTGGTAATTGTAATCCAGGCAAATACAAGTTCCTTTATTTCAATATGAATTTCTAATATCTCTAACACTGAGTTGGATAACACACACACACACACACACACACACACACACACACACACGACACAAGGGCTAAGAAGGGGCTAAGGCAGGCCTTTCAGTGGTTCAGAGGCCAAACTGAGAGCAAAGGCAGAGAGCAGATATGCATGCCCATGCCAAGAGTCACTGTAGGTGGTCAGGTAAGGAAAAGAACGAGCCAAAAACTTGTTCAGGGTGCAGAGTTGCTAAAGAATAGAAAGCTATTCTAGGCCATGGTCCAGATGGAGGGCAGTTTCAGAGCTTGCCATCTCAGCTTGGAGGGGCCGTGTGTGGTCCTCATGGCCAGAGAATCAGTGCTCTGCTGAAGTCCAAAGACTTCTTGATTCGGAAGTTCTTGGCTGTGGTGTGTTTCATGAGCAAGGCTCGTGGTGAGGAGTAACCAGGTGATGGGGTCAGGGTGCCACCATGGTCTTGGGTCACTCCTCCTTTCATGGGCCTGGAGTGAGGGGTTGCTTCATCCAGAGGTCTGCAGTGTTCGACAAGCTCATGGACCTGGTTTTGAAGCCGGAATTGGACAGGCAGTGAGTGTAGACAGGTAAGTTGGGTCAGGTCACATCAAGGAGGCCAATTTGAGTGAGTCCAGGAAGGTGGAGACTGTCCCCTGAGGGACTGAAATGCCTTCAGAGCCCTTCCTCTGCTTTCATCAAGATAACCTGCCCGGATCCAACCTGTTGCCATGGTAACCTGTCCCAGGGATCGCCCCTCCCTACAGGGAGTTGTAAAAGTTATTAAGGCTGCTCCATCGGCCCTTCCCCTGTCCATCTGCCTCTCACCTTTTGGCCATCCCACCTGAACATCTCCTGGGCCTAGTCACTTACACAGGAAGAAGAGAGATAAGGGGAAGAGAGCAGAGAACAAAGGAGGCCTAGAACATTTTTAAAAGGCTGAACGCCTCACTTCTTGGGATACCAGGATGCCAGCTATGGCCCCCTTCTCCCTCCTGGGAGAAGTCTATGTGACCCCCCTTTTAAATAAACCCTGCTGTATATGCTTGCCTCTGCGTGCTTCTCTAATGTTCAAACTTCACCATGTGGGGGAGCAGGACTCGTCACCAGTAACTGGCGGTATCAGTTTTCCTGATGAGTCTAATACGTCCACGCATCCATGTGCTTCTGATCAATCTGATAGGTTCATAGGTGGTCATTCTTATTGGCATGATTCCTTTACTTATCAGTTGGTGTCCTCTGTGGTACCAAGCAGATGGTGGTGGTTTACTTGAACAAACAAGGTGCAAGGTCATTTCCACCTCAGCCTTCAGCTCAAAATGGAGTCGCTTAGGGCAAGCACTGCTCAGCAAAATGGGGTCACTCAGGTTTAGGCGCAGCCTGGAAACTGCCATTCTGTACCTCCCTGAGCACCCCAGAGCCGGGCACAGCCTGCTCCTCGGTGGCCATTTCTCAGACACCCCATTCTTTAATGGAGCTCAGTGTTTGCTCAGACTCTCTGACTGGCTCATAGGTTCCTGATCATCCCCATCCTCCTGGCTTGGCTCAGAAACTTCCAGGTTCTTTCTAATTCTGACTCCAGACAATCTTCTTCCATTTTCCTTCCGGTTTCTAGGTATCACAGCCTTAGTCCATTTTATGCATTTACTTGGGGCCTTTAGATTGACTAAAAATAAACTTATGAAAATGTATTTAAGTCCTTAAGACATTTGAGCTTTTTTAATCTATAAATTCATAATATTCTATTTTTCGCACACATATTTGCTTTCCTTAATGAGATTCTAAATGAAGTGGATTTTCCTATAAGTAGTATTCTCTACACTATTAAAATAATTAAAATATTATATCACAAATGTATTCTAAAAATACTTTTTGTATTACTCAATCTCCTATCTGCCCGAGCTGATTTTTATACACCAAAGTGATTTCTTTTTCTTCAATAAGTTTCGATAAATTCACACAAAGAAAATTGAGAATTAAGAGTATGTCCCTTTTACCCAGAAAATTAATCTATTTTTCAGCCTCCCTTTAATTAGTAGGAAATTACACTCTTTCCATTTTCTGAGTTTTTCTAAATTAAGTGAGCAAGGTGATAAAGAGAAGCTACGTAAAAGCTTCGGTTCCAGCTCATCAAATTTAATTTTAATTATGAGCAGTTAATCAAAATAAGGCCCTGGAGGAAAGGCACAGTGACTGGGGTTACTTGGAAGAGAAAATAGAAGGTTCCGGAGGTGAGGGAACACTGCGCGATGGCGAGCTCTTCCTGGGCCTGCCAGGCAGAGAGGGCCTGAGACAGAGTAGTGATTCCAGGTGAGGTGTGGAGATAGCTCCTTTGGGTCCCAACGGAATCACAAAGTGACTGCCTTGGTCACGTGACCCGAAGTTGTCTTTAGAAGCTGCGTCTATGCTGAAATCCCCGCAGACTGTTTAACCTTGGCTAAAACATTGCATTGGTGGAGAGGTGGGATGTGGTAGGTCAATAGTCAACATGACCACTAAGCACTGATTAGGGACTTCCTTTTGTATTGTGACTACAAAGTTCTGTGGTGCTGGGCATTGAACCCAGGGTCTTATGCATTCAAAGTAAGCACTCTACCAACTGGGCCATATCCCCAGCCCTGAGACGAGAGCCTCTTCCACAGTGGAACATGTCCTTCGAGGTAACTTAAATCCATGTTGCCGGCCATGGCCACACATACTTGGTTCAGAATAAACTATTTTTATCCTCCTTAAAGCAGAGTCATTATTTTATGTCAAGAGTCATAATGTTACAAAGGTCCTCAAAATCTGTCATTAATCTTTACACCGATTCTCCAAGGTGAGCGCTCTCAGCTCACAGAGGCTAGTAGTAGCTGAGGAACTCTCCAAAGACCACACAGCTACTCCATAACTGGGGCAGGAGTTCTACCCAGATCTTCTGATTCCAAGGCCCAAGGCTCATGGTTTTCACTAACTTCCCTACCCTTCTTTTTCTCCCCGAGTACCAAGATAGACGAGTGGCCCACCATGAGCTACAGCCTATTTATTAATGTGAATCCACAACAACTGTTTCAGTGTTTCTCGGGACCCCAGCTGGAGGCTTGACTCTGGGGGTCCTAAAAATCCAGATTCAATCACCTACAGCATCAAGAGTTCAACTGATGAAGATAAAACTGATGGTGAAGCAAGAAATGAGGTTATCCTCATTTTGGCCAAAACCTGTCTAGAAATCTCTCATACTGACAACAACTTCGAAGTTTTATGGGGGGAAACGGAAGAGCGGAGCCAAGGGCTTTGCAGATGCATCCTGCGTCTGCTCAGGCTGCGTGGGTTTGCAAATACGGGTGGCAGGTTCTGCCCAAATCTCCTGGCACCTGGGATTCGGGGGCGGAGGGGCAGCTTCTCTTCAGTTTTCATAGGGTGCCAGGGTGGGAAATAACTTAAAAGAACAGGTTAAAAGAACCAGGTGATGTTAATCTGGACAATTGCTGGGTCTTTTCAATTTTTCCACTTCTGAAGGACCCCCGCATTATACCAGGAATCCTGTCCAGTAGACATGGTTCTGGAAGGTGATGGGGGCCAAGGGTCCGAAACCCCAATGAGATAATGGAAAATATGAACATTTCATAAAATTTCTGAGCCCTTCATAATGCAGAATGGTCAATTTCCAGAATAATGGCTTACGAGTAAAATTGTCATTGAAGTTCAATATCCAGGATCAGAAAATAGGGGTAAAATTATGACCAATTGAAATTATGGTCAACTGATTTACCTAAGTAACTTGAAAGAAACTGACCCACATAAAATTTCAGCTGATATTGTAGGCCTGCAAAGATAACCATTTGTATCTGTCTCTATTTAAATAATGTGCTTAGTTTGAATACTAAAGTAATGTCAAAAACATTATTTTTGACAAGTATTTTCTTGTAGCTCAGAATGATCATAAACCCTAGTTGCACCATTCTTCTGTATGTAGTTTCAATTCTAAAATAATATTTTATTGATGGCTTTTGTTTCCACTCTTCCTAATACTGTCAAATATGGGTCAAACCTGGCGTGGTGGCACTGTCTCTAATCCCAGTGACTCAGGAGGCTGAGGCAGGAGGATGACAAGTTCAAGGCCAGCCTCAGCAACATAGTGAGGCACTGTCTCAAAAAAAAAAAAAAAAAAAGGAAAAAGAAGAAAAAGGGGGCTGGGGTTGTGGCTCAGAGGTAAAGCGCTCACCTAGCATGAGTGAGTCACTGGGTTTGATCCTCAGCACCACATAAAAATAAAATAAAAATACTGTGTCCACCTATAACACAAAAAATAAATATTAAAAAAAAGAAGAAGGACTCAGGCTGTAGCTCAGTGTTAAAGCATCCCTGGGTCCAATCCCCAGTACTGCTCTTAAAACCAACAACAACAACAACAACAACAAACTAGACACTACTTAAATATTTTACATAAAATCTCAATTCAATTTTGTTTGGTCAACAATTGTTAACGTTGGACTCTGACAGCTCATGAAGTATGTAATCTATTTCCAGTAAGATAATGGAGACTTTGCTAAGTGTTCTGTGAAAAATAAAGGTACAGCCCTGGGGAAAGGATCATTGGGTCTGACAGTGGAGCCCTGTGGCCTGCAGGGGGCGGTGTGCCTGTGGCTGGGATCCCCCCTCAGTTCTGGGACTTGTTTCCTGGTTCCCAGCACCTCCCCCTGGAAATGACTGGGTTGGAGGAGGTCGTCATGCCCACAGCCACAGTCTCCTGTTGGGGGGTGCGGGGGGGTCGGTGTGGATGTAGCTAGGTCTGGTTCTCATCCAGCTCAGGACAGTTCTGAGAAGTTCCAGTGCTCCCCAAGTGTCCTGGGGAGGCCCTGTAGAGCAGGCCACAGCTCACCTCGACCCTCCTTCCTTTCTCAAGACCACCTTCCAGAAACTGCACACGCTGGGATCCCCGTCCTGGAAACAGCGTCCTTGGAGCCAACCCTCAACAGTTCTGGCAGGTGGGCCCTCTCCCTCCAGCCCTAATCCGCCCCACCTGTCTTGCCAGGGTGAGGGAAGGGTAGCAGAACAATCCACCCTGCAAAATGCCACTTTGGCATAAGATTATCGGGAGCTGTAGGCAAATGAGAATCAGCAGAAGCTTGCTGGAGCTTCCCTTGTCTGACTAAAAGCAGAATGGAGAATTGAAGTATCATAAATCTCCTTTCTCAGGGAAGTTTTAGGTCTACAAGTGGAATAGTCCCAAGAGTTCACCCACAAGACCCTTCTCTTCCACTAATTTCCTTCATCTATATTTACCCTTCCACAGTTTGTCTCTCCTGCAAACTCAATTTTCCCTTCCTCTGTCTTGTCATTTCTCTACAAATGTATCCCTCTTTGTTAATATGTGAAATAAGTCAAGTTCTAAGCATCCCTTCCCATTGCTCATTCAAGTGCCCCTCACCTCCAAGAACACTGTACATCTTAAAAAACTTGTCTTCTTTCCTGTCTACATTTTTCAGTTTAATTTGCAAAACCCAGGTACAGAACCTAAGAGGGTAGCAGAAAAAATATTTTTCCTCCTTTAGAGACTAATTGTCTGCAAGGGTTTGTGTGTGTGTGTGTGTGTGAGGGGATATCCTTGCACAGACACCAGTGCTTTGAGCAGAAAGTACAGACAGAATTGAAACATCACTGTTGCCACCAAAGAGATTAAGCTCTAGATACAAAATTCACCTTCTTGTGTCCTCAGTTTTCTTTCCCAAGCCCTTAACTCTATATTGGGAGGTGGTGCAATTTACATTATGTGAGTTACATCTCAGTAAAACAAATGAGCTTTTCTTTTGCACTTTTTAAAAATCAAATGAGTGCTAAAAATAAGAGAAACAAAGGCACATTAATAAAGTAGTTGAGTCACAGATGGGCAACCTGGTCTCGCACATAAAAAAACAAAAAAAGAAAACTTAAGACAACTTAAGTTTTAAATATGCTTTGCTTAGATCGATTTTTAAGACAACCTGTGCATTTCTAAAAAAAAAAAAAAAAAATGGAAAAAAAAAGATAATTTCTCAACTTCATGGCTTATCTACTTCAGAGATTTTTTAAAAAGTCTTTGTCTCTCACCATGTCTCGGTCTCAGTTGCGTAGTAAAAAAAGATACACCAGAGGATGAGCAGCGAACTATGAAAAGCAAATCAATTAATTCAGCTTTTAACTGTTGTTATAAAAGGCTCAATAGCAGAAGGCTTAGCTGACCTATTTTTGAATGATTTGTGCTTTTCCATTCTGGCCTGCTTTACTCACTATTATATATAGTCACAGTTGACTTTTGGTATCTTGCCTCCTTGAAACACCAATTCCCCAGGGACTTATGCTGTCAGTTCCATCACAGAGACAATGAAAAAAAAAATGAATTATTGATATGCCAAATGTGCTGAGTCACTGTGCCTCTCTTCATGTTCCTGTGTACGTGTGAGAGCTTATGTCCTGAGACCCGGCTTATCAGCTCTATCAGAGATGTCCATCCTGAGTTATTCAAACAAGATCTGTGGAAGTATGTCACTGCAAACCTCAAAATCACACTCCAGCAAGGAAAACTAAGAATCAAATGCTACAACACAGAGTTCATTTTCACAGAATTCAGCCAACATAAGATGGAGCGAGGAATGCTACTGTGCAATGTGAATGTCCCTTAGGAGCCCAGACAATCGTTCCAGCTGGCGTTGTGGAAATACGCTAATCAAGTTTCACTGTTGGAAGGACATTATATTCCTGAATCTCAATTCTCATTGAATGACTATTTTGATGAGAGTGTGTGAGAGTGTGTGTGTGTGTGTGTATGGCGATCAAACCCAGCTGGGAGCTACACTCCCAGCCCAGGAATTTGGTGTGTCATAATTACATGAATAATGCAATGTATGCAGTACTTAAATTTTCCTGGGTATCATCAGTGATCTAAGAATGATTTAAATTACTCCAGAGGATGTACATACGTTATGGGCAAATGTTATTCCATTTTATTTAAAGGACTTGAGCATTTGTAGATACTGGGGCCTCAGAATCAATCACTTGAGGATACTAAAGGACAACTCTCTTTCTTTCTACACAAATACACACACACATACACACACACACACACACCCTGATAATGCTTTTATGTTAGTAGATTTTGTCCAGAGGCCACAGAGCATCAAGGAACTGAAGTTAGAAAATAAAACACAATTGATAATGGTGATACACTATGAGCAAAACAAAAACAACAACAAAAACAAACAAACAAAAAAACCAAATTAGCCAGGGTTGGTGGGGTATGCCTATAATCCCAGCAGCTGGGAGGCTGAGGCAGGAAGATCACGAGTTCAAAACCAGCCTCAGCAAAAGCGATGTGCTTAACAATTCAGTGAGACCCTCTCTCTAAGTAAAATACAAAATAGGGCTGAGGCTGTGGTTCAGTGGTTGAGTGCCCCGGTCAATCTCCACCTCCTTCCCCTCCCCGGAAAACAAAAAAAGAAAAAGACTAATTGAAAAAAAATCAGATGGCCAATTGAATGTATAAGACTATTTTCTTTTTCACTTAGGATTTCTTAGAAAGGCAAAAAAATGTCTAAGACAGTAAATAGACTCATAATATGAACTTAAAAACATTTTTAAAAATTTATAGCAATATTTTCATGACTTTTAAAAATGGTACGGGATAGAAAAGAGAAAACTTTAAAAAGCATTATTTAAAATACATAATAGCATATTAATTTTATCACTAAAGTTCAGGAACATATCCAAGATAAAATTTATTAAATATCGTGGGGAAATGATACTGATTTTCAATAAATGATGTTTGGATAACTGGATATACACATGCTAACCAATGAAAATACCTCTTTGTTTTATACCATAATACATCAAAATACATCAAAGACCTATATGTAAGAGGTAATTTTATTAGACATTTAGAAGAAAACTAGGCAAAATCTTTGTGTCTGTATGTTAGACACACATTTCTTAAATTTGATACCAAAACATAATCCATAAAATAAAAACATAGAATGAATTCAACTTTATCAAAGTTGGAAACATATCCTCTTGAAAAAATAATTGAAAGTTAAAATAATTTTGGTATGATCTTCCGATTGGGAGCAGATCATACGACATCTGATTAAGGATTCATCTCTACAACATATACATAACTTTTAATGAAAGAGAGAAAAGAAATAGAGAATTAATACTCCAGAGACATACATTAGACACATTCATTCAAATGGCTAAGATTCCAGAGAAGATCTGTTGATACCCAGTGCTAGTAGAAACAAAGATAAATAGGACCTCTCATTCATTGCTCATGAAACTGTACAATGACACAGGCCCTTGGAAGGAGAACAGTTTGTTTCCTTTATTTAAAAAAAAAAATTATTGATAGTTTCCACAAGTCCATTTCAGCATGGCTTCTTCTTTTTAATTGATGTGCATTAATGATACATAATGGTGGATTTCACTGGGGTATATTCACATTCACATGAAAGCCTAAGTTGATTATTTTCACTCCCAAACTCTCCATCCCCTTCCTCTTCCCCCCTCCCACCTCCTACCCCTCACCCTCTCTCCTCCACCCAAATGGTCTCCCTCCAACTTTTATTGCAATCTTTCTTGTCTCCTCTAGTTTTCAAATGTGAGAGAATACTCTTTTGAATTTGACTTATTTTATTCAAAATTATGGTCTTCAATTCAATCCATTTTCCTGCAAATGACATAAATCCATTCTTATTATGCATGGAAAAAACCCTTGTATACTTATATATACTTACACCATATTTTCCTTATGCATTCATTCATTGATGGACACCTAGGCTGCTTCCATAACTTTGTTGTTGTAAATGGTGCCTCAATAAGCATGGGTATGATTGCATCACCAGAAATGTGCTGACTTCATTCTTTTGGATAAATATGAAGTGGTATAGCTAGATCATATGGTATTTCTATTCTTAGCTTTTTGAGGAACATCCATCCTGATTTCCATAGTGAATGTACTAGTCTACATTCCCACCAATAGTGGATAAGAGATCCTTTCCCCCTCAATCTTCATCAGCACTTATTGTTATTTGTATGCTTGATGATTGTCACTCTGACTGGAGTGAGATGAAAACTTAGGTTATTTTTGATTTACCTTTTTCTTGATGGCTAAAGATGTCAAACTTTTTTTTTCTTCATAGAATTGTTGGCCATTTGTGCCTTTTTTGATAAGTGTGTGTTCAATTCATTTTCCCTTTTATCCGCTCAGTTATTTGTTTTCTTAATGTTGCATTCTCTAAATTTTTTGGATATCCTGTGTCAGAAGAGTAGCTGCCAAAGATTTTCTCTCCTTCTATAGGGTGTCTCTTCACTCTGTAATTTTTTTTTTCCTTTGCTGAGCAGAAGCTTCTAGTTGGACGTCATCTCATTTACTTATTCTTTCTCTCATTTCATGAATATAGGATATTATTTCAGGAAGACTTTGCCTGGAACTATATGTTGAAATATGGACCCATTTTTTCTTCTTCAAAGTTTCTGGTCATGATAGGGCCATTTGACAGACAGTACTAATTCTGCCTATCCATTAACATGGGAGGTTTTTGCATTTTCTCATGTCTTCTTCAGTTTCTTTCTTCTGTCTTCTATAAATTGAATTACAGCCATCTTTTACCTCCTAAGTTAGCTTTATTCTTACATACAATGTTGAAGTTATTCTGAATGAATTTTTGTTAGGGTCTGTAAACAAGTCAGGATGGCGCCTGGCATTTTGCCAGAGGGAGTGGTTTGTGAAGTACTGCCAGCGAGCCATTAAGTGTGGAGATTCCTTATTGGTTGACTGCTGTATTGAGTTTATGTTAATTAGATAAGCTGTGTGGAATGTATATATACCGCTCCTGTCCTACAATAAACGGCTCACACTCCTGCTGTATCAATGTACACAAGTTGCTCGTCACACCCCGGTTATTTTGCTGCAGCCGGACTGCGGCAAATTTTTTTTCCTGGCTTCATTCTCACTGGATTCATTATTTTTTTTTTATTGGTTGTTCAATACATTACAAAGCTCTTGACATATCATATTTCATACATTAGATTCAAGTTGGTTATGAACTCCCAATTTTACCCCAAATACAGATTGCAGAATCACATCGGTTACACATCCACATTTTTACATAATGCCCTATTAGTAACTGTTGTATTCTGCTACCTTTCCTATCCTCTACTATTCCCCTCCCCTCCCCTCCCATCTTCTCTCTCTACCCCATCTACTGTAATTCATTTCTCTCCTTGTTTATTTTCCCATTCCCCTCACAACCTCTTATATGTAATTTTGTATAACCATGCGGGTCTCCCTCCATTACCATGCAATTTCCCTTTTCTCTCCCTTTCCCTCCCACCTCATGTCTCTGTTTAATGTTAATCTTTTCTTCCTGCTCTTCCTCCCTGCTCTGTTCTTAGTTGCTCTCATTATATCAAAGAAGACATTTGGTATTTGTTTTTTAAGGGATTGGCTAGCTTCACTAAGCATAATCTGCTCTAGTGCCATCCATTTCCCTGCAAATTCCATGATTTTGTCAATTTTTAGTGCTGCGTAATACTCCATGGTGTATAAATGCCACATTTTTTTTATCCATTCATCTATTGAAGGGCATCTGGGTTGGTTCCACAGTCTAGCAATTGTGAATTGCGCTGCTATGAACATCGATGTAGCAGTATCCCTGTAGTACGCTCTTTTAAGGTCTTCAGGGAATGGCCGTGATCGTATAGTGGTTAGTACTCTGCGTTGTGGATTCATTATTTTATAGAAAAACTATTAATTTTTCTATGTTGATTTTATATCCTGCTTCTTTGCTTAATTGGTTTATCAGTTCTAGGAATCTTCTGCTATAATCTCTAAGGCCCTTTATGTGTAGGATCATAGCACATGAAAATGGGGGTAATTTGGCTTCTTCCTTTCCTTTTTTATTTCCCTTTTATTTTCTATTCTAGCTTCATTGTTCTAGTTAAAATTTCAAGTTCTATATTGAATAGAAGTGGTGACAGTGGAAATCTTTGTCTTCTTCCTGATTTTAGACATCAGGCCTTCACTTTTTTAAAGTTCTGTTTTGGGTTTGTCATATATATTCTTTATAATGTTGAGGTTAAGCTCCTTTTATCCCTAGTGGCTTTGAGAGTCTTATCATGAAAATGGGTTGACTTTTGATAAAGGCTTTTTCTGCATCTGTTGAGATTATCATGTGAGTTTTGTCCCTGGTTCTATTTATGGGGTGTATTACGTTTCCTGATTTGTGTGTGTTCCACCGTCCTTGCATCCCTGATGTTTCACCAGCATGATCATGGTGTATGGTCTTTCTATGTGTTGTTGAACTCAGTTTGCTAATATTTTATTAAAGATTTTTGTATCCATGTTCAAGAATATTGGTCTGTAGTTTTCTTTCCTTGACATGTCCTCATCCAGTTTCAGTGTCAGAGTGATACAGGCTTCACAGAATAAGTTTGGAAGTATCCCTTGTGTTTCAATTTCATGGAATAATTTGAGGAATCTTGGCATTAGTTCATTTTTTAAAATTTGGTGAAATTCAATTGTGAATCTAATTGATCTTGGACTTCTCTTTATTAAAAATCTTTTATCAAGCTTCAATCAAACTGTTGATTATTGCTTTGTTAAGATTTTCTATTTCCTCTTTGTTTGGTTTTGTTAGGTTATATGTGTCTAGAAATGTCTCTAGTGTAAGTTTTCATAATAGTCCCTAATAACTCTCTGTATTTTAGTTGTTTCTGTTCTAATGTCCCCTTTTTGTCCCTAATTTTATTAATTTGGGTCTTCCCTCTCTTTCTTTTGATTACTGTGGGCCAAGGGTTATCAACTTTTTCTCAAAGAAAAATCACTGTGGGCCAGGGGTTATCAAAATTTTCTCAAAGAACAAACTGTGTTTCATTGATCCTTTGTATTGCTTTAAACTTCTATTTCATTAATTGTAGCTTTAATCTATATAATTTCTTTCCTTCTATTAACTTTAGGATCAGTTTGTTCTTATTTTGGTAAGATCATAAGATGCAGCATTGGGTTGTCTATTTGACATCTTTCTCTTCCTTTTTCATGACTGTAAACTTTCCTCTTAGAAATGCCTTCATTGTATTCCAGAGATTCTCATGTATTCTATTTCCATGTTCATTTCGTTCTAAGACTTTTAAAAATTTCTCCCTTAATTTTTTAATAACCCAGTCATTATTTAAAATGCACTATTCAATATCTGAGTACTCATGTGATTTCTGTAGTTTTTCTTGTTGCTTATTTCATTCCATTGTGATCTAAAAAAAATGGAAGATTCTTCCTTTCTCTCTCTCTCTTTTCTTTTCTTTTCTTTCATGGTGCTGGGGATTGAGCCCAGGGCCTTGTGCATGCAAGGCAAGCACTCTACCAACTGAGCCATATCCCCAGCCCCTCAATATTTTTTATTTGCTAAGATTTGCTTTACGATTCAATATATGATCCAATTTGTTCCTTAAGTGGTTGAAAATAAAGTCTGTTCGGCTGCTTGTTACGTGGAATATTCTGTAGATCTCTCTTTAGGTCCAGTTGATCTATAGTGAAGTTGAAATCTTATGTGTCTTTGTTGATTTTCTGTCTGGATGACCTGGTGATGAGAGAAGTGTATTGAAGTCCCACACTCTTACTGGGGCTATCAGTCCCTTTAATGATGTGAAATCAGGTGTACCAACATTGGGAGTATAATTATTTATAATGTTTTATCTTCTTGTGAGATGGTTCCCTTTTCCAATATGTAATGACCTAATTTTGTCTCTTCTTATTTGGGCTGGAAGAGATGAGTATGCCTGTTCCTGCTTGCTCTCAAATTCATTTGCATAGAATATCACCTACGGTCCTTCTGCTTTCAACCTGTGAATGTGTTTGGCTGTGAGGTGTGCTTTTAGGAGACAACGCACAATCGGGTCTCACTTTTTAATCCAATCGTTCCGTCTACGTCATCTAATTAGAGAATTAAAACCATTAACATTCAGTGTTTTTGTTAAGAGATAACGTATTTTTTTCTGTTATTTTGTTTTATTGCTAATATTGGAATCATACCTGATTCTTATTTGCTGATATGTTCTTTTAATTAAATGTATTCTTTCCCTGCTTTCTTGATTTATTTTTACCTTCCTCTTTTGTACCTAGTGTTCCTATAAAAATTTGATGCAATGTTGACTTAGTGGTGATAAAATCCTTGAGTTTCTGCTTATCTTGGAAGCTTTTCGTTTTGTCTTCAATGATGAAGGGCAGCTTGGTTGGATATAGTAATCTGGCTTGACAGTTCTTCTCTGCATCCTCCCTAACCCTCCTGGCTTTCAAGGTTCTGCTGAGAAATCTGCTGTTCTGATGGGTTTGCCTTATAAGTCAACTCAGTTCTTGTCTCATGCAGCTTTTAAAATTCTGTCTTTGCTCTGAAGTTGTGGCATTTTAACCATAATATGCTGTTTTCTGGTCCCCTCTGTATGGAGATCTCAACGCCTTCATTACCTGTATGACCATCTCTTCCTCAAGATGAGGGGAATTTCCTGCTATTATTTAACTGAATAAGCTTTCTGTGTCATTAGTCAGTATCTCCTTTCCTTCCTCAAGACCTGTGATTCTTCATTCAACCTTATAATGTCGTCCCAGAACTCCTGTGTATCCTGTTCCTAGTTTTAAATTTTTTAAAATTTCTGTTGAGACCCTTTAATTCAAAAGCATGATGACAGGGTGTTCACACTATCATGGGAGATGTGCCTCCTCTAAACCTTGTTACGACATCGGCACATTACCTGTCTGACGTGAAAAAAAAATCTGCTGAGTGTTCTAGTTCATGTACTTTATCTTAAGATCCTGATAATATTTCTTCTGCTTGATCTATTCTATTGTTGAGACTCTCCACTGAGTTTTCTGATTAATTGAGTTTTTCATTTCCAGGATTTCTGCTTGCTTCTTTTTCAAGGTTACTATCTCTTCATTGAAATGTCTTTTCATATCCTATATTTTCTCTCTTAGTTTGTTCTATACACCTTTTAATTCATTAATCATTTTGATAATCATCTTTTAGAATTACTTTTTTTCTGATGTTTCCTCCATTTCAATATCATAGATTCAGTTATTGGAAGCTTAGGACAATTGGAACGTATCTTATTCTCTTGTTTTCTCATGTTTCTTATATTTCTTTTTCTTATTCTCTTTTTAAGAATAATTGTCATTGTTATTTTAAATGCATCTCAGGTAAGAAAAAAATAAATCTACTAAATCTTGCCAAAACCATACCCAGAAGGTTCTACTATGAAGATTTTTAGGTAAATGCCAAAGTCAACAGAGTATCGTAGGTTGGAGTGACATTGCTGCATTTTTTATTATCTCATTATGGGCGTACATATTTTTTTTCTTAAATTTTTATTAATTTAATATACCTCAGATAAGGTGCTAAATTCCAGGATATACAAAGAATTCAAAAAGCTTAACCTCCCAATAACCCAATTAATAAAAGGGAAAAGGAACTAAACAGACACATCTCAAAAGAAGAAATACAAACGGCCAACAAATGTATGAAAAAATGTTCAACATTTCTAGTAATTAGGGAAATGCAAATTTAAAACAACACTGAGATTTCAAATCACTCCAGTCAGAATGGCAACCATCAAGAATATAAATAACAATACATGTTTGTTTTTATTTTAATTTGTTCTAATTAGTTATACATGACAGTAGGATGCATTTTGACACATTGTACTCAAATGGAGCGCAGCTTCTCATTCCTCTGGCTGTACATGGTGCAGAGTCACACTAGTGGTATGATCATACATGTATATAGGATAATAATGTCTGTGTCATTTTACCGTCCTTCCCACCCCCACAACCCCACCCCTCCCCTTACTCCCCTCTACACAAACCAAAGTTTCTTCATTCTTCCCTATCTCCCTGCCTCACTATACACATCAGCATCTGCTTATCAGAGAAAACATTCAGCCTTTGATTTGGGGCCACTGACTTATTTCATTGAGCACAATATTCTCTAGTTCCATTTATTTACCTGAAAAATGCCATAATTTTATTCTTCTTTAAGGCTGAGTAATATTCCATTGTGTATATGTACCACATTTTCTTAAAATCAGCATACTACAGTGACACAGCCACATCAATGTTATAGCAGCTCGATTCACAATAGCTAAACTGTGGGACCAACTTAGATGCCTTTCAACGGATGCATGGATAAAGAAAATGTTTCTTGTGTTTCTATGTTGAGATTTGCACATTTGCTAGGAAGGTCAGCTCTTTGAAGCACTGTTATATGGGAGTCATTTTGGTGAGATACTTTATCTTTACCATGAGTGCCAAGCCAGGGGCATGTCTCTGCCTTGAGGTGCCCACTCAACTTGTTGTGGCTGTCTGAGCTCACAGGGCCACACTGTGCTCGACAAGGGACAAACTCTGCTCTTTTCCACCCCAGGAGCAGTGTCTCTGGAATTTCTGCAATAGAGCCTGGCACTCAACCACCCATGGCTGGTGTAGCCTAGACTGCAGGGCTGTGGCGAGAGGGTGCACCTGCAGGTTCTTCTGTGGGTGGTTGGGGCACCCTGCACCCTGGTGGACAGTCAGGAGCACCCTGCCTGCTCTGCTCCATTTCCACTGCTGGTGACAGGGAGTACCCCCAGGTACTGGCAGGGGAACAAGACAGGTGCCAGCTGAGGTGGTAGGTGCAGACCCCATGGCAGGAGGCAGACAAAAGTGTTAGTGGGCTGTAGCCATGGCAGCCTTCAGCAGTGTGCTCCAGTTCTGTTTTCAATGCAGGGTCCATGACCTTCTTAAGATGGCTTCCCAACACTGTTCAGTGACCTTTTCAAGATGCCTCCCTCATGCTCCACAGTGACCTTCTCAGCATGGCTCCCCATTATTGTGCCCCATTTTTCACAAGATGGCTTCCTGTTTTAGTCAGCTTTGTTATCTCTGTCACCAAAAGACCCGACAAGAGCAATTAGTGGAGGAAAAGTTTATTTGGGGCTCACCATTTTAGAGGTCTCAGTCCACAGTCTGCCAAACCCATAGCTCTGGGCCTAAGTGAGTCAGAACATCATGGTGGAAGGACACAGCAGAGCAAAGCTGCTCAGGACAGGACAATCAGGAGGGAGAGAAAGAGAGCACTCTGCTCACTAGGGGACAATATAGGAACCCCAAAGGCATGTCCCAGTGACCTGCCTCCTTCAGCCACATCCTACCTGCCTACAGTTACCTCCCAGATCAGAAGATTAATGCACTGGTTAGTTAAGGCTGTCTCTCCTAACCCAGTAATTTCACCTCTAAACTTCCTTGCATTGTCTTACTTATGAGTTTTCAGGGACTCCTCATATCTAAACCATAACATTCCCCAAATATGTATCTGGGATTGTGTACTGGAAAGTGGATCATACATCCCTGCCAGTACGCCACAAGGTTCCATGCCTATTGTCTGTTAGACTGCCTGCGTGGTGTTGAGACACCACTAATTGTGGCTAATTGTGTTCTCTGAGTCTCCTCCCCCCACTGCCCCACTGTTTCAAGTGTCCCTCTGCATTCTGCTCTGCCACTAGGTGTTTGGAGCTGTGGATCTCCCCCATGCCCTTGTTCACCTCTGCAGTACTTCTTGGGTTTTATTTTGTTGGATTGTTTTTATTCTGGCTCCATCTACTGAACACCAAACTTCAACACCCCGTAATCCACCTGGAATAGACATTGCTCTTTAGGATTTTTTTTTTTTTTAATTATTATGCCCTCTGGAGAGACTGAGGGTCATTGGGTGCTTTCAGGTCACCAGTTCGAAATCCTCTCTTGAGGGTTTAAATGCACAGACAACATATAATCCTGCAATTACATTCCTAAAGCAAATTGAAAACGAAAGTTAGTATGAAATTCTGTACCAGCATATTGTCACAGCTTTAGTTATAATTTCTAAAACTTGGGGGAAAGTAAGGTGCCTTTCAGCAAAAGAAGTGATAAAGCAGCAAGGGACATGCAGTAAATGAATTAGTATCCAATGGTAAAAAAGAGAGCAACCATTGATTCCTTCAGCAACATGAGTAAAATATAAATGTATATCACCAAGTGAAAGAAGGCCACAAGAAAAGCTCTACATGGATTCTCCTCAGATGATATTTAGGAAGAGAATAAAAATAGGAAGGAAAAACATTGTCCACTATCATTGATAAGGACAGAGAAGATGGTTGACTCCCAAGTGATTTCACCAGGAGAAATTCCAGGGTGGCAGAGCTGTTCTATATGGAACTGAGGTAGGATAAATTCACAAAAGTGAACTTTAATGTATGCATATTTAGAGAAAAAAAAAATAGGATGCTATGAAATACCAGGATAGAAATCAGGCTATGAGAGATGGATCCACCTATATTGAAAGTATATAATACAATTTAAGAGAGCGTGAAAAGAGGTACTTTGGAAATAATACTTTGACTGGAAATTTTATGTCTAAAGACAAAATGAACTATGCAGAGGTAATTCAATTTGAAGAGATCTATCTGGGATTATAGTTCTGGAATATACAGGCCCCCAAAATATGGTGCCCATGTCCTGCGGAGGCCCCCCCCCCCCCGACTGCATCACAACATGATGGAAAAACAGAAACAGTCAAAGTGCAAAAAGGTTCAAACACAGGGATGACCTCACTCTGTGACAATCTGCATTTGCAAGAGCTCACTCCAGGAGATCAACGCTAATTCCTTCTCTGAGTGATGTCCTCAGTAACCTATCTCCTTCCCACTAGGTCTCATCTCTTAAAGATTCCGCAGCTTCCAACACTGCCATGCTAAAGACAGAGCTACTAGCACATAACCCTTTGGGGTACACCCTCAACTACACTATAGCAAAAATGCAGGAGTCCCAGCCTACCAAAATAATCCTGGAAAAGAACAAAGTTGGAAGACCCTTATTCCCCAATTTTGAAAGTCACTACAAAGATGCAGTATTCGAGAGAGTGGGCTACTCATACAGGATAGACATGAAGCAAGGCAAGATGACGAAGAATCCAGTGGTAAGCCCATGTGGCCAACTGATTTTTTATTAAGATCACTTAATGGGGAAAGAATAGTCTTTTCAGGACACTGCACAGGGACAATTAGATATCTGCATGCAAAAGAATGAAATTGGATGTCCACCACACACTATCTACAAAAATTATCTACTAATGGATCAAGAACTAAGTTTCAGAATGCAAATGATAAAAACTAGTAGCAGGAAGCAGAATTTTAAGTCTTTGTGATTTTTGTTAGGAAATATTTCCTACTCGTAACACCAGAAGTTTAATGTGCAAAAGAAAAAAAAAAATGATACCGCCAGATCTTTTTAAAAAATTGCTACAAAAGACATCATTAAGCACAATGAATCTCCACATCATGTACAACCACAAGCCTGGGATCCTAATTAGAATAAGATATAGTCCACGTTTGTATTAAGGCACTAAGAAGATTTAAGATGTGTTCCAGAAAGGAGAGGATGCCATAGAGGATTCAAAGAAGAAAAGAACAGAAAAAAAGATTTTGGAAATTAAAAATGAATCAGTCGGATTTATTAACAATATACTTAAATATAATTCAGAAAATAAGTAGCTACATATTGAATTAATATTTAGAAGGACAAGTCATAGAAAATGGCCTTCGCTGAAATTTCTATTAAAAATAGTGATACTCTTTTGTATTCATTATGTTCCATGACACTTAATTGCATTAATGGTCTGAATATTTAAGCTTATTTTGAAAATCATAGACAAACAGGAAGCTGCGAAATTAGAACAGAGAGGCATGTGTACCTTAATCCAGGTCATACCCAGAGTTGTGTCTTACATAATAATAATTCAGTATCAGAACAAGGCATTTGACTAACATTCAATACATATATGTAGTTCTATATCCTTTTATCACATGTGTAGGTTCATGTGTGCTCAAGTTACAAACAATGACATCACCACAAAAACCTCCTTCATGCTACTGGTTCATATTACATGATACATTCATCCCCTTCTCTCCCACCACTCCCCACACCTGGCAAGCGGGGATCTTTTCTCCATGTCCACAATTTTGTTATCTACAGGTGATAAATAATTGAAATCACACACGTGTGACCTTTTGAGATGGGTGCTTTTTCCTTGGCATAGGCTTCTTGAATTCTATTCAAGGTGCATGTGAATTAATGGTTTGTTCTTTTTAGTGCTCAATAGTATTCCAAACTGTACAAATGACTGTGTCAATTTGGTTATTCATTCTCTTATTGTGATTGTTCTGAGTTTGGATTAGTGAAAATAAAATTGCTTAGGATAAATGTGCAAAATCTTTTCAAGTGTTCATGTTTTTTATTCTCTGACATGAATTACCCTAAGAGTGTGAGAGCTGGGTTTATGATTAGTTGCATGTTTAGTTTTTTGAAGACACTACCAAACTGTCTTCTAGGACCTCTGTACCATTTACCTTCTCACCTGCAACTATGAAGGATGCTGTTTCTTCAAAAACACACCAGTATCTGGGTTCATCACCGGTTTCCATTGTTGCTGTTTGTACTACTGTGTGCCTGATGATATGTTTGGTTTAAATGGTTCAGCAACTAATTCTTTAAATCCAGAATCAATTTTGAGTTTGCCTTCATATAAGCTGTGAGTTGTATCAAGTTTGGTTTTTTTCTCTTTTACCCCTTATTTCAGCCAATTAGTCCAACACATTTGTTAAAAATACTATCCTTACTCCATTTAATTATCTTTTCAAGGTTGTCAAAAATAAGTTGGTCTTACCTGAGTTACTCTGTTCTGGATCTCCCCACAGCCCTGGAGACCTCTAGAATCTTTCTCCATTTATACTGCACACCTCAGTTAAGAGGGATACACAGTAAGTCTTGAGATTGGGTAGACTGATTCCTCATGTATTTCTTTCCTTCTTTGGCTCTTATAATTTCTTTACTTTTCCATGTAACTTTAAGAATAATTTTGCCCATATCTGAAAACATATATTTCTGTGATTTTAAAAGTAAATGTGTTTAATCTACATATTAATTTTGATAGAATTGACATATTTATGGAATTTAAATATTCTAGTCCATGAATAGAGAAGGTCTTTGCATTTATTTAAATCTCTGACTTCTTTCATCTGTGTTCCATAGTTTTGACATTCAGATTCTATGCATTTTATTAGATGTGCATATACATATTTTATTTTTAAATTTTCACATTTAATAATTCTACTTGCTATTTTGTTTTCAATCTCAGTTTCTAAGAGTTTCTGATTTATACACTAATCTTGCATATAGTTTTAGCATCTTGTGACATTAATTTCAGTTTCTAAGTGTTCGTTGCTTGTATGCTGCTGTTGCGTATAGCTCTTGCACTTTGTGAAATTGCTGGGGTCTTTTGTTGTAGTGAGCTGTTTGGTTTTGTTTTTCTATTGAGTATTTTGTTTGATTTATTGTATCCTTCATTTTAAAAATTTCTTACTGTTGTTTTTTTTTTTTTCAGGGTCTCTATCTCTCTCTTGAAGTAATCTTTTGCTACCTGTATTTGCTCTCTTATCTCATTGTTGGAGTGGTCAATTTTTGCCTGTTTTGCTCATTTAGGTCATTCTTTAATTCACAGATCATTTTAATTAGGAACCTTCTGAACTCCTTCTCTGACATCTCATCAACGTCACTGTCCATGGGTTCTGTTATTACAGTGCCCTGGTTTGTTTGGGGCACCTTCTTCCCTTGTTTTTTCATGTTGTCTATGTGTCTTCCTTTCTTGCAGTGTGGATCTGAGATATTACAGTCTCTTCCCTCTCTTCTTGTAGTACCCGTGCAGATTGTCTGTATGTTGGGCTTCCAGACCCTGCTGGTGTCCCTCAATGAATGCTACTGCATCCTGGATGTGGGTCCTGTGCAAGTTGGCGTGGGTGATCTGGGCGCTGGACTTGACCTCCTATGGTAGTCTTCTGGGCAGAAGAGTCGGTCCTGCACCAGAGGCTAGGCTCTGGCTGGTGTCTGCCCTTCTGGGGGAGGGGTGAATGGCCTACTGAGAGGGTGGGTTCCACAAGGGCTGGTGTGGATGGTCTCTGTTTGGTTTTTTTGTAGATTCTTTATAAACTTCTATGTACATCATTATGCTGTCTGCAAAAGGGAGTTTTCTTTTTTCTTTTTTTTTCTGGGATATGTGCTGTTTTGATGTTCTAATATTGCTTTGTGGCAATGACTAGAACTTCATTCCTATCTTGTATCTGATTATTATGGAAAAGAAATAGAGAAATCATTGTGTTTTCGCCATAAAGTATTATATTAAATGTAGGCTTTTTGTTGATCTTTATTAAATTCCGTAGTTTGCTGAGAGGTTTTGTCATGAATAAATTTAAATTTTCTCAATTGCTTTATCTGAATAAGTTGATAGGATTATATTATTTTTTTCTTTTGCCAGTTAATATAGTAGATGACATTGACTTACATTCAAATATTGAAGTTTTTATCATTGCATATCTGGAATGAGAACGTTGATCTAAATTTATTTTTTGGTAGTATCTTTGTCTGATTTTGTTACAGAGTAATGCTTACATTTTAGAGGGAACTAAGAAGAGTTTCCTGTTCTATTTTCAGAAAAAGTTCTATAAAATTGGTATTAATTATTTTTCTTTAAAAATGCGTTATTAGTAAATTATAGTTTGGCATAATAGTGGGATTCATTTTGATATAATCATACTAGCAAGGAATATAATTACTTTACTTTGGTCCCTAGGTTGTTCCCTTTTACTGTGTTAATGATCATTTTTTAAATGTTTAACAGAATTCTCCCTTTGGTCCTGGAATTTTGTTTCACATTCTTTTCCAGGTTTATTGTGATAAGAACACTTAACATGAGACTATCCTCTGAAAAGATTTTTTTCTGTACACAATACAGTGTTGTTTTTTAAAAAAGCATTTTTTAAAGTTGTATATGGACACAACATCTTTATTTTATTTATTTATTTTTTATGTGGTGCTGAGGCTCAAACCCAGTGCCTCACATGTGCTAGGCATGTGCTCTCCCACTGAGCCACAAACCCAGCCCCAGCATTATTATTTACAGGCACAATGTTGTAAAACAGACCTCTGGAACTTATTCATTTAACATAACTGAAATTTTAGATCCTTTGATTGGCACTCCCCTGTTTTCCCTCTGTCCAGGACCTGGAAACTATGATTCTATTCTTTGTATCTGTGAGCTGTGTGTGCATTCTAGATACCTTATGTAAATGAGTCAGGTGGTACTTGTCCTTCTGTGACTAGCTCATTCTGTTTACCCTAATGTACTCCAGGTCCATCCATATTGTGATATGTAGTAGATTTTTTTTTTCTTTTTGAGGATGCACCATATTTTTCTAATCCATTTATTCATGGATGGATGTAAGGAAAGGGTAGCCTCTTCAAAAACTGATGTTAGGAAAATTATATATCCAGATGCAAAAGAATAAAATCAGCTCTTCTCTTTATAGTACACATTAAAGACACAAAACTAACTAAGACTTACATGTAAGATCTAAAACCACAGAACTCCCAGAGAAAATAGAGGAAAAGCTTTATAACATTTGGTCTTGACCGTGATTTCATGTATATAACACCAAAAGCTCAGGAAATAAAAGCCCAAAGCAGATCACTGAGACTATATCAAAGTAATGCTGTGCATAGCAAAGGTAAATTCAATACAGTGGAAGGGTAATTTAGGGAATGGGATAAAATATTTGCAAACCATATATCCGATGAGGAGTTAGTCTCCAGAATACAAGTGGAACTCCTAAACTCAATGACAATAAAAAAAAGAATAACTAATAACCTGATTTAAAAATTGGCTAAGGATTTGAATACACAATTCCCCAAAGAAGATATAAAATGGCCATTGTAAAAAAAATAAAAATAAAAAAATAAAATGGCCATTGTAAATATTCAAGGACACAAATCATCAGGGGAATACAAATCAAAACCACAATGTGATGTTTATCACCTTGCATCTGTTAGGAAGGCTACAGTGGGGAAAAAAATACAAAATGAAAATTATTATCCAATCCAAAATTTTCTCAAAAGAGTCAAAATTAGAGTATTTACCCAAATGAATTAAAATCAGTATCTCAAAGAGATAATATTAGCATGCCTATGTTCATTGCGGTACTATTCCCAATAGCATTAGCATGGAAAAAATTTAAATGTTCACAGGATTTTAAATTAATGATTTCATATTTAATGGTTATAATTTAATAATATAAGATTGTTCAACTATTAACAAGTTAACTGCATTTTTCTTCATCTAAGAATATCTTGATCCCTCTTACTTCCTGAAGTATATTTTCACTGAAAACAGAAATCTGAGTCACCAGTCCTGCTTCTGGCCTTTGCTGTGTTCATGAGGAGGACTTTGTCGAATTGTTTTTCCCTGTTTGTAGTTTGTGCCCCCTCACTTTATCTTAAGAATTTTGCTTTGTTTTTAGTTATCAGAAGTTCAATTATGATATCTCTCATGCATTTCTCTGTACTCTGTTTCGGTTTTATTGAGGTTTATGGATTTTGCCAAATTTGAAGGAATCCTCAGCCATTATTTATTCAAATACTTTTCATTCTCATCAATTTTATTTCCTTTTTCTGGACACTTATGAGTGTTAGATATTTAGTAATAGTTTCATATATCCCAGATGCTCAGTTGAAATTTTTTACAGTCTATTTTCTTTGTTTTTCAGATTGGCTAAATTCTATTATTTTATCTTACATTTTGCTATTTCTTTCCTCTTTCTCTCCTTTTGGGTGTTTTATTTGGATTATTATTTATTTTTGGTCCTAAAGTTTTCATATGCTGCTTCTTTTTGGTGGGGGGTGGTACTGGGGATTGAACTCAGGGGCACTAGACCAATGAGCCACATCCCCAGCCCTATTTTGTATTTTATTTAGAAACAGGGTCTTACTTTTATTGAAGTTGGCTTTGAACTCTTGATCCTCCTACCTCAGCCTCCCAAGCCACTGGGGATTACAGGCACGCGCCACCGTGCCCAGCTCATAGGCTGCTTCTTAATATCATCTATTTTTTTACTTGACTTTATGTTTTCATTTGTTTTTGTAATTCTTCATTGAAACATTTTAATGATGGCTGCTTTACAAATCCTCCTCAGACAATCCCAACACCTGCATTTTCTTAAGGGTAATATCTGGGTTTTGTCTTTTTAGTTGGAGATCTTTCTAATGTTTAGCCTGAAAGTTATTTTTATTTGAAATCAGGTATCATACAGCAAGAATCTGCACCCTCCTTCCGTTTGGTATTTTAGCAAACCTCTTCTAATGTTATTCTGGTAGGTGAAGGAATGTCTCCACCTCATTACTGTCAGGTTGGGATGGAAAGTTAGGTTCTCCACTTGGTCTCCAGTGTCATCTGGGGGAAGTGCAGGTGCCTTACTTCTGGGGAGCAGTGGGATATCAGGCTGCAACTATCCTGCTGGGAGGGGCAGGTACCTTCTCCCTGTCAAGGGTGGGAGTCTGAGCCCTTTCAGGGCTTGTGCTGCTGGGAAGAGGAATGGCTTCAGCTGGAATAGGACAGCTGTTCGCTAAAGATTTTCTCTATTGCAAGGATGCCTCTTTTCTGATGTTTGGGCCAAAAAAATCAGACTTTTCCTTGCAGATCTTTATGTCTGCACCTGTTGATGTTCTTGTTTCTTCCGTACCCACTCTGGGCTGTATTCTCCACCCAGCTTTTCGTTGGGTTCTGCTTTCCCTTGCCTATCGCCCTCTCTCTAAATTTCTTGTTTATTTTATACAGGATGCCCAGAGTTTTAGTTGTGCTCATCAGGAAGAATAGGAAACTATAAACACTCCATCTTCCTGGAAGTTGAAATCCAATCTGTAAGAATTTTAATCATTTCTTTTCTAGCATCTGTCTACCCTACTACAATGTAGGTTCTGTGGGGATAATATATATATATTACTTTTTTTTTAGCTAATGATGAACAACAAAGTCTAACCAAACTCTGGCACATATTATATATTTATTGAAATTTCCTGAATGTTTGAATCAATGAGGCTTTTCATTGTGCAAATCTGTTTGGTATTCAGTAATACTTCCAATTCCTAGAGAAAATTGTTTTGATCTCATATGTATATTCCAAGCCCAATTAGCAAAATTCAATTGTATCCAGTGGCTTGGGAGGCTGAGACAGGAGGATCGTGAGTTCAAAGCCAGCCTCAGCAAAAGTGAGGCACTAAGCAACTTCGTGAGACCCTGTCTCTGATTAAAATACAAAGTAAGGCTGGGATGTGGCTCAGTGGTCGAGTGCCCCTGAGTTCAATCCCTGGTACCCATCCTCCAAAAATATTCAATTGTAGATGCACAAGCAAAATATTTTCTAACACCAAAGACTCAAAGTTGAGCATCTTCAAGTCTTTTTGGAGGGTTCTGTGAGCCTCAGTTGAGGGTCTCATTTTGTTGGGAGCATAATGAAAATATGAGCCAGGGAGTGTCTTATGGAGATCACTCTCTCTGCCTTACACAAAGAGAACGGTTAGAGTTGGAAGCACCAGGAGAAGCAATAAATTATGATGTGTATATTCAAGTGGTTGTAGGAGAGAGAACAAAGTCTTGTGGTAATGGATGGTGAGGAAGAGGAGGTCCGAAGGCCTGAGGGACAACCTACAGGACTCCAGGGGAATTACTGAAAGAAGCTAAATGGTGGGGTCGTGGCTCAGTGGTGGAGTGCTCGCCTAGCATCACGAGGCACTGGGTTCGATCCTCAGCACCTCATAAATGTAAAACAAAGACATTGCGTGCATCTAAAACTAAATATATATATATATGAAGCTAAATGGCTCTGAACTTGCTCGCTTAAAAAACGTGCAAGTGGAGGAAACTGTGTGTAAGGGAAAATGAAGAGTTTAATTTGCAGTCCATTAAAGGTCAAATAAATGTCCTTCTTTATGTGAGGATGTGAAGTGGATCGTGGAGCACCCAGGACCGCAAGGAGAAGTCAGGGCTGCGAGCCACGCAGATGTGTGTGAAAAAGGACCTTGGGGCGGGGGTGGGGGAGAGGATTCAGACACAGAAGGGAAAGGACCTGGGACTAAACACCAAGGAACCTTAAACACCAGTAGAGAAGGCAGCTGCAGCAACGCCCCCTCCATGTTGCCACCGACAGAAGAGCACAGGCAAAGCCCCTCCAATGACTCCCCCAGCCCTTCTGGCCTGGCCTTTCCCCGGTCTCAGGGACCCAAGGTCATCAATGTGGCTCAAGGACTGCAACACTTACGTAGAAGGAAACGTGCTCCTGTTTGGGATCCAAGCTGGCCAGCTCTCTCTCTTAGGGTCCTCAGTGACCTCAGCCTGGATATGGCGGCTGTGGGCAAGCACGTTTCAGGATTGGCTCTGTGCGGCCTCTTCCTTCTTTTAAAATATGAACTTTGGTTTCCATACATGTTATTCTTTTTGTTTGTCCTTCATGTCCATGGGTTCATAGTTCTGACAACAACCATCGCAGACAGAAAATATTTATATACATATTTTTTGAACTCTATCTGGCTATGCATGGTGGTACCTGCCTATAATCTCGGCTACTTGGGAGGCTGGGGCAGGAGGATCACATATTCAAGACCACCTGGGAAACTTGGCAAGACCCTATCCCAGAGTAAAATAAAAATTGCTGGGGATGTAGCTCGAATTTAAGAGTGCTTGGCTAGCATGCACAAGGCCCTGGTTCAATCCCCACACATACACTACACACACATATCACACAATTGTATCTTTACTAAATATGTTTAATTTTTTTCTTATCATTATTCTATAAACAAGTACAACAACTATCTACACAGCATTACCTCGTATTAGTATTATAGGTAATCATCCAGAGATGATTTTAAATGGACTAGAGGATGTGTGCAGGTTACATGTGAAAGCTATACCACTGTATATAAGGGACTTGAACATCCGTGGATTTTGGTATCCAGAGGATTCTGGACCCAACTTCTGCTGCAACCATTGTTTATAGTTTTCCAAGGGCTTCAAAGGGAGGTGGGGAGTGCAGGGCAATGTATTTTTTTGTATAATTTTATTATTCTTATTTTAAAAAACTAATTTTCTGGTGACACTAGGGATTGAGCCCAGGGCCTTTGGCATGCTAGGCAAGCACTGAGCTATGCACCCAGCCCAAAGGCAATATCTTGACTACACTATCTTTGAATTACCTTTGCTTTCCTCAGTGCCTGCAGACACACTGGGAGGTGTACACGTCTTCTACTGTTGTAGGGATTCATTATATAATAGTTGTGAATTGGTTGGAAAATGCATAGTTAAGCACTCAAGAAATGTCAGTTTGCTACATTGTTTTGGAAGAATCCATTCTCCAGTAGGTTCTGAAAAAAATAGAAGATGGAATGGTCAATTCCCCCTGCATTTTGTGATTATTCCCTGATTTATTATCACTCATTTGAATTGGCATGGAATTCTAGGTTAGACCGTACTTCCCCTAAATTTGAAGACGCCGCTTGCTCTTCGGGTTTCCTGTGATTGTCTCCAGCTATCCAATGCCCTTCTAATTCTTGAGTCTTTGTATAGAACTTCTTCGCTCCTCCTCCAGAAGTTCTCAGTCTTTCTTTATAGTCTGGAGCTGCTGGATTGGTTATCTAATTTTTGATCTTTTCCGTCATCTCTTTTCATATTTGTTCTGAGACGTGCTCAGTTGTATCTTCCACCCATGTATGGGGATTTTCATAGCTGATACACCTTTTTAAAAGATCTCAAAAGTTTTATCATTTTTAGGCTCCCCCATGTTGGAGTGACATGCCTGTGACCCTGCCAGTCCCTGCCCTGAGAACTGCACTGGGCATTGTCTTCATAGGGACTCTGTGGTTTTCCACCCCTTCCCCAGCCTAGGGCAGGTTTCTGCCTGGTCCTCAAGGCTCTTTGGGCACCCTCTGAAATCCACATCCACATGGAGGTGAACTTGAACTCTGTGCTCCTGAGGGTTCTGCTCGTGCTGTGTAGAGGGGCAGCCACTGTGACCCATACACACCTGGACCCACTGAGCCACAGCTAGGATAGCTGAAGTGCTGTGGCAGAATGTGGGGCCTGAGACCTAGGACATCATCAGAAAGAGAGTACTGAGGCCCTGAGGGTGACCGAGGCCCCCTTTTTAACATTGTTCTCTCTCCTAGGCCTTGGTATTGTGGGTCTGTGAGGAGTGGGGCAGCTCCAGTAATCTCAAGAGAGGCTTTTCAGGGTCACTCTTCCATCTTCTTAATAAGTTTCCTTCCACCTGCACTAATCTCATTAAACAGTTGCTTGGCTACAGCCTTGGTATTCTCTCCCGAACCTACTATTTTATCCACAACCCTTGGTACTGGGGCTTGAACCCCATGCCCCATGCAGGCTGGGCAAGCCCTCTACCACCAAGTTACCTCCCCAACACTGCTGTTGTATTCTTTGCTACAGGATCAGGCTGATAATTTTCCAATTCTGTAAGTTCTGCTTTCTTTTTTATATAAACCTGTCTTTAGTTTGTTCCCCTCTTCTCACATTTTACCATAGGCGGTCAAGAGGAGCCATGTTGTACCCTTCACACTTTGCTTAGGAATTTCTTCCACCAAATATCCTACTTCATCTCTTGGAAGTTCCTCCCTTCCACAAACACAGGACACAGGCACATTGCAGCCAGGTTCTCCAGAACTTCGTCACAAGCAGAACCTCTCCTTCCTTTGCCAGTGATGGTCCTTGCTTCTGTCTGAGATCTCCTCGGAATGATCTCTACTGTCCTCATTTCTGCCAACACCCTGATCACGACCTCTTAGGTAATCTCAGAGAAGAATGGCCTTTTCTCTAGGGTCTTCTTCTCCTTCTGAGCCCTCAATACATCACCGTTTACAGTCCACTCGTGGCGACACATTTTCGCCAGTTGTTTTTGCTGCTGCGACCGAAATACATGATAAGAACGATTTTAGAAGAGGAAGAGTCCATTCAGGGCTCACGGTTTCAGAGGTCTCAGTCCATAGGCAGCCAGCTCCATAGCTCTGGGCCCAAGATGAGGAAGGACATCACAACAGAAGATTCTGACGGAGTAAAGCAGCTCAGAACATGGTGCCAGGAATCAGAGCGACTTCTCCCCTCACCAAGGACAAAATATATACCCCAAAGGCAGCCCCCCAGCCTGCCTCCTCTAGTCACGGCCTACCTGCCTACAGTTACCGCATGGATTAGTGCACTCATTAGGTTAAAGCTCTTACAGCCCAATCATTTCACCTCACAGTGAGCTCTTGAGGGACACCTCACATCTAAACCATAACACAAGCTCAGCTTTCTCTAACCCCCCACACCTCCAAACTCTTTTACTCTCTGCCTGTTACCTGATTCTGAAATTTCTTGCACATTTTGAGATGTTTGTTACAACACCCCTCTTGTGGGTACACATATCTGTAGTCGTCTGTTCAAGTCACTGTAATAAGATACCTTACAGTGGGTTATTTGTAAACAGTAGAAATGTCTTGCTCACAGTTCTGGAGGTTGGGAAACCAGGACCAAGGGGCAGCAGATTCACTGGCAAAGACTCACCGTCAGCATGAGGTGGCATGTTGCTATGTTCACATGTGATGGAAGGCGCAACTGAAGTCCCCTGTACCTCTTCTCCAAGGCTGTCAATCCCATTCAGGAGGGCTCTGCTCTTATGATCGAGTCACCCCCTAAGCCCTTACCTCTCAACACCAATGCTTTGGGATTTGGTTACCAGCATTTGAATTTAGGAGAACACAAATATTTAAAACACAGCACAGTTTAAAAAATCAACTGAAGAGCCTGGTAATGGAAGCAATTCTGTCTTGGTATTATTTCAATAATGCCCATCATTTGTCTCATTCTAGGTTTTTAGCTCATCCAATTTTGATTGTGTGAATACTTCCAGAATTTTCACTTTCTGTGCCTAAAATTTTTTTTCAACTATAAGCTTCTCTAAGATTATAAGTGTTAGAGTCTGTAAATAAGTCAAAATAACACCTGGCATTTTGCCAGGGGAATGTTAGAGTTCGTAAACAAGTCTGGATGGTGCCTGGCAAAATGCCAGAGGGAGTGGTTTGAGAAGTAACAAAAGCGAGCCATTAAGTGTGGAGATTCCTTATTGGTTGACTGATGTATCTAGTTTATGCTAATTAGATAAGCTGTGTGGAATGTATAAATACTGTTCCTGTCCTGCAATAAAGGGCTCCCACTCCTGCTGTATCAAGTACACAAGTTATTCGTCACCCCCCCTGATTATTCTGCTGCAGCCGGACTGCGGCAGATGGTGGCCCGTACGGGGAGCCCCGGGACATTCGGGGGTAAGTGACGAAAAAAAGCTGCTCGTCCATAGATAGGACGGGAGCAAATCTGCTCGTCCCTAGGCAGATAGGGCGAGAGGAAAAATGGCCATTTCGAGAAAATGGAGAAGATTGATACAGTATGTTTGTGTCTTGTTTTGTCTCAGTGTATTGTATTGTCTTTGTGATGAAAATATGGAAGGGGTGAGAAGTAAATTACTAAGGGAAGAAGGCACCCCAGTGGAACCAAGAATAGTTAGGGCATGTGTTGATAAGAGCCCAGGAACTCTAGTCAGAAAGAAAAAGAAAGTTCAGAAGAAGAAGGATTATCAGGAAAAAAGTTGCAGCAAAAGGCTATTACTAAATACTTTTCGTTACCGGAGGGTGCGTGAAGCGGAGAGGCGGCTGCCGAGTGTGCAAGCCGGTCACAGCGCAGCAAGGATTTTCCAAGAGGCAGCGGCGACTGGCCCTTCCCCGCCTCCTGGCCGGGGAGCTGGCTCTTCCACTGCCGCGAGCCCAAATCTAGACCTGACCTGGAGGCACAGTCTCGCAGGCTCTTGCTCCCTGTGCCCAGTAGCAGTTTGAGTCCGGGACACTCCCCAGGGCCATCTGGGGCTGCCCAGGCACTACAGCCAGCAGAAGACGCTACTGGTGTCCCTGATGTTTGGTCATTTTCAATGCCAATAACTAAGCTACAATGGTTCTCCCACACCTGGAAGCTAATGAGTAATGAGCACTATTAAGGCTTATTTCAAATGCAAAAAAACTTGAGATAATGTACTAAATTGTTCAGAAGGTTGTTTTCTTAGTAGAATGCTACAGGATTTTCTTTAGCCATCCGGAGTTCCTGCCTTCGTCCCAGTGCCGGTAAAGACCAAGGTGGAAGAATTTCCAGTGTTGCTGAAAACCGGACGAGACTTCGGCTGAGAAACGGACGAGACTTCGGATCAAGCTAGCTGCCTGCAGAACTTACCTGGACTGTGATTTAAGCTAGCTGCCTGCAGAACTTACCTGGACTGTGATTTACCTAGACTGTGAGTTAATCTATTGAGACACTGCTTTACCTGGACTGAGACAACAAACTGTAATCTACAACAAATTGTAACTCGGTATCTTTGCTAACAGTGTCATTGCTGGTATAATTTTTCCAAGGGCTTCTTGCATGGAGCCATCAATTGGCTTGGTATTGTGGCATTTTGTATTCTCCCTTTCTGTTTGTAGCAGGTTATTTATGGTGTTTCTGTAAAAACCACTATGGTCGTTATTTAAATTAAACAAAAGGGGGAAATGTTAGAGTCTGTAAATAAGTCAAAATAACACCTGGCATTTTGCCAGGGGAATGTTAGAGTTGGTAAACAAGTCTGGATGGTGCCTGGCAAAATGCCAGAGGGAGTGGTTTGAGAAGTAACAAAAGCGAGCCATTAAGTGTGGAGATTCCTTATTGGTTGACTGATGTATCTAGTTTATGCTAATTAGATAAGCTGTGTGGAATGTATAAATACTGTTCCTGTCCTGCAATAAAGGGCTCCCACTCCTGCTGTATCAAGTACACAAGTTATTCGTCACCCCCCCCGATTATTCTGCTGCAGCCGGACTGCGGCAATAAGGAGTTTCTTTTTAACTAGAGAGGAAATTCATAAGTCAGCATGGAAACACAAAGCAAGTTTGAGTTATAGCAGCAGCTGTTCTTCCACACAAACCTCATAGAAGCACATTTTAATAAGACACAAGATGTTATTATTTATCTCTTCCTAAATTTTATTTCATGAGTTTGTATTTTCTTCATTCTTTGCATTCAGATTTGCACTTGCAGTGTTTTGTCAACAGCCAGTCCATGACAAATTCCATGACATTTTTTCCTGGAATTTTGCATCCGCAAACTGCCATTTGTTGATAGAACCTGAGAAAACCAAAGGTGAAGCAGGGATTGTCAAGGCCATTCCACTCTTTTCCTGTTGAGACTGAGTCTAATATGAATGTATTCCTTGCCCCGATTTAAATGGACAATGGATTCAACAAAGTAACATTCCGTTTTTGCACCTGTCTCCGGGATATTTGCGCTGGATATTCTGGAACCATCTATGAAAACCACCTTTGGATCAATACAGCTCAAGGGGGCTCACCTGTCTGCACAAGATTTTTTTTTTCATGACAGAGTTATAAAATATGGGGAACCTGTGGCCAAGTGGAAGGGCCAGGGCTTTGCTGGTGCCAAGCTGTGTTAGGTACAGATGGTGAGATGGTGTCGTGTGCTGTTTTTTTCTCCTCTGTCCCTACTTCCCTCTGGGAGCTTGAGTCACGGTCCTCCCCACTTCCCGATGCTGCCCACTGGTGTCCTGACCTCAGACACGCTCGCTGACCTCTCTCACATCAAGCAATTACTTTTCTCAACACGTCATGATCATAACTGGCAGGTGGAGCCCATGGGGTCAATATGGGCTTCATCTGCCAGTTATGATCACGACAAATGGGCAAGTCTCTCATCCTCAAACTGAATTTCTGAGCTTCTACTTTGTGCAGGATATTCATTGACTTCAATTCATTATTGAAAGAAATAAACACAGCCTCTGGTACCCAGGTGTTGAGAGTCTAATGGGAAAGAAGCAAGCGCTCAAAACAGGTACAGAGGAGGTAGAGACGGGGCCAAGACTTTGCCAGGAAACTCACAGGGAGCTTGAATCGCTCTCTGTAACTGCTGGCTCCTGGGCAGGCAGACTCTTGTCTGCTACTAAACGTGGCTGATTTAATTGAGAGCAGCCTCTGTCTACCTGCTCAGCTCTGCACCACGCCACACCCTTCCCCAATCCTCACACCTCAGTGATCACATGGGCATCCTCTGCCTGAGGCGGTGATGGGTGCTGTCCACGTGCTGGCCAAGAGAGATGCAGCTTGCAACCTTCAACGGTTGGTGAAAACAACTAACACTCAAATGAGTTATGCAATTTCTTAAAATGCATGTTAAAAATTACAATGATGAAGCTTATTGCATTTTCTTGAATTTTATGGCTCCCTTTAAATTCTAATCACTTTCCAAAGCCCATATTAATCTCTGATAGGTAATTTCATTAAAAGCTAAGTGGGGGGCTGAAGTATTTGAGGAATCAAAATCCTTTCTTATATTGGAACCAGAAAAAAATAAAGTGAATGTGCACCTCCCCACCTATTTGTTAATGTGACTTTGTCCTCAGAGCAGGCGAACATGTCATGGGAGTTTTTAACTTGACAAGTCGGTCCTATGAATGTGGCAGAACTGTAGATTAGCCAGAAGCATAATTTGTCCTCTGCTCGTCAGTGATTCCTATGGTTTTATCTATGTTGACTTCATAAACTGTGTTTGTGAAAAAAGTACCACTGTTTTAAGTGGCTATTTTGCTTCTCCTGCAGCTTCTTGCTATGCTATGAGATTCACTTTCCCGGCATATGATCTGTCATCTCATTCAGCATGTGAAACGCACAGGTGGGCGTCCTATGCATGGCCGCATCTGAAAGAACAAATGTCCTGGCTGATGTTCCCTCTGGAAGCCAGTCCATGGACTCACGCGGGGTGGGGGGTTGGATGTCTGTGTACCTCAGGCTGCATTCCCTGTGACTCTGAGACTGAAGCAGATACGGGGTACAGCATGTCGGGATTCTTGCCCTAATCATGGCAGGTAAGGAACTTAGCTCAGAAATCATTGGGTTGAAGTGTCTCAAATAACTGGCTTGGAGAAGTTTTCCTTCCAGCACTTCTCCTGAATCCACAGAGGCAGGACACTTAGTGAAGTAGATGACACATTCCCAGGTGCATGTGCATGTATAAAAACTGAGACCCTTTGGTCACAGTCACTGTCCCTGTAGGTGGTCTAGGTTGGGTATAGGAGGAATGGAAGAGGACATGAAAACACGGAGGGCCACATTGAGTCTGGGATCAAAGGACAGCTTCTGAGGGGAGTAGTGGGAGAACACTCTAAAGTCCAATAAAAAAGTAAGGAAGCCCACTTAATGGGCAGAAGGAGCAGAAACTTCCAGAAAACATTGAATCCTGCCCACAGGTACAGAAGAAGAGCCCAGGTCCTTTAATGAATCAGGAATGTGTCTGTCAGCTTTTGGTTGTTGTGGCTAAAATACCTGAGAAGAACAACTTGGAGGAGGAGAGATTTATTTTGGCTGATAGTTTCAGAGGTTCAGTGCATGGTTGGCTGAATCCAGGGTAGAAACATCATGGTAGAAGGACAGATTGGAAGCAGAGAGAGAGGGGTGCAGAGAAGGGGTCAAGCCAAAGATAGCCCCTTCCAGGACACACCCCTAGTGACCTGCTTCCTCCAGCTGGGTCCTACCTCCCCAGCAGTTCATTCAGTCATCTGTGAATTAAGCCACAGGCGAGGACAAAGCCCTAATGTTACAGTCACCTTCCAAAGCCCATCTCTGAACACACAAGACATTTGGGGAGATATTCTAGATCAGAATCATAACAAGAAATAATAGTTAAAAAAAAAAAGGCATGGGAAAAAGAAACTGTGTTAGAGACAGAAATCTTTGGACTCCACATCTTAGCATGGGACACAATGTGACATAAGGGATTTAGGAAAGTGGGAAGACCAATTCTTTCCAGAAGGTGTTACAGCCAGTTCTGAGGAAGGAGTTATGAGTCGATGATGCGATTGACAAAGTGTGCTGATAACACCAGCTCACGACCAAGTCAGGTTGGCAGGGAAAACAATGTTAATGCCTGAGAATTAAAATACATTTTCAGTTCTATAAAAAGGAAAATGGACAAAGCAGGGGAAGAGTCATGGAGTTTTGTTACTTACTGTATTTTAAGAATTTATCATTGTAATTCTGATATGAATCTATGGAGTTTGTTCTTTGAGATGAAAACACAAAGAAGCTAAAATTCACGGAACTAACAGAGAAAGCCCTGAGAAGACACAAGGATGACTTGGCCTCTGACTGGACATGGCATGATGGACTTCTGAATCCAATATCTTGTCTTCTCAGTCTGTTCAGATTAAAAAAAAAAAAAGGAGAGATTTGCACGGAGATGAAATCCAGGGCAGGAGACGGCATCCTGGAAAAGGTTTGCAAAGTTAGAAATCAGAGAGAGGGTCAGTGTCCCAGCTGATGGAGAGAAGCTACGGGGGTTCATGTGGAAGGAGGCTGATTCAGGCTTCAGGGTTGCAAAGGGCTCAGCAGTGGCTGCAGCACTTCCATGCTCTGCAGGAAATAATCTGGAACACAGGACATTAGAAGAAGTTAGAGCAGTAAAAGGGACCCGGGTGGGAAAACTTGGAGCAATCAAACTGGGTTTGAAATAGAACAAAATGATTTTTTAAAACGTTTTAAAGAACATCCTCAAAATAATAAGAACAGATTGGATTCATGAAGCAAGGACGTGTGTCTATAAACATTTGAAAAATATTTTTTTAATGCAGAAATTTAAAAAAAAAACAATTGAATGATCTCAAGATAAAGCTAAAGCAATCTACCAGAAATCAGGGCCAAAAGAAATAGTTACGGAAAAAGAAAGACAGGTCATCATATTACATAATCCTCCTAAAGAATTCTATTAAACAAGGTTTCAAAATATAAAAACAAAAAAAAGAGAAAAGAATGGAAAACAAAGATTAAAGAAAATATTCCACAATAGATGCATTTGAGTTTCCAGATTTACAAGTACCACTGAAAAATGCAGAACAAATGTTTAAAAAAAAAAGATTCGTACAGAACAGTATAAAATTTCAGACATTTAACAATAATAGTTACATCATAAAATCTTCCAGAGAAAAGGGGAAAAAAAGTGATCGCAGTGATAATTTATTTTGTAAATTTGGCACAGGACTTCTCAAAAGCAATGTAGAAAGACAATAGTTCAATATAACTATATATAGATCATTAATTACTTAACTGTGAACAGCACTTTCAAAGTCTTTGTACTCTGAAAACTCTAATAATACAAATTCCACATAATGTGATGATAACTTGAATGTTAAGGCACAAAACTGTCTATGGAAATAATTTTGGTGACATGTCTTTGGAGGCATAGAACATTCCTCCCCCTCCCATCAAAGAAGGAAGAGGTTACTTAAAATTGTCTCAGAGAAGATGTAAAGAGGCTGATCTGAGAGCTTTGAGTGGCTTCCTGGGATCTGACTAGAAACAATTGGCCAGAGGGGGGCTGAGACTTGAAGTTTTCAGGATAATAATCTATAGACATTTATTGGTTTGGAGCTGGGAGAAAAGAAGTGAGTTTGTAGGAAATAGGTACATCCTCAGAGCAGGTCAGGTGATACAGTAAAATATTCCAAAACTTCAAAGCTCTATTCCCATATAAACGTGCATATGAACAAACATCAAAGATGTCATTCAACTCATTCATCCATGAAGGATTGACTGAGATGCTAGAGTTGGCTCAAAGAACACTTAAGGAGCTGAAGTGACCAATGAACATGCGGATGAGATTGCTGAATCAACTGTGGTGTCGGCTAATGATCCACAGGGCAATAAACTCTGTTGACATTACCTTCTCTTCCAGACAAAAGTAACTTTCATCTCTTCTAAGCAACAATGAAATCTATCAGTCTATAGGCAAATTTGTTAAATCTAGGACTTTTCAAAAGTAACAAACAGTCCCCTGACCCAGGTCCACTTTCTCTGATAATAATCACTGAAAGGGTCTGAGCCTCACATAACACGGAAAGTACATGTTTCCTGCTTTTTTTTTTTTTTTAAATCGAATTTCCAAGTTTAAAATGTTTTCTTAACCTAAATGGATATTTCCTATGGCCTAGATTTGGGCCACTCAGGAAAAAGCCAGTTTAATGGTGATTTCAAGTGGGACCCACTCAGGAGGAAGGTTATTTTAGCAGAAGAGGCTGAAAGCATTAAGATAGGTGGAAGGAGCTCTGGGCACCTGGCAGGAGGAGAGCACTGACTTGGTCGAGAGGCTGAGTCAGTCATTTTCAGTGAGTAAATCCATGAAGACTGGAGGAAACAGAGAGAAAACACTTGCCAAGCTTGGGAAGCTGTCAATCAGTTTTAGATATTTTAGTCCTGTAAGACCCTAATACATCAATTCACCCCCCTTCCCAACTGATTAATAACCTTTCAATGTCAGGGGAGACATCTTTCCTCCTACTTGGTGAGAGATGAGCAGGAAATAGAAAAGGGCTCAAGGGAGCCAAAAATGAAGGCTCAGACCGAGTTCCTTTCCCACCACGGGTTTGCTGTCCTGGGAGTAGGGAGATAGCTTTCGAAATGTTGCAGCTTCTCACTACGATACAGAGGAGACATTTTCGTAATGAATTTGTTTGGTGACAGCGTAACTGGAATCCTTTGCATAGTCTAAAAATGGCACAAAACATCTGGAGACATGAAGGAGTAGGTTGGTGCAAATTGCAGTGTGAGTTGAAAGGGTGGTGATGGGGGTGTGAGGTGCTTTCCCTTGCTCTCACCAGGTGGGAGCCCACTCGTTCAACACAACCATGTTTTTATGCTCTGGACATCGGAAGGGAGGGGACAAAGGAAAAGTGTGTCTTCAGGGTGGCAGGAGGTGAATTGGTATGAGAGAGCAAAAACTCCATCAGCAGACAATATCCACAATGGAAAGATTTAACATGGTGGAATCAGACAGGCAAATACCAGAAGAAATGCCTAAGAGAGTTTGTCTCTGGAAAATCAGGGTGGGAGTGAGGGGTTCAGGGATTCCTTTCTCCTTGAAGTCTTATTTGACTTTTATAAATTTGGCTTTTCACAATGTCCTCAGGGGAACAGGTGTGCCAAACAATTCCCCACAGAGATGATATTCTTCAGTGAGCAAGTTTTAAGATGGTAAGTATCGAACTCTTTGTTTAACTTCATCACCTAAATCACAGAGTTTGAGCAGGAAGAAGAAAAAAGTATGATAGATGGATGGGCACGTTCTTGTAATGTGTTTACTTATTAGGAGAAAAGGGGTGAGGCTCAGAGGTCCAGTGGTATAGTCCATGCCTAGCATGTGTGAAACATGCTAGGCATGGGCTATACAGGTCCATCCCCCGTTCAAAAAGGAAAGAAAAGAAAAACTTGGTTGGCTTTATAATTTGTGACTGCAACTAATTACATGCAAATAAAAATTTATCAGTATAATGTCCTATGAGAAAAACACTTAAAATCTATCAGCAAAATATCATTGTTATCAGCTAAACCATTCATCATTTAGTGTTTTGCTTTTACTTTTACAAGATACATCAAAAATATAGTTTGACTAATCCTCCTCCATCTTTCCATTCAGATTTGACATGCCAGGCAGATTTTCATTTAAAATGATTTTAATATTTAAGAAGAAATGTGTGTGTGTGTGTGCATGAATTTTCTTAATGATTAAACGTCCTTCTCAAGACACAAGGACACATTCAGAAGTACAAATAAAGCTTTGCACAATGTTGATCATTCTGAAATAGGCCAACCCCAGTGATGGACATAATTTAAGAGGAAACACAAAAGATATCATGAATCTTTTTTTTTTTTTTTTTTTTTTTTGGTACTCGGGGGGCACTCAACCACCGAGCCACATCTCCAGCCCTATTTGTATTTTATTTACAGGTCTCACTGAGTTGCTTAGTTCCTTGCTTTTGCTGAGGCTGGCTTTGAACTCGCAATCTTCCTGCCTAAGCCTCCTGAGCTGCTGGGATTACAGGCATGTGCCACCATGCCTGGTAGTATCATGAATCTTAACAACAGAAGTCAAGGACTGTGTGGCAGAAAATAGTGCAATTTAGACCCAAATGGGCTGTTTTTCATTACGGAGGGCAGGGTGAGTAGAAAATATTCTATAAGGGGAAAATTTGAATATTGACTCTGTTATTCTATTCTGGTAGAATTTATGTCCCTAATTCTTATTCATTTTCTTCGGTACAAGCGTAGTTTATGTCTTTGTAGTTTCTGTGATACTCCAGGTCTCACCCTATTGTTAGTGAAGCCACCATTACCAAGCTATGAGTCCACTGCTGACCCCAGCCAACTGATCTGGGACAAATTGACCATTTCTCCCACTGCACTGAATACAAGAGCTTGGCCATCATCTGTTTTGCTGTGGTGAGCAAATGTGTATTCCCCAGTGTGAGCTTCCACTATGGGCTCCCCAGTGTGGGTTCCCAGTGGAGACTTCCCAGTGGGGGTTCCCATTGTGAGCCCCCATGTGGGCTCCCCAGTGTGGGCTAGATAGGTTTTACTGCATTGGGTGTCTGGCTTTGGACTTCTGAAAACAATTGTGGTTCTCTGCCTTTCTCCTTGGTGAATTTGACCCATCTCTTTGGGGACATTTAATGCAGCTGCAAATGTACTGGACTGGAGAGTAGGGTTCATACCTTCCTCTAATCCATAGAAATCAAAGCATTAAGCATTTAACAGCTAAAAGTTAGATTCCACCAACCCCAGGGAATTGAGAGCATCAACCACAGTTCCATCACCACCAACAGCAATCATTTATTATCGATGCTCTTCCAATATACCACATTTTTATTGGTGTTTTACACAATTTCATTCATTGCTTATAACAACAGTTTATTATCTCCATCAAACTTAAATTAAGGATCCAAAAAGCCACACTATTATTAAAACACAGAAAGTAGATTTTTATTTAAGTCTGTTTGAATTCATGAGGCTGTATACTTACACATGATGGTACGTACCCCTGGAAATCTGGGGTCAAGAGTACATTTCCCAGAACTAAACAGTATGTCCTGTTGCCAGAGAAGGTCTACACTATAAGGATTGGAAGAGCTTAAGAAGCAGGTACAACTATAGATTCACAGAAAAAGTTATACCTTACCCATGTGGGTTGTTTCTCTTTATATGTATAGTTGGGGTTCACCCAAAGAGGTATAGATAGGATATGTGTGCATTTGAGAACATGCTTATGGTAAAACATAAAGTGACTTATTAACTAAAAGCACTGATTACAAGGAAGCGGTCTATACAGTTGTGGGGTTGGGTGAGCCAGCTGGAAGTCCCAGGGTGAGCAAGAAATGGCAGTAACTATCTGGGTCCCCGTAGGCATGAGATGGCATCAACCTTCTGGGTCCCTACAGGCTAAATGTCCGCCACAGCAATCACAAAAGGAAATCCAGAAGAAAGAAACAGCAACGTCAGACTCTGTTTGGAGTTTCTAGATCAGAGAAACCTGAGATTTCTTCTAAAGACTTTCCCATTGACAAGTTGGGTTCACTAGGTCGATCTCACCCTGTATGCATCGCTGGTGAACTGATTAGGAAGTTCAGCCCCATTAGCAGGCACCGTCACAACAGCACTGTGTTTTTATTGTGGTTTGGTTTGGTTTGTACCAAGGATTGAACCCAGGGGTGCTTAACCACTGTGCCACATTCCCAGCCCTTGTTTATTTTTTTAATTTTTAAAATTTTAAAGACAGGGTCTCCCTAAGTTGCTTAGGTCCTTGCTACTTACTAAGGCTGACCTTGAACTTGCTCCTACCTCAGCCTTCCCTGTTGCTGGGATTACAGGTGTGTGCCGCCATGATGGGCATTAGATTGAATGGTTAGGAGAAGAGTTATTCAGTCTACACTACTTCCCTCCACCCTCCACTTTTTACCAGGAGAAGTAGCTTGCCTTGAGTAGCCTGTAGTTTGCCTGAATCAGAGATAACTAGAAAGGAAGTTCTAGGACTCTATTTCAGCCAGTCCAAGGTGCCATAATAAAATCTATCACCCAATGAGCTTGGAGCTCACAAATGACCTGATGTTCTCTGTTATCCTCATAACAGCCCTAGAAGTAGGAGCTGTGCTCCCATCCACCTTACACAGGTGGAAGCTGGAGAGGCCACATGCCTTGTGCATGCTTCCACCCACAGCAAATGGTCAAAGCCAACAAGACAGCAGAGCTGTGAACTCTCTCCTGGGCAGGCACAGGTATCACAAGACCCAGCTGGAATTTTTCAATATCAGGTTATTTTCAGGCCTAGACACAATAATTATCTGGTCTACAATTTTTCATATCTTTGTATATAAAGTATGTTCATGCCAATTCATGCCTTTATACATGTACTTTGCTGTTGTTGTTTTGTATTACAATTCTTATTACACATATATACCACGATTTTTCATATCTCTGTTTGTATATAAAGTATGTTGACACTCAATTTGAGTCTTCATACATGTACTTTGGATAAGGATGTCCATCACATTCTGTGAAATAAGAATTGTGATGTATTCCACTGTCATGTATTTTTTAAAAATCAATTAAAAAATTATCTGGTCTATATTTTCAGAGGAATATATATATATTTTATAAGGTGTTGCACATTCCTATATATATCATATAGGAATATCAGAGGAATATACATATATGATCTACATCCTTCTTACAAAGAAAATAAAGATCATATATATATAAAATCTACATCCTTCTTACAGAGAAAAAAAAGATTTCTAGAATTTATAGAGGAGAAAATATCTGGATATGTATAGAAGTCGAAATTGCTTGCATTTAACTCCAGAAGGGAGCAAGATCAAAGAAAAATGGGTTTTTTTCCCTCATTTCCAACCATTGTTAGCCATTCCTTGTTTGTTTCAAAAGAAATATTTCTTCTACCTAAATATGCTTGTGTTTCCAGTCAACACTGTGTGTGGGAGTAAGGACTCAGCCGAGAGAGACATGCTTTACAGACTTAATTTCAAGGTACAAGCTCTGCCCGTACTTCATTTTATAGCTCTCTCTGTAGTAATAATTTTGTCCTGAGGTCTAACTTATAATGAGTGTTGACTCATGCAGCCCACTCGTAGTACAGACTGTCAGGCACCTGTCAGAACACGACTATGTTTTTATTTCTTATTAATCACCAGGTTGGAGTTTTAAATTCTGATGTCTATTTTTCAAAGTTCTGTGGATGGTCAAAGCCCGCAGCAACCACTTGGGAATATAAGTGTGAGGGTCCTTCTTTTTTTCCTAATGAGGTTTTCAAGTACAGCATCCTTCACAAAGGTTGTTAGTAAGAGATCTTTGCTAACTCAGAAGTGGTACCTGGTAGTTTCTTGCCTCACTAGAGCCTGTGGTTGAACAAATGTCCCCAAGGAAGAAATGTCAGTGGCCTTGTGAGCATCTCCTATCTATTTGTTCTGGTGACATGCAAACTGGGTTTGTGGATATCAGGGGCCGACAGAGCACCAATTCTGGGAAGCAGAGATCTTCTCTATATCCTAATACCTATGTTCCGCTGTATGTCTCATGGAGTTCTATTTATTTGTGATGGTACTGGCCTGCTGTTTGCAATCCAGAGTTGCCCCATGGAATGCAGGAGATAAAGATAAATGGAAAGTGCCTACATGTTATTGGAATCTTAGATCAGAGTCTCAACGCTGTGTGTCTCAACAAATCAAATCCAGCCACTCACCCTCAAATCCAAATGGAAAAAATAATGGTGAAGGGCAGGAATGGAACTTTAATTGATATGGCCATATTGGAAAGGCAAGTGAGATCATGTATCTCAGCCCTATCTTTAGGGTACTGACATGAGCATAAGGTTGAAAATAGAGGAAGAAATGGGGCAGGGGTAGAGATAGGAATAATGAAACAGTCTGGGTCAAACTGTGGTCTAGTTGATTATTAATCTAAGGTGGTTCCAGAGAAGCCCTTATCAACTGAAAAGAAAACAAACCAAAAAAAAAAAAATCTCCATTTGCTTTACAGAATGTTTATCTGTCAGACCTGTGATCCTGGAAGGGGGCAATTTGGCTCCCCTGAGATGACCATGCCTGCTCAGGAAGAAGGCATGATCTTCATGGGGTGGTGGCCCTGCAAGGTGTCAGTGTTCCTGGATGGTGTAGAGCAATGACTGGATACTCCTAGGAACAATTTCGGGGGTCTGAACAGGATACTGTGGAAGCTGGTAGTTGAATATCTCTGCAAACACTGAAAATACCTTAGTGACTCTTACCTTGGTGTCTTTACCTTGAAGTAGAGTAGATGAAAAAATGAAGACAGAGGTGCCAAACTCCATCCTTCCCTTAGTTACCCACTGAGCCTCTGTGGTTCTAAGTGAGAACTCAATGCTTTCAACAACTGATTCCCTGAATGTGCACACCCCCTCCCTCAAGCCGTCACTGAAACATTTTTATAAGGTGTTGCACATGAGCTTCTCCCTCCTGCAAGTCTGTGACATGGAGCCAAGGCAGGAAGCTGTTTGGAGTCATGAGAGATGTCACAATGGAAACGTGAGAGGCGGCGAATCACCAAAGCGGGAAGGCTGGACCTGGGTACAGACTGCTGGGGAGCATGGAGCCACCCGGAGTCTCCGATTCCCTTGATTCAGAAACCATGACACCCCCTAAGTGTTACTATTGGAGCTGAGGATCTTCAGTCAGAGCCACAACTGGAGACCAATACAATGTAGAAATATGAATTGATTTTTAAAATACTCTTCACTTGCTTATTTATGAAAAGTAATGTATGCCTACTAACAGCCAGTCGTGACCAGGAATCCTAGGAGGGCGGAGAAATCAATGAGCAACATCTATGTTCCCTTTCATGTGTGGGAAGCAGGTTTTTAAGTAAAAAGCAAAAGGTAAATTACCAATTGGGAAAGGAGCCATGTAATAGAAAATAGCAATGGAGATGAAGTCTCAACACTGGAAAGGAGAGTCAGGAGTGGTCTTTCTAAGAACATGGGATCACCCAGGGCCTGCAAAGGAGCTGTCTGAACAAAAGCCAAGGGAAATGTCATCCTTGAAGAAAAGCGATGAATCCAATTCCCCCAGGTTAAAATCAAACAAACAAACAAACAAACAAAAAAAAAACACTTTTTTTTTTTAATCTTTTACTTGTTTTCAGAACTGACATAACAGGGTGGACTGAGTGAGTTGTAGAAAGGGGCCAGAGAAAATCAGGTTAGAATTTGCAGGCCAATGTGAGGAGGCTGAATTTCATCCCAAGTTCAATGGAAGATGATCAAAGAATCATAATCATAATTAAGGGCTTCACTGTAATAGGTATTTCAGTGGAAATATTCATGGCTGCAGTACATTTCAAGAAAAAAATTGATTGAGATGAGTAAAAGGGAGAATTAAGAGAACTGTGTAATTTGGGCTGGGGATGTGGCTCAAGCGGTGGCGCGCTCGCCTGACATGCGTGCGGCCTGGGTTTGATCCTCAGCACCACATACAAACAAAGATGTTGTGTCCGCCGAGAACTAAAAAATAAATATTAAAAAATTCTCTCTCTCTCTCTCTCTCTCTCTCTCTCTCTCTTAAAAAAAAAAAAGAGGACTGTGTAGCAGTTGGATGCTGTAACCTAGGTGAGAGGTGGCAATGGCTAAGGGCAAGACAGTGGCCCCGTGTGTGGGAGGATCATGGACCAAAGAACCAAGGGTCATGTAGATGGAAGAATTACAGGCTGAAGACCTGTCGACCTTGTAGACGGGCAATCACAGGCTAAAGACCTGACAGCAAGGTAGACAGGAATCAGAAACTGGAGGTGTATGGTGTTTTGCAGGAACTGGGTAAGAGGGAATGGGGAGATGCCAGTCAAAGCATGCCACTGTCAAATAGGATGAAGAAGTTCTGGGGATCGATCGTACAGCATGATGAGTACAGTTAATAATAATGCATTATGAACTGAAAATTTGATGCAAGCAGCTCTCAAACTTTCTCATCACAGAAAAATGATAAGTGGGTAAGGTCTTGGATATATTGACTTCATTTAAGCATTGTAATATATGCATGTGTGAATACACATACATGCTCATATATTTACATGTATATGTGTGTGTTATGTATATATATGTATATACATATATCAGAGCATCTTGCTCATTCCATGAATATGTGTATATATATAATTTTTATTTGTTAAATACACCTTCATTAAAGCTGAAAAGAAAAGAAGGGGGAAAATAAAAGAAAAAAGGAAAAAGAAGAATTCAAGAATCTATGGTGGCCAGGTGCAGTGGCATATGCCTGACTCCCACCAGCTCAGGAGGCTGAGACAGGAGGATCCTGAGTTCAAAGTCAGCCTCAGCAAAAGCAAGGCATTAAGCAACTCAGTGAGACCCTGTCTCTAAATAAAATACAAAATACCGCTGAGATGTGGCTCAGTGGCCGAGAGTCCTCAAGTTCAATGCGTGGTATCCATCCCCTCTGCCCCCCCAAAAATAATCTATGGTGCTTGCTACAGAGTGGCTGTGAGAACTGTAAGAGCACAAATCACCACTGACCTCTTAGATGGCTCAGTATAATCAGTCTAAACCTCTGTCTCTTATAGGAATTACTCCTGCAAGACTCCAAACTGATCTTCCCTACTGCGTTTTTGCTCTTCTAGAATTCATTTCCCACAATGAAGTCAGGGATACCCTATTATAATGCATCCCTAATTATATTATTTATTTGCTAAAAACCCTCTGTTATACACAGAACGCACCATGGGGCCCGGGGCCCTGGTTCAAAGGATCCGGCATTACTCAGATGGCAGAGTCTGGCCCCTTCTCCCCACCTGCACCACACTGGCTCCCCCTTCTGCAGATGCTGGTTCCCGTAACTCTGTGGAATCCATGGAGCAGCACGGCACCACGGATGTGGGGGCTGAGGCCAAGTGGCAGTGACCAAAAACCAGGAAACCAAGAAGTCAGCAGTCGTATGCTGGATGCTCACCAATATCAATGCTCAAGTGGCCAGAAGGTCCAGGAGTATCCAGGACAGCAGGACCAGCATACCTTAGGACAGTTGGTGATTAGAAGGGAGAGGCTGGAACCCCAAAACGTTGTTTGAAGGTGGCACAGGAAGTTGGGAAAAAAATAAGATTCAACCTCATTTCCTTGCCTGGACATGGGTCAGGTGAGGAGAAGAGTTGAGACTGCCTGAGAAGATGGCAGGAAAGGGAGTCCTCAGAGGACAGTTGGGATCTGCCAAGACCTGGAAGTGAACCCTTAACTCCTGGAGGAGTTAAAGATCACTGAAGATTCTGTTGATAACAGGAATCTAGAGGGCATGGTACCATGATTTGGGAGAAACTAGAGAACCACGGTGTTGTGTCCATGTTAGAGAGCTTGTCACCTCCAGTTCCACCCAGATGGGAAAGGAAGTTGCAGACCCCTGAGAGCCGTTTCTCCTCCAAGAGCCAGTGCAGTGTCAGGGGTGTCTGAGCCACAGGTTGGAGTCTGCATGACATCATGACATGCCTGAGGTTGTGACAGTGCTGGTTCAGCAGTGAACCTACAGACCATTGAGGGATAATCCTTGAGCACCAGGATTCAAAATCTGCTTTTGAAAGTAGTTGTGCTAAGTGACCTTCTTGGTTTGATGGGCCCTGCAGGACCTCTGTTCTGAGGAGCTAAAATACAGAAAAAATTAGCCACCAAATTTATCAAAGGTATATACAGATGTTCCTTGACTCATAATGAACCCATTTAAGTTGAAAATTCCTAAGTTGAAAATGCATTTAATGCACCAAATTCATTCAACATTACAGCTTAGCAACACAGTTCAGTTACTCCCCCTGTGATTACGTGGCTGGGAACTACAATTTCCAAAAACCTCAAGAAAGACCAGGGGGAGCTCAGGAACATCAGGACCAATGATCTGGTTTTTGCAAGATAGCTTAGGGAGACTTTTGTGTTTCTCAAGGGAGACCCCCATCTGCATCCTACCACTTTCTACCCATCCTAGCATCTGTAGAGTATCATTGGAGAAATGATGTGCTCATGATTTGGATATGAGGTTCCCCAAAACCTCCTCTGTTAATGCAGGAATATTCAGAGGTAAAATTATCGGATTATGAGAGCTGTAACCTAATCAGTCTATTTTAGTTTAAATGGTCTGAAAGGTGTGTCTGGAGGAGGTGGGTCACTGGGGGCTGCCTTGGAAGGATGCATCTCCCCTGCTGCCCCCCCATCCCTGCCCCCTTTCTGCTTTCCTACCGCCAGGAGGTGAACAGCTTTCCTTCCCTGCTGCCCTTCTGCCATGGTGCTCTGAGTCACCTTGGGGCCAAAGTGATGGAATGGACTGACAGTGGACTGACTCTCTGAAGTCGTGAGTCAAAATAAATTTTCCTTTGTCTTCAGTTGGTCTTGTCATGTTATTTTGGTCACAGGAATGAAAAGCTGAGTAACACAGATGTCCCTCTGGAGTCTGCTCTGATAACTCAGTTTTCACATGGTTCACTGGGTACTCAGAAGAGCCTATGTGCTCATTTGAGGCCTGTGCATGTGGTCAAGGTGTAACTTCCTCCAAACTTAGTGATCTACAAAGACCACTGCAGTGTCTTACTTGCTGCACTAGGCAGAACCTGGTGGGTGGGTTCATCCATTCCCTAGTTGGTGTCCACTGGGCCCCAGGGGGTCAGGGTCTTTGCTCATGTAAAACCTCACACACATCCCACAGCCAGGAGCTGGGTCATCTGGGACCCTTGGGTACCTTTCTTTGTCTCCCTGTGTTCCCTCCAGCATGGTGGCTTCAGTAGCTGGACTTCTTACGTGTCAGCTCAGGGCTTGAGAGAAAGAGAGAAGGTGGACGCTGTCTCACCCTTTACAGCCTAGCCTGTGTCCTCAGTGCCACCTCCTCCACACTATTATTGGATGAGGCGGTTATAAGGTGCATGCGGTACAACTGGAGGCAGCACAGTCCTCACCTCTCGGTGGAGAAGCACAGCAGGCTCTTTTTCAAAGAGGAGCATGTGGAATGGCGTATATATGTATATGGCTCTTTTGGAAAATGCAGTCTGTCCCAGAGCAGCAGGAATGAGTTGTTTGGGGTATTTACATGGGTTGTGGATCTGTAGGGGTCTAGGGTTAGATTGAAAAGTTACAGGCAGAGAAGACATGGGACAACTAGAAGCAAATAATCAGACCATGAACTGCAGCAGAAGATGTCAGTCTTGAAGCTGCCCCCCTCATGGAATATTGACCCAGTGACAGGACATAGATGCCATCCTGACTCTCTGTGAGAGCCAGGTCCCAGGGACTCTCATACAGATCCATGGCCTGCTCCTCATCTCCTCTCTCACTGTGATCCTAGTATACTTCCTCATCCACAAAGAGAAGATAGAGAATACATCTTTACTGTAAAAATGGAATATTTACCTTAAAAAGAAACTCCTTTACTTTGGGACTTGATGTGACAAGCAGAAAGTTTGCAGCTTCCTAGTGAGTTCCAAAAACTATATATACTTAGGAAGTATAATAAAGTAGTCCCTCCTCCTCTTATCCTTAGGGAATATGTTCCAAGATCCATGGTGGATGCCTAAAACTATGGATAGTACTGAAACCTATATATACTATGTTTTTTTTCTTTTCACATGCCCTGCAGAGTTGTTGCATAATATTACGTTAATCTGTCCTTCCATGTTTATATCCTGGTGCATCCTTTGTATCACTATTCCTGCACTTTGGGACAATTGTTAAGTAAAATAATAGTTACTTAAACCCAAGCATAATGTGATAGTCAATCTAATAACTAGGATGGTTATGAAGTGACTAATGGGAAGGTAGCATATGCAGAGTGGATACGCTGGACAAAGGAAGGAATCACATACTAGGCAGAGTGTGACATTTTGTCAGAATACCTATGCAAACTGGCACACAATTTTAAAAATGGAATATTTTGCCTCTAGAATTTTTCTGCTTCGTATTTTCAGACAATAGTTGACTATGAATGACTGAATTCTCAGAAAGCAAAACTTCAGATAAGGGGTATGCTATACTGATCAGGTATCAGGAAGGATAGGTAGGTAATAGAAAACGGACAGGCGAATATTTGGATATGGTATCGTCCTAGAACAATATCTGTTTATGGAATGAAGAATTGGTATCCCCCTCTTACACACAATTACAGAAAGTTACAGAAAATCGAAATAGTTCACTGGAGTCTTGCCGCAGTCTGGCTGGGCACACAATCACGAGCCACCACACAGCTTGTAGATTCAAACAGCAACTCTTTATTCCCGAACTCACACCAGCCGTCTACAATCACGTTCTGGGGAAATCCACGTTCTCTGCCCAAATCCACCCCCACTGGGCTTCTGTGTCCCAAAAAAAATACTGTCTGAATCCCGTGAGAACTCAAGGGGAACTCAGGCAGCAGGATACGCCCTATTCCCAGCAGGAATAATCTTAAACCTTAAACCTGGAACCTAAACCGGGAACTCCCTAAACCCGATTATCCTAAACCGGGAACACCCTAAACCCGGATCCGCCCTGGTCCTTGAGCAAGGTCACCTACATGCAATGTCACTGCAAAATGTCCTATTTCCACGAGTCCTTCCACTAAGCAACATGGGGTAGGCTGGCAAGGAAATTGTCATACCTACTTGGCTAATGGCTCCCAGCAGAGTCTGACCCCATGTCTCTGGCCACAAGAACAGAGCCACTAAGTACAATGTGTGGTTTACATTGTGTATGTGAACTCTAATACCCCAGGCTGGCCCTGGGCAAGGTTGCCAAGATCCACTTGGCAGAAAGGAAAGCTCCAATGCTACTAAAAGCTCAGAGAGAAAAAATAAAATACTGCTCCTTCTTCAATGTGCTCTTGGTTTGTCTTGTGCCTATTAACAACAAAATTCACATGCAAAGACTTGTTTGTGATCAGGCATCAGAGCATCATCAACTCACTAGGAAGGGAGCCAGCAGGGAAGTCAAGACAAGAAGAGCTGGTTCTAAGAACTTTGGAGAAGCAGGGGCCCTGAGTTGGCACAGGAGAATCTAAAGAATCTGAAGGGACTAACTTCTGCAGGACGATAACCCCGTAGCCAATTTAAACACCCCATCTCAACCAGGCTGTCGGTGTGCAATACCTCACCAACCCCTGATTAACCTCTGATCTGACAGTTTTTTAGTTGTTAATTATTCATAAGGTACCCATATAGAACATGGTGTCATCCCCTAAATCCTGAAGCTCAGTGAAAGGCCATTTAGTGACAAAAACCAGTTCCACTAATATGAACAGAAAAATTTAAGAGATAAACCTAAATCATTTTTTTCACAGACAGAAAACATATGATCATGGAAGAATGGAAAGAAATGCATGAACATAAATATAATTGTAAGTAGTAAATGAAATAGAAGGTCTGCTCAGGGCTGTGATGTAATGAAGGCTTGCCATTCTTCACAAGAAGAGTCGGGTAGTAGGTGGGGGGAGGCGGAAAGACACCAGGTATGTTTGCTCTTCTCAGTGCAGATTCTTCTTTGTGCAGAATTTCCTTCTTCTCAAATCATTTTCCTTCTCAAATTTATGGCTGTCTTTCTCTCAGACTACACTTAGAGCAAATGATGCATTGCATGCAGGCAGAAAATTCCTGAAGATTCCCCCACTCTTCATCACTCTCCAGGCTGACCGAAGTAGAGCAAAACATCATGTGTTTGTCCAAACATGGCACAAGCTGAGCCACAAGAAGTTCTCTGTTAGGAGACGCTGGGTTGAGCAAATTGGCATTGGTCTCCTTGCTTCAAACAATTATGTCGAATATCACTTCCTACAGAGAGCATGCATTGTGTGTGTTCTGTATAAGAATATGATATTTCCCCCCAAAAGCAGTCATCCGGAAGAGGCATAATTTTTTGAAGAGCTCTTATGCTAAGATGTGATTTTGTAGCTTCATGGTCATTACTTTAAAAATTTTGTATATTACACAAAGGCATTCCCTAGAAGTATTCAAGGAGAGTCAAACAGACCTAATGAAAAGTGCCCTAGCATGACAGCAAAGCATCACCTAATTACCTGTGTGCTTCTTCCCCAGGGTGGGAAATGTCTATTTTCTTTCACATATTTGAGAATCTGTTTTGGAGATCGAACTTGAACTTGAAGACTCATTTCCATGGTCACACATGGACTGCAGTCCTTTCCTCTGCAGGCACCTTGTGATAGGACAGAGAGAGACATCAATGTTCATCTGGAAGAGGGTGAACTCTTCTTGAAGGAAGAATACAGGACAGAACCAAGAAGTCAAGGCCATTCCCATGACAGGATTATTTTTCTCTGGCAGCTGAGACTAGTTGCTGCCCAAGAGGAGGATGGTTACTGGATGAGGACCTTCCAGAAGTTCCCACCAAGTTAATCAAGAAATAAAGACAAGACAAAAAAATATTAGGGATACAAAACAAGATACAGCTGGAGACAGACTCTTCCTTAATAATGTTCTTAGACAATGATATCAAATAGCTTTTTAATACATTTAAAAACTCAGATGAAATGGGAAAATTCTTTCAACATAAAATTTACTCCATCTAACATAGATAAAACCAGATTTCATGAAGAGTCCTGACTACGACCTAAACAACTCAAACAAGAGTCAAAACTTTTTGACAAACACCGGGGTCCTATGATTTTGTAGCTGAGTTCTACCAAATTCTCCTCAGCTCTTTCACGGCAATTCCTGTAGTCTTTCCCAGAGAATGAAGAAGGATGACTCATGTACTTGCTTCATAAGACCAAGACAATCGTGAGACAAAACCTGACAAGCACGGTACAAGTAGAGAAAATTACAGACCTCGTTCAAGCACAAATACAGATGCAATTATTCTAAACAAAAATTTAACAATCCAAACCCTTGTGTACAAAAATGTCCATGCAATGTGTCTTATGACCAAGAAAGGTAGAGAAACCTGGTAAACACTAATCAAGGCAAATGTCCATTAGTCATGTGGAGAGCATAATTGTTGGATGTGATGTGCTAGGAATGCCACTTGACCTCTGTAGTCTTTCTCTCCAAACCCATAACTCCCATCTAACCATAAGTATAGCTCCAGGAGAAAAAAAAAAATTGAATTGATGGGTATTCTACAAAATACTTCACAAGCATTCCATAAAACTGTCACGTTCCTTTTAAAATAGAAAAAGTCTAGGAACTATCTCAACCCCAAAGGAGCCAAAGGAAACAGATTATTTCATGTAATATGTTGTCCTTGGGTGGGAGGTGGGGACAGAAAAATATCATAAAGGGTCAAAAAAATTCATAATAAGATATGAATGAGGTATGAAGTTTAACTAAATCTAAAAATGTATTCACTCATCAAAACAAACATTAAGACTTTAAGGAAAATGAGAATCAGTTAAGACCCTGAGAAGAGATCCATGTTGTATTTGACTGAGAATTAATAACGATTAGTGGGACACACCGAGATCTAAGATGGCCCTTAGATTCCCCAGCCCTGATGGACACACCTCTCCTCCAATTATTTAGTCAAATGAACTTTGAAATCAGAGTTTCCAGCTGGTCACAGAAGAGGAAGTCAGGCATGTGCTCCACCTGGCTTGGAGAAGAGCCCCAAACCCCAGCTCTGAGCTGCCTGGCAGAACCACGTGCCAAGTCTGGCGGCCGAGCCTGGCTGCTGGACAAGAGCCAAGGTACAGGGGGGCTTCTCATGGAGCTACACGGAAAGGAATTCGGCCAACCACCAGTGATGTTGGCAGAGGCGCCTCGCCTCCCCTGAAAGCTCCTACCACCTTGACTTCAGCCTGGGAGACCCATGGCAAAGAATCCAGCCATGTCCTGCTGGGCTTCTTACCTACAGAAACCGAGAGATAATAAATGTGTGCTATTTTAAGTCACTGAGTTTGTAATAAGATGATAAAGAACTAGAAACAAATACTTAAAGAACAAAATTCTCTAAGGACAAGAGTAGAATTTCATAAAAGAGAAAGGTCCGCATGCTCAATGAATATATGAAAGATGTATTTAAATGTAGCATATTTAATGTGAAGTACAATGAAGACACAATTTAATACTATTTTAGACTTCTCACATGGTCATTTCCTGAGAAACTTCTCAGTTCCAATATCCGAGGATGATCTGAGTGAAGAATCTCTTATATATTGCACTTACAAGTGTGAATTGGTATAATCACTTTGGAAGACAATTTAGAATTATACTATGTGTTGGTAAGTTTTCCATCATTGTAACAATATGCCTGAGAAAATCAACTCAAAATGAGGAAAGGTTTTTTTTGGCTCATGACTTCAAAGGTTTCAGTCCATGTTTGGTTGGCTCCATTGTCTTTGGAGCTGTGGCAAGGCAGAATGTCATGGTGGGGGTTGGTGGGGGTGGAGCATCACCTCACCTCGTCCCAACATCCCCTGAAAGGCCACACCCCCAATGACTTAACTTCCTTCCATTAAGCCTCACTTTTTAAATGTTCAGTCACCTTCCAAAAGCACCACGGCTGGGTCAACACATGGGTTTGGGGGGCCACCTCAAATCTAAACTACCACACAATGTGAAGTTTGATATTTGCATCCTATCATGACCAGGAAATTCTATTCCTGGAAACCTTTCCAAGAAAAACCCTTGAAACTCTGCATCAGGAAATACATGTAAGCTCCTAACAGCACTGGTTTCACTAGAACTATCTTGGAAACAACCAAAATATTTATTGCCAGGAGAAGGAATAAATTAACTTGTGGTATGTTTACACAGTGGGTTATTAAAGAGAAAATGACATGTGTATCAGTCCTAGCAATAAAGTAGACTAAGAACAAGTTTCAGAAGGTGAAATAAAATATGGTACGACTTTTATAATGTTCAATTTAAAACAGCCTTGTATTTGACTGAGAATTAATAACTGTCAGTGGGACACAGAGACAGCTTCCTGAAAAAAAACTTCAAAGACTCATTAAACATTTTATATAAGAATTTTATTTTATAAAATTCAGAATTATAAATACATATTTCAGGACAGTGGTTAACTCAGGAGGATGGGGAACAGGAATTTGGGATAGGGAAGGAGCATATGACTGTAAGTGGCTATAAGATGTGTGCTTTAAGTAGCCCCTGAGGAATTTCTAGTAAATAGAATATTAAGCTGAGCCTCGCAAGGCATGCGCTTGAACTTCATTTTAGCCAGTAGGTCCCATTCCACCCCCTACACACCTGATTTACTGATTATAAAACATGTAAAAACACTGAAGTAAATTTTTATAAAGAAAAAAATAAAAAAGTATCCTACCAAAAGCAAGTGATTCATTTTTAGATGATTTCCTTGCTGTATTGATCATATATCAATAGGTATTTTAAACAATTTAATTATATCAGTAATTTATTGCACTTTTTAAAAATCTCTTTATAATGGGCTCCTAGGTACAAATTGAGCACCTCAGTCTCTGATGACTGTGCTCTAGGGAATTAGTGCACTATCATGATGTGGATCAAATTCCTTGGAAGAAATCTATCAAGAAATCATTGAGTGTACTTTATCAGTCTTACAACTGAACCTAAACTTTAAACAACTGTTAGTGCATTGATGATTTGTCAGAAATAAAACTGGAGCGACATGTTTATATTTGAAAAGACATTTTATGCGTTTGCATTGTGTTAGGCTGGGAGAACTTCAGAGAAGCTGACTGCAGTTCATGGCACAGACCCAGGTGTGAACACTCAGACTGGCCCTGAGGCCTCCTAGACCAGGGCTCTCCTGCAGCTGAAATGAGAACTGTTTTTGATGAGCTCTAGCCTTTCTCTGGCATCTCAAATTTTGTAAAATTCATAGTGAAAATGAGTATTTCCAAGCGGCTAATGTGACTATTGTCCCTTGGAGATGTGTTTCACTTTCATGGTTGAATTTTTGCTGCTCAGAAACTGCCTGATCCTAATCCACTGCATCCCAGAAGCACAGACTATTAAACATCAGGAACTAGTGGAAACCTTCATTACAGATTTTTTAAATGAAGAGAGGAAAGCAAAGAAAATATTGGAAAACTGGCTAGTTACAGAATGAGAGCTTATCCAGTAAGACAACACATGTGGAAATTATGTGACCTCAAGGGAGGGCACTGGTTGGGGGCAGAGAGGTACAGATCTGGCTTCAAACATTTGAAATTGTGTAATAAGTGTCCTAAGTGGACCTGAACTTTATTTTCGCAATTATAGAGGGAAAATTAGAATAAATGACTAGAATTACATAGGCAAATGATGAATGTCAAAATGTTTTAAAAATCTCTTAAACTAGTTCCAAAAAGTAATTTGTTTCCTAAGATGCAATAAAATAAAAGATGCATAATTATCAGAATCCATGGAGAATATTCCTCAGTGTCTTAGAAATTTGATTTTCTGACCCCCAATTTCTTTCTAACACTGATTCAGTTTCTCCTATTCTTCTGACATTAGAGCACAATAATAAAACAGAACAAAATCCTTCACCCTCTTTATTTCTGCCTATAAAATTAAGCAAACATATTTAATATAATCCCCAAAACGATATTTATGTTGTGTGTTTGAATTTTAAATGTCCACCTATTTTCTAAAAAATTGAAAAACTGAAAGTTTGCTTTCCCTTTTAAGTTGACACTGAAAAGGAATTAGTGAAGTACATTTTTCTAAGTTTGTGATTTATTTTTTTAATTGTGATAAAAGATACATAGAATTTGCCATCATATTAATTTCTCGGTGTACCGTTCAGTGATAAATCTATTCACATTATTCTGTGACAGATCCCTAAAATGTTTTCATTTTGCAAAACAAAAACTCTACACCAATTGAACAACTTACCATTTATCTCTTCTTTTAGGTCCTCGAATTTTGTTTTTACTTTCTGTTTCAGGCGTTGGACTAATTTAGGAAATACATCTAAATGGAATCATTAATATTTATCTTTTGTGACTGCCTTATTTCACTTAGCATAATTTTATTGAAGTTCATCCATGTTGTACCATGTGATAGGATTTCCTTCATGTTTAATGACTGCATAATATTATTTCATTATGAATATAGCCACCTTTTCTTTATGTACTCATCCATCCATGCACATTGGGTTCCACCTTTTGCTCATTAAAAATTAAACTGAATTGAAGAAGTTGTGCAAATATCTCTTCAAAATCCTGCCCTTTACTTCTTATGGATATATACCTAAAAGCATGAGTGCTGTATCATACCAGAATTCTATGATTAATTCCTTGAAGGACCCACACACTGTCTTCCATACCAGCTGTACATTTACATCCCCACCAACAGTGAACAAATAGTGTGCATGAACAGCTAGTTTCTCTTATCCTCACCAATATTTGTCATTTTCTGTATTTTTTTTGTTTGTGTGTAAGGGGATGAAGGGAGAGAGAGAGTAGCCATCTCAGTGTATGCCAAGTGGTATTTTGTATTTGTGATTTGGTTTGCATTTCTTTAATGATTAGTGATGCAGGACATCTTTTAAATACTTGTTGGTCATTTGCATATCTTCTTTGGAAATATGTCTCAGTTCTTTGCACATTGTTGATTCATGTTATTTCTTATTTTATTGTCGAGTTTTTGGCTTTTTAGTATATCTTGGGTATTGAGCTGCATTAATTAGATGTGGTCTGCAGTTTTTTTCCCTCCCAGTCTATAGGTTGACTTTCTACTCTGTTGATTGTTTCCTATGTTGTGCAACAGTTCTCAAGTTTGATGTAGTCTCATTTGTCTGGTTTTGTTGCCTGCATATTTGGAGTTCTTTCTATGAAATCAAGCCTAATTCAACATACTAAAGTTTTCACAATGCTTTTTTGAGGAATTTTAGACCTTCTGTTTATGTTTTTCATCTGTCTTGGTTTAATTTTGTTTGTTGTATAAGGAAGGGTCCAAGTTCATTCTTTTGCAGATGCATGTACAGTTTTCCTAATATCATTTGGTGAAGAGATTATCTTTTCTCCAATGTGTGGTCTTGCACCCTTGTCAAAGACCATTTGACCTATTATACATAAGGGTTTATTTCTCAGTTTTCCATTCTATTTTGTTGATCAATTTATTTTTGTGCTCATACCACAACAGCTTGATTTGTGTAGCTTTGTGATAATTTTTGAAATCAGGAAATTTGAAGCCTAGAAACTTTTTCTTCTTTTTAAAGGTTATTTTGACTATTTTGGGTTGCTTGAGATTTCATATAAATTTTAGAATGGTTTGTTTCTATTTCTACAACAACAAAAAATAAACCTAGAGAGATTTTGACAGAGATTACATTGAAGCTGTAGGTGGCTTTAAGTAGCACTGCTATTTTGACAATATTAGGTCTTGAAATCCATGAACTTGGGATATTTTTGCATTTGTGTGTATGTGTGTCTGAGAAAACTCAGTAACCTTTTCTAGCATTTGACTCTTACATCTTCACACTTCAGTGTTTTATTCTTTCACATTGTAAGCTATTAAGTGAATTCATTTTCTTAATTTCCTTTTCAGATTGTGCATTCTTAGTCTATGGAAATGGCAGGTTTTTGCATGTAGATTTGTATCCTATAACTTGGCCAAATACATTTATTAGCTCTAACAGCTTGGTTGTGGAATCTTTGGATTGTCTACATAGAAAGCCAGGTAATCTGCAACAGACATAATTTTACTTCTTCATTTTCAATTTGGATGCATTTTGTTTCTTTTTCTTTTTTAATCACGCTGGCTAGGACTTCCAGTACTATGTTGAATCAAAGTGGTAGACTTGAGTGTCCTTATTTCCTTCCTGATCTTAGAGAAAAAGCTTTCAAATTTGCACCATTGAATATGTATCTATGAGTATTTCATTTATGGTCTTTATTACATTGAGGTAGTTTCTGCATCGTCCTACATTTTTTAGTGGTTTTTAATCAATAAATGGCATTGAATTTTGTCAAATTATTTTTCTACACCAACTAAGATGGTCTCGTGTTATTCCTTTTTCATTCCATAAAAGTGATGTGTTACACCAATTGTGTTTGCGAGTTGAATCATCCTCATATTCCAGGACTAGATCCCACTTGATCATGGGGAATATGCTTTTAATGTGCTGTTGAATTTGGTTTGCTACCGTGTTACTGAGGATACTTACATTATTATTTATCAGGGATATTATTCTGTGGTTTTCTTTGGTGCCTTTGACTGGGTTTGTCTTCAGGGACTTGATGGCTTGGGAGTGTTCCACCTCCTTCACTTCTTCAGAGTTTGTGTTAATTCTTCTTTAGAAGTCTTGAGAATTCTCCAGGGAAGCCATCTGTTTCTGGGATTCTCTTGTTTGGGAGGTTTTAGATAACTGATTTCATCTCCTTATTAGCTCTAGGTCTCTTTGGATTTCTACATCTTTGTAATTAAATCTCGAAAGGTTGTATAACTCTAGAAATTTATTTATTTGTTATTCATTTTATTGTTATGTAATTGTTCATAGTAATTTCCTGTAATCATTTTTATTTTGTGGTATCAATTTTAATGTCTTTCATTTCTGATTTTAGCTATTTGAATCTTTTTTTTTTCTTAAAGTAGATAAATGTTTTGTAATTTTGTTAATCTCTTTAAGAAACCATCTTTTAACTTGATTAATTTTTGAGGTAATTTTAGTACTACAACATTTTATTTTATTTCTGAGATGGGGGTCTACATTGTCCAGGGTGGCCATGACTCCTGGGCTTAAGTCATTCTTCCACTTAACATGCTACCATGCCTAGAAAGATATTTTTTCTACTATTTTTTTAATATATTTCATTTATTTTTGCCCTAATGTTTATGATTTCCTTCATTTTAATAATTTTTTATTTATTCATTTTTTTTCTTTTTTTGTTTCGCCACATCCAAACCACAATGATGCAAAACTTCAGATCTATTAAAATAACTGTTTCTGAAAAACGAAACAAGTGCTGGTTAGGATGTGGAGAAATGGGTACCCTCATACACTGGTGGCCGAAATATAAAATGGCGCACTTTGGAAAACTTTTTGGCATTTCCTCAAAAAGGTAAACAATGAATTACTAAATGACTCATAATTCCACTCTTAGGTTTACACCCAAGAGGTGTAATTGTTACAAACACTTGTATGTGAACATAAGAGTAGCACTGTTTTAAATAGTCAAAAGTAGAAATAATCCAAAGTCCATCAAGGGGTGAATTGATAAAGCATAGTATATTCATAGAATTAGATATTATTCAGCAATAAATAAAAAGGAATGGAATACTGATAAATGCTACAACATGAATGAGTCTTGAAAACATTATGCCATGCAAAACAATCCCATCAAAAAAGCCCCGTGTTGTATGATTCCATATATGTGAAAAGTCCACAATAAATTAATCTGTAAAGACATAAAGTGGACTAATGGTTGAGTAGCACTGGAAAAGTTTGAGGAAATTGAAGATTTACTGCCAGTCAGCTATTATGTTTCTCTATGAGAAGATGAAACTTTTGTAAACTGATTCTGGTGATGATTGAAAAACTCTGTGAATATAATAAAAATTTTTGAATTACCATTTTAAATGGGCAAATTACAAGTCGTGAGCATTATATATATTGCATTGTATGTTATGTATAAAATTTTATATATAAAATATTTATAGGGGCATTGAGATAAATAAAATAACAAAAAGTGCTAATCAGTGCTAAATACATTAGAAGACATCTTTACCAAAAACAAACAAACAAAAAAAAAAAAACATGGCAGGAAGCTATCCATACTTACTGATAAGAAGCAAGCTCCATTGTAAGTATTACTGTGATCTCAAATAGGTGATATATGTACAACTCAGCCAAAATTCAAGATAGCTAATACATGAACTAAATATATTTTTACTTTTGTTAACTTCATTTTGTATTTTCCTTATAAACTCTATAACTGTTGCCTGTTAATATTTTACAGAGGTATTCTTCAAGAACACATAACTTGGGTTAATTTACAATGATAAGACATCACCTACAGGACAGATAGGATAGTACTTCAATTAATAAAAGGGGTTAGTGACTGTAAGGTTATAGACATTGAAGTTAAAGTCCAGTACTCTTAATTTAAGAGTGGTAAGACTGACTTGCTACATGTTTAAGATCAGACTTAAAAATTAAAGTTATATTAAAAGAGACAAGAAAACCAATATTTGGCTCTTGCCCTCTGAGTCAGTCTGAATCCAAGGAACAGGGAGCTTCAAAAGAGCTTTGCAACTCTGGGCCACATAACCTCCCAATCAGGGAGATCAATGAGACCCCTGAGAACAGAAAACTAATCAGTGAGCTTGCTATGAAGAGGAGGGTCATTGGAGAAGGGAGACATTCCTGATGCTTCCCAAGGGAGACCTCAACCCATCCTAGTGCAAATGGCACTATCAGACTTAAAAAGCTGCTCTCAAGTTCCCCTAGGAGTGACTCCCATAGGAGCTCAGCTGAGTATTGAGGGTAGATAGAAACAAATGTCAGTTTGACCTGCTTTATCTTAAAGGCCTAGCAAAAACAGTTAAACCCAAAACACAGCCATTCCTGGGCATTAACAAAAAAAATATTTAAATATAACTTAAGATATACACTGTGTTAGTCCTCAAGAATAAGTAAGACTGGAGGCTACAAAAGAGAGATTCTTAGGAAGGAAGGAATGCCTGATAACTCTCAAGAGAGACTGCCACAGTCAGAAGCTTTTGGTCAGAAGCTTCCTAACCTCGTACACAGGTAGGATTCATGTTTGCTGATATAATTGTCTAGCCCTGAGTACCAGAATAAAGGGATCTCTACTAAACACAGAGGTCATACCAATAAAAAGATATTTTACAAAATCAGATGACATTAAGCAGCTTAACTACATCTTCTGAGGATGGACATCTGTGACATTAAAAGTTAAATGCTGTGTTTACATTCCTAATAACTCCAACAATGTTAAAGATCTACATTCCCAAATAAAGGCCTTGTCCACTCTGGCCTTATTATGGGAACATCAGCTCAGCTCTTACACCTCCTGGTGAGAGATCATTGGCTTCTATCATCTTCATGATATTCATTGACATGTTCCGGATGCTACAACATTTATTCTGTATTAATCTCCTGCCAGTACTTCTGTTTCTCTCTCATAGAAGCACCCACTCCCAGATGACGTTACAACCTGTTCTTCCCCAACCAGACTTCAATCCGACCTGACTTCTAAAAGGGAACTTGCACCCCACATCGCCACCCGCTCTCAGCTCTAAGCGGCCAGAGCAGTGGTTGCCCCTTCTCCTTACACCAGGAAGGACTTCTAAAATTAGAGGGGGGATGAAGCCAGAATTAGACAGCTAGGCAGGTTGGATCCTGAGAATGAGGGAATTGACATGTTCATTCCTTCAGATCCCTTCCTCCACCTTTATCAAGTAACCTGTCCCTGCTTCAACCTGTTGCTAAAGTAACCTGTCCCGGGGGTTGTCCCTCCCCACAGGGAGCTGTTAATTACACCCCCTTCCTGCCCTGACCACTCCTCTGACTCCCTCAGCCCACCTAGGATTTCCAGGGCCTAGTCATGTGTGCAGGAAGGAGAATGGTAAGAAGAGGTCAGGAGAACAAAGGAAGCCTAGGACATATAGAAAGGACAGAACCCCTCGCTTCTTGGGATATCAGGATACCGGCTATGGCCCCCTTCTCCCTCCAGGGAGAAGTCTATGCTACCCCTTTTTAACTATTTGCTTTATATGCTTGGAAAAAGAGGAGGAGGAGGAGGAGGAGGAGGAAGAGGAGGAGGNGGAGGAAGAGGAGGAGGAGGAGGAGGAGAAGGAGGAGGCTGCTCCAAAAACCAATGATTAATGAAAAGTCAGTTTTATATAAGCATGTACATACCATGCTCCAGGTTTTAAAGTGTATTTATAACTTTCATATTTAGTACTCATATATGAGTTCTAAAGAATAAAAGACATATTCGGTGGCTAATTCTGCCTTTGGAAATTAGGGGGAAGAAAAGGATATGAGAATTGGAGGCTACCTCAGCTCTTCAATGCTTTGTTTTATGTGCTCTGAGATTGCTGGAACATGGGGATGGGAAAGCATTTCTTTACTGTATGAATAATGAACAATACATAAGTACACAGATAACTAAACAGAAATGCTAAGTGCATGAAGAGTTATGAAAAGATCTGTCATTTGTTCAGTGTCCTCTGAGCCAACTAAGCATGAGCTGATGCTCATTCCATATATATGAAATCCCATGTAGAAAGAAGTACAGGTGGCTTCCATGAAGATGTCACCTGGATTTCGGTCACCTGCATGATGCTGAGGAGGACAGAGCTTTCACAAAGGAAAAGATATTCTGTTCTTTCTTCCCTTACCCTCTCTTTACGGCGTATTGAATTATGTACCTCCTCCTTTTCATTCTTTTTATTTATCAAAATTGATTCATGTTTTAATGGTAATCTATTTCTCTCTCTTGCAATTAATTTACAGTCTTAATTATGTCTACCTGTTGATAAAAGATAACAGACCAGCATGAATCATTTAAGATCCAAGTGAGAATTAGTCAAGGAGGATTTATTCATAAGAGACTCTGGTAACATGTAAGAAAATCATATGGTTGTCCCAGGGATGGAGCTCTACGAGTGGCTTCTCAGAGAAATAGAACCAACAGGAAATAAATATGTACATTGTCATGTAGTGCCTCCTGAGGTTCTGGAGGCTGAGAAGTCCCGCAGTCTGCCATCTGCAAGCTGCCGGGCATGGGAAAGCTGGTGGTGGCATTTGTAGGGCTAAGAGTTCAGATACAAAAGTCTGAGAGCCAGAAGAAGATCCAGAGAGCAGAAGATCAATGTCCCCACCCAAGCCATTAGGCAAAGAGCACATTCAACCTTCCTTTTATATTCTATTTTATTTAGACCCTCTACAGATTGGTGATGTTTTTTCATATTGGGAAGGATCATCTGTTCTGCTCAGTTTACCCATCCAAATGCTAATCCCTTCCAGACACACTACTGGAGACTACTTTAAATAATGTTTAACTAGGTAGGAATGGGGTTGTGGCTCAGTAGTAAAGCAGTTGCCTAGCACATGGGAGGCACTGGGTTCAATCCTGAGCACCACATAAAAATAAGTAAAATAAAGGCATTATTTCCACCTACAATTAAAAAAAATAAAAAATAAAAAGTTTAACCAGCTATCTGGGCATCTATCTTGTGGTGCAATCAAATTGTCACATTAAAAATAACCATCACAACAGCGCAACTACAAAAGCTTTAGCATTAACAGGACTAGAGTAAGAAACTAAATTGAGGATTGGAGTAGAACAGTGATGTTTGGAGGAGGAAATCAGCACCTCAAGGTCACCTCACTTTATGAATGCTACCTAAGAAATGCCCAAACTTTCTGTGACCTGTGTTTGATCCCTTGCCAGAGCTCTCCCTTGGGAACTCCTTGGAATGCCACTGGACGTGGTATACAGCAGGATAAGAAGAGTCCACACCTGGAAAATAGAGAGTTGGTTAGAAGTTTTTGACCCTTATTAGCTGTACCCTACTCCAACTTAACCTTGTCAACTTGACATTTATAACAATTCTCCAGATTTTTTTCATATTCTGATTGACATTTTGTCCTAAAGTTTTTTTTTCTGATTTGTTATTATTAAAATGTCAAAAATAGCCTTAAAAATGTGTTTATCACAATTGCTGAACAACAGAGTCATATTAAGTTTATGCAAGTTTTCTTCTGATTACAATTTGCACCGTATCTTCTTTTCCAAAATTGCTTTTGAGAGGATTCTTGTGGTCTTCATTTAACCTTTATCTCAACAGTTTTAGAATGAAGCACTCATTTTAAAGATTACCCATGGTTTATTTTTAATTGCTCTTTCAAAAGCAATTTTTAAAATTTTCCCATGGCCAAAAAAAAAAAAATTCTTTCTTTTAAATTTTTTTTTTCACAAAACCAAATACAGCTGCCATTTAGGCCACACAGAAAATAAATATACTGCTGCTGCCTTCCCACCCCACCCCACACATGCAATGTGAGGACTACTCAAGGTGCCCATTTCATGTCAGTGTAAGGATAAGTGCAATTCTAATGGGAGTCGGGGAAATAGTTGTGATATTTTAGATTTCAATTTTTGGAAAAACCTCTTTATTCACATTTATGAAAATCAGTCACACATATGTTATACATTTATGGTTAACTAATGTATATATGAATTTTGGGAACATGCACATCTTTCTTACAGCCATCATACAGCTCTTCTGGTCAAGATAATACTTGATTGTGATTGGAGTCCTGTGAGTCACTCACAGCATTCTTTTATTTTGCCATGAACATTTAAATTTGTTTCGGAGACCCTTAAAGGAATTTTTTCCCAAAGTGCTGTGTTTGTCAGAATTACCTGAGAACCAGATTTATCACGAGCTAATTTATTCAATTCAATCGAAAATCTATTTTTTTAAGAGCCCATATTTTGATTCTAATAATTGTGTTTGGAATCCTACAGTATAAAATATTTTGTCAGTAAAGATATTCTGTTTCAGGGCTGGGGTTGTGGCTCAGTAGTAGAGCACTAGTTTAGCATGTGTGAGACACTAGGTTTGATCCTCAGCAACACATAAAAATAAATAAAAAAATAAAGGTATTTAAAAAAGTAATCCTGATTTATTAAAAAAAAAAGTATTCTGTTTTCTAAGTAGATAAGTACCATGGAAGTACACTCATCTCTATCCACATGGGATTTATTCAAGGACACCCATTGATATACCAAAAATCTGTGGATGTTCAAATCCCTTAAATAAATGATGTAATATTTTTATATACTCTATTCACATCTTCCTATGTACTATAAATCATCTGTAGATATCGTGTAACATTCAGTACAATATAAATGCTACAGAAATAATATATTGTGTTGTTATACTTTATTGTTTAGACAATAATGACAAGAAAAATGTCTGTACATGCTCAATACAGGTGAAATTTTCTTTTTCAAGTATTTGATTTGTGGTTGGTGGAATCTGCAGTTATGGAGTCTGTGGTTACAGAGGGCCGGCGGTATATGTATGCAAACACATGTACTTACACATCTTATGCTGAGATGTTAGCTTGGAAACCTTCTATAAGGAGGACTTCCAGTGGTAACTCTCTGGTGCCTCTTCACATGATGGCGATAGGTGGAAGACCCACGGTAGGCAGTAATCAGTGGAAGACCCACGGTAGGCAGTAATCAGTGGAAGACCCACGGTAGGCAGTAAGTAGATAACTCCTACATAGAAAAAAAAATCATAGATTCTATCAGATGACTAACTTTAATTTCAGAAATGTGAAGAGAATATGTTGATTCTATTTATTCATCAGTTTTTCTGACCGTATGACCCAAGCAGAGTCTGACAGAGACAGTACCAGCAGACCAGAATGTTCTCTCTGGTGACAGAGGCAGACCCTGACAGAAGAATCCCAGTAGAAGCCTCCCAGAATTCATAAACAAAAGGCATTCTGGTGTGACCATTTTCCTTTGGAAAAACAGCTCCTAACTTATTAATCTAGAGGAGACGACATGTTTCACTGATACATGGGGATATTGGCTGGGTCTTCATGAGCTGCTTTCTGCCTAATTCAGCTATCATGTTGACTGCAGCCAGCGGCACTCCATTGCCAAGTAGAGGAGGCACACAGGGGGCTGGCTTTGATGTGCTAGAAAGACACCCTTGCTACACTGCAAGATGCCCCCAACTCACCCTGTAGGTTTCACAGGGGATTCCCTATCAGAGAGAACAGAAACTTCAAATTCCTTGTTATCTTGGGTGGGCCAGAGCTCATGATTGAATTCCCACCATTCCCATTTCAACTTCAAGTCACCTTCATGGAGATGCCCTCTTTTCTTAACCTTTCCATCCAAAAGACAACCAGCCCCATACCTTTCTATCATATGACACTGTCTTACTACCAGTACAAACTTATCAGTATATAGGATGATCTTGCTTGCTAATGTCCTCTGTTTTTGTTTTCCTCTATCTTTTCTTAGGATATAAAATACCTCAGTGCAGAGAACTTATTTGTCCAAAACATGGAAAAGTTTGGAACCCACACAAGCCAACCAGAATATAATGCAAGCCAAATGTGTAACTTCCAAGTTTCAATGAAAAACATTTTACAGTTTTTTTAAATGCAAAATAAATTTTAATAATATATTTCTCTCAACATCATCAACTTAAAATATCATTTGAACTAGAAACCAACATGAAAATGTCTTTAAGGCTTACATTGGCATCACATGTCAGTTTGGATTTGCCGTGTTGTGGGAACTCAAGCCCCGGCCTGTGACTTGTAGCTGCCCTAAGGACATGTGGCTCTGACACATCAGTGCAATCTAATGCTCGGTACAACCTGTTTAATAAATAATGTGAAAAGCCTTCAGCCTCCAATCAATAGAAGTCTTTAAAGACTAACTGACAAAGGCTGTTCAAAATATTGTTTCCTCCACATGACTTCATGGTACTCGTGTGACACTTTGCCTGTTTTCTTTTTTCTCACGTTCACATTTTGCTGGTCTCATCCTGTATGTTTCTTCCTCTGCATTTTGGGTCTGTTTATTCAATTCTAGCTGTGTTTCTGTTTTCATTCTTAATAGTCATTTTATTAGAAAAAATGAATATTTGTTAGGTTACTCACTAAGACAACTTATTATTCATGTTCATCCTCTCCCCTCTCAGCAAAAGAAACAATCAGTGGAGTGAGCAGAGAACCCACAAAATGGGAGCAAACTTTTACCACTTGTACATCAGATAGAGCACTAATCTCTAGGATATATAAAGAACTCAAAAAGCTAAACACCATAAAAACAAATAACCCAATTAATAAATGGGCCAAGGAACTGAAAGGCACTTATCAGAAGATTATATACAATCAATCAACAAATATATGAAAAAAAATGTTCAACATCTCTAGCAATTAGAGAAATGCAAATCAAAACTACTCTAAGATTTCATCTCACTCCAGTCAGAATGGCAGCTATCAAGAATACAAACAACAATAAATGTTGGAGAGGATGTGGGGGAAAAGGTACACTCATACATTGCTGGTGGGACTGCAAATTGATGCAGCCAATATGGAAAGCAGTATGGAAATTCCTTGGAAAACTGGGAATGGAACCACCTTTTGATCCAGCTATCCTACTACTCCATCTATACCCCCACAAAGCAGCATTTCAAACCCTGTTTCCTTCTTAACTCTTCCCCATGCATAAAAATCTGAGCATGAGACCTCACTTCTCCTACCATCCACATTTTTAAATCTCAAGATTGAATGAAGTAGTTATTTTGGGTCAAGCCAATGTGAAAGTTCTCTCACATTGTACCAATGCTCCCCAACTTTTGGATTTACATACTGATGAATCCATTGCTCAGTTTAAAATATCATGCGTGAAAAATGCTTTTAATAACCTAACCTACCAAACATCATAGCTTAATCTAGCTTACTTTAAATGGGTACAAAACACTTACATTATTAGCCTAAAGGTTAGTAAGATTCATCCAAGACAAAGGCTTATAATAAATTCTTAAATATCTCATAGGTATTTTAAAGACATAATGAGAAATGACAACACAAAATACAATATCCAAAAATTGCTGACAAAACATTACACTTTAGAGTTTGGTTGTTTGTCCCCATGGTCACGTGGCTGGCTGGGAGCCGAGCTCAGAGCATGCTGCGTATGGCCCCCAAAGAAACCATCAGCACGTAACACAGTTTCTACCAAATATGCATCACTTTTGCACCATCGCAAAGTACATCGCAAAATCTCAGATTGGGAATTATTTGTACTATATTCTATTTCAAAATCCATCATGAATTTAACCCCTGAATCCCAATATCACCACCTCCATCTAGTAACCATACCTGTGCAATAGCACTACCTACTGCTGTTTGGAAATATTTATTCTGCTCCAGTTAGCATTGGGTAGAAATTCAAAGATCCTTCTAGATAAGGTTCATAAACATACCAGGCATTTGGTGCCCTCCTGTAATCTCAGCAACTCGGGAGACTGAGGCAGGAGGATCACAAGATTGAGGCTATCCTGGGAAATTTAGTGATACCTTGTCTTAAAATTTAAATAAATAAATAAATAAATAAAAATGGCTGGGAATGTAGCTCAGTGGCAGAGTGCCCTGGTTTCAATCTCCAGTAGCGTGCGCGCGTACACACACACACACACACACACACACACACACACACAAAATGCATGGGCTAAATCACCTCTGAATATATACGGTAATAAAATACCTCATTTCCTCATGACAGCTAAATGGTGCCTTTTTAAAAAATAGCTTTTTGAATCCCAATTAGCCCAATCAATTTTGGAACATTTTATTTTTCCATAAAGAAACTCATGTCCAGTATCAGTCACTCCCCATCCTCCCCAGGTCACCATTAATCTGTTTTCTGTCTCCATAGATTTATCTGTTCTGGAAATTTCATATAAGTACAATCATGTAATTTGTGGTCTTATTCCACCCACATCTTGAGCGGGCGGTGGAAGTGAGATTCCTCCTTGTAGAATGGGCTGGCTGTGGAATAAAAGAAAGAGAAAAAAAACCACAGGACAGAGAAAGTAATTTTAAAAAGTGGGGTCAAGAGGGCTAGCCAATCTTAGGGACTGAGCTTCCACACTAGAAAGAGACCCGCACAAGCAGGATGGAGCCCAGGCTTGCTTGATTTACATGGGGGAACATCAAAGGTTTTCCATGGAATGTTCATTGCCAAATAAGGTAGGAGTGGGCTGTCCAGTTCCCAATGGGTTATGCCCAACTTTCAGAGCTGAGAGAGCAGTCTTCCTAGGAGAGTGGACATAGAGGTCACATGCACTGGGCAATCCATTGAGTGTGAGGAGCCACAAAATAATTTGAAATGCCAAATCTAAATCTCCTTGGCTCAATACCGAGTTAAGACCTTCAAGTAATTCATGGGTGGCTCCCCAAAGTCTTCTTGGACTGGCTTCTCTACTTAATATTTCCCAGGTTTATCCATGCCCTTTCATGAATCTGCAATTCAGGTCACTGATGAGCATTTCTATTTTAAGACTATGTCACATTTTCTTTGTTCATTTATCATTGTTTCCATTGTTTATTTATTTATGTATTGATTATTATGAATTGTATCACTTTGAACATTCCTGCAGAAATTCTTGTGTGGACGTAAGTTTTTGTTTCTCTTGGAGCTATACCTAAGCAAGGACTGCTAGATCAATGTGAGAATGTGTATTCTGTTGTTGGATAAAGAATTTTATGAATGTCAATTAAATCCTGTTGATTAATGGTCCCATTAAGTTTAAATATATTCATATTGAGGATCTTCTTTTTTTATACACTCTGTGATGCTCTTTTAACTAGTGTCTTCAGACCATTCACAGTAAAGCGATTGTTGATATAGTTAGGTTAGTACATACCACAGTATTAAATGTTGTCCATTTTTTTTTTGCACTTATTCCTTGCATTTCAATCCTACTTCCTTTTTAAAAGTGCAATATGTATTTTCAGATCCATTCCAAATGTACTAACTCTTAAATGACAGTAGACTGCTGCTCAGGTAAGGAGGTCTCTTCTGCAGAGTGTGCCCAATTCCTCCCTCCCCTCCCCTATAATACCACTGTCGGGCATTTCACATCTGCATGATCTGTGATCATATAACGCATGGTGGGCATCATCATATTGAACAGGTAAGATCTATTAGATCAGGTAAGAATTAGAAAAATAAAATATTATGTTTTAGCTTTTATTCCTTTCCTAATGCTCTTCCTTATTTTATGTTTATATAAGTTCCCATCTATATCATTTTTATTCTCTTCAAAAAATTTATATTTGCATATCTTCCTATGCAAGTATTTTGGTGACATAGTCCCCTAATTTTTCTTTGTCTGAGGATGTATTTATTTCATCTTCATTTTTTTGAATATTTATTTTTTAGTTGTAGCTGGACACAATACCTTTATCTTATTTATTTTTTATTTTTACGTGTGCTGAGGATCGAACCCAGGGCTTCACACATGCTAGGCAAGCGCTCTACCGCTGAGCTACAACGCTAGCCCTATTTCTTCATTTTTAAAGGATGATTTTACCAGATATAGAATCCTCAGAGAGTATTTTATTTATTCCTCAAAACTCTCCATTCTCTTCTTATTTGCATGGTTTCTGAAGAGAACCCTAATCCAATTCTTATCCTTCCTACCCTATAATAAGGTGCTTTTACCCCTAACCCCCATTTTCTTCCAAAATTACTTTTTGTATTTGGTTTTCTTTAGTTTCAATATAACATGCCTACGTATAGATCTGTTTTAGTATATATCTTACTTGCTCGTCCTTGAACACCTTAAGTCTGTGTCTTGCTGTCTATCACTGATTTTGAAAAATTCTCAAGATATCATTATTTTGAAAATTCTTCTACTTCTTTCTCCTTCCTTCCTATTTCTCTTCTTGCTCTTTTTTGCTTCTGAAATTCCCACTATGATATTTACACATTCTATGATTGCTCAACTATTCTTAAATGTTCTATCTTTCACTTGTTGCTATGAATTCTTTTCCCTCTTGACATTTCAGTTTGGTACTTTCTCTTGACCTGTCTTCAAGCTTACCTTTTTTTTTTTCCTTTTTGGTGGTGGTGCTGAGGATTGAACCCAGGGCCTTGTGCATGCAAATCAAGCACGCCATGAACTGAGCTATATCCCCAGCCCTCAAACTCACGGATTCTTTCCTTGGCCTTGCAGGTGTGCTGATGCACCTGTCAAGAACGTTCCTTTGCAGTGAATTTGAGGTTTCACATTTCCTTTTAATTCTCCTTGATGTTTCCATTTATCCACTTACAGTACTCACCTGTTTTCACAGAATATCCACGTTTTCCATGAGTGCCTTTAGCATGTTAATTACAGTTATTTTGTATCCCTAGTCCAATAACGCTAAGATTTCCACCATATGAGTTTGGTTTTATTGTTTCTTTTGAATCTTCACACCGTTTTCTTTGCTCAGGGTTCAAGGCTCATGGGGTGCACAGGAATGGGTGCTGAGGTAGGTGGTTCTTTAGCATAAGGTTTTGTTTATCTGAGTGGGCGGTTGGGGGGTGCTCTTTTTAATGTTTTCTGGAACTGTAAGTGAGCGAGGCTTCCATTTCCCATAGCATCTTGGTTTCTATCTCCCCATTGTCTCTGGGTTCCCCTAAAATTTCATCTTAAGTAGAGTCTGTGTCTTGCAGCTGTCTCAGTTATAACTCTTTGCTGTTTACTGGAGTTGTGTCAATCTGGTGGTAAGGTTTTGGGGAGGAGAAGTATTCTATAATCTATGAATAAATCTGTTTTTCTCGTGAGTCTGAGTCCCTGGACTGTGACCTTCAGAGGAGTTCTTTGAATTTTTCTCCTTTTCATGCAATAAGAGGGCCAAAAGAGGCTGGGGCCTTTCTCATCGGTCAGACAAATTTCCAGCAAGTGCTTTTCCTTGAGAGCAAGCTTCTGTGATGGAGAACAGAAGGTGCCTACCCTGTTTCCGACTGGCTTATTTCAAAATGACTGCTGTTCTTCCTCTGCTAAAGCACGAGAGGATTTTTCTGCCACCTTCACCAGAAAGACCTGGTCGGGTTCATATCAGTGTGATGCTCCTGCTTCCAGGAATTTTTAGCTGTTAATCTAGTCTGCATTCAGCCACCTGCAAATTTTCAGTTGCCATTGAGTAGTTTCTGGCTCCAGGGAGGACTTCCAGTCCTGGTAAGCGATTCCCTGCTGTGGCAGCTCCCCTCTCTTCTCTAGGCACCATGGAGGCACCTGGGCTTTGACTATATGAAGGGTTGTGGCTAAAAAAAAAAAAAGAAAAAGCTTGTGGATCCTTTTTCTTGCAATGAGGGTGGGAGTGATGAATTCCAAGCTCCTGTTGTGGTGGAAAGATGATGATAACTTTAAACAGTTCTACTTCCTGATACGCTAAGGTAAACTGATTATAATCTCCAATCCATTTTATTTTTGTGATAAATTTCCTTGTTGAATGCATTTTTGCTTTCTTTCTTTTTTTTGTAACTGAACTTAGGCTGATACATGGGTTTGTCAGACTTCTGGTTTCTGTAACAAACAATTAAAATGTTTAAATTTATTTAAAATGCCATTAATACTGAGAAATAGCACATTTACTTTTTTTTTTCCAATTTGTCAAGGATGGGACTTACATTACAGTTCCATATCATGGTGTTCATTAAAGTTTCACTTTCTTAAGGACAGTGATATAATATGGTGTTAAATAATAGAACTACAAGGTATTTTCTGTGCAAAGATACAATTTCCAGCATAAGCAAGAGCCATCGGACCTAGCCATTGGACTCAATGACTATTTTGTTCTTCCTGACCACAGGGGTTTATTTGCTCTCCTTGGGTGGTGGTGGGGTGGGGGAGAGTCACTGACTTAACCCATTAAGATTTTAGTCGAGGATAACATGAGTGTTGGTCCTGCTAAGGGCATTGAAAGAACATTTATAAAATAAAGCCGGGAAGGAATGACTCTTGACTTCCTAGAACATGTGCCTTGGCAAACCAATGAAGGAGACTATTTGTGTGACTAAAGGTGAACAGGATAAAGAAACACCCCTGGTCCCTTTCACAGTAGGTTCAGATAGTAGCTGCTTCATATGGTCATTCATTAAGTTGTCACTGACATCAGTGGTCCTTATAACATATCCTGGGAGTTTGGGATGTATGGCATGAGTTTTCCAAAACAGCAATACATGGAGAGGGTGCCTGTGCTCAGTACATACTGCATCCGGTGAAGCAAAACATTAAAAAGAGCCATCTGTCACTTGCCTACATTTCCAGCATTCTCAACATCACGTCACTGAAGTCTTAATGAAAATGTAATGACTTGTGTGATTCCTTTTTGAAAGTATTTCATGTGCTCTTCTCACTCCTTGCACTATTCCCCTGGACACCTGACTACCTGAGACAATCCTACTCCATTCATGTTACTGCTCACAAGTTTCCAAAATGGGGTGGCTCCCAGAACTCCTATCTACTTAAGGGCAGCTCTAAGTCATGAGGTTGGGTGGTTGCTGAATGTGTTTATGGAGGGGAGTCTTGGAGAAGGGCTGGTGGCAATGATAGCCCATTTGCCCTGACTTTCCTGAGAGCCTTCTCTGCTTCCTCCAGGAGAAAGCTACTTTGCACTTGGTGCTGATATAATTATTTACATATGCACTGGTGTGATGAAAAGAAAATAATCAATGTTCGTCATTTATTTATACAGTAGACTCCTTCTTATTCACAGGGTATACATCCCAAAACCCACAATGGGTGCCTGAAGCCGTAGGATAGTACCAAACCCTGTCCATGGTACGTGGTTTTATGTGTATATATATTCATGATAGTTTAATTTACAAATGAACCATAGTAAAAGAGCAAGGACAATAACTAATAATAAAAGAGAGCCATAGCTGTGTTAAAACAAGGGTTGCTTGAACAACATCCTGACAGTCGATCTGATAACGCAGATGACTGCCCGGTGACTAATGAGTCTGTAGCATGCGTGGCATGGCCACATTGGGCAAAAGATGGTGCACGTCCTGAGTGTGACAGAGAGGGATGGCTCAGGAGTTCATTAGGCTGCGCAGAATGACAATTTAAAACTCGGGAATTGTTTCTGGAATTTTCCATTTCATATTGACAGACTGTAGTGGATCACAGGTAACTGTAAACCTGTGGGCAAGGGAGGGACTGCTGTAAAAATATCCTCCATCCTAGGAAGAGAACCATATGCTCTCTGGAGGCAGTGGGTGCCATTTTTGTAATCCCAGCACCTGTCCAATGCAGACCAGGGTTCTCAGTACATCCTGACGGAATGAAGGAATCTACAGAAATTTGTCAGAGGCATAAACTTGCATCCTGGGGAAAGACGGAGTGATGTTGGCAGATGACCCACGTTCATGGATGAATGGTATAAATCAAGGACAAGGGGAGGGGTGTCCTTCTTGAGTCCAGGGAGAAGTACTAGTGTGTTCCTGTTGGGATGAAAGGGAAGGGAAAAGCCAGCACAAGATGGGCTTTCTTTCAATCAGGTTTAAATGCCCTGAGAAGCAGCCAGAGTGCATGATGGCCGGTCCACTCGATCGAGCTATGGTGGACGGACTGGCCTGTGCACACAGAGAGGCCCAACTTCTCCCACTGCTCCACCTGTGCTTCCCTTACCAGTGGGCCTCCAGCCAGCCAGAGCACTGGCCTTCAAGGAAATCATGAGGATGTGTCATGGTCTGCAAGCTTCCTCCCCGACAGCTGCCAGGAGAGTCCAATGGCTCCCCGTCTGCCACCCTGGATTCATCACCAATGGACCCTTCTAAATGAAGAGGAATGATTTAGTCAAGCTCAGCCTGCAGCGACTATGAATCTGCATTTTACACTGTTCAGCAGATGCCAAGAGACCTTTGGGACTTCCCCCTTGTCCCTCTAACACTATGTGCCGAATGGAAAGGGGGACAGGGCTTTGCAAGTTAATCTCAGTTCTTAGGTTACATAACTTCCTTGAATAAAGTAATGTGCTTGGAGCAAGTGTCCCTTTAAACTTTTCCAGGACTTTTTAGTGCCAGCATAGACAAGCACCTGCCCCTCAATGGTACAGGGACTAGGGCCAGGGCTGTGGGAGGCCAGATTGCCCACAGATGACAGGAAGTGCCTCACCAGCAGTTCTGACCTTAAACACCTTCTTCCCACATGCACCCGATCTATGTGAACGTATCCCCCAAGAAACAGACCCAAGACACAATGAGAAGATGGGAGAGGCAGTGACAGGCAAGGGCAGGGAGCAGGAGGAGGCAGGGAGCATGGGGAGGCTGCAAGAGCCTTCTGGTCAACATGCACTTTGGAAAGATATGGAAAGGGAGCAAGAGGACCAGGTGAACCGACTGCTCCAGCTCAACAGTGAGCTCCACGCAAAGACGGCCTAAAATGGACCCACAATGCACAGAATAACCTGACCCAAGGGCTGTGACATACCACGTCACCAGCTGGGGCCACCTGAGAAGAGCATGTCCTCAGCTCAACTGGGGCCGATCACTGCACTCTCAAAGGGCAGTTATTTCTCTGCCAAATGGCACCCATTCCTCCTACTGTAACCGCCTGTGCAGCCCACCCAGCACTCTCTGCCTCCCTTTTTATTTCCTGCTTTTTTTTCCTTACAACATTTTTAAGACACTATGCATTTCAAGTGTTTGCTCTTGAGCTTGGGTGCAGCTCAGTGCAAGAGTGTTCACCTCCTGTGTAAGTACTGGATTTGATTCTGAGTACCAATAATAATAATGAAGTATTGTTGATTTTGTCATATCTCCTCACAAACACAAGAATGTTAATCCTATGAAAGAGGTTTTTCTATTTTTTTCTTTTTTATTTTTTTATGTTGAAAACCTTCCCTGCATCAAAAACAATTTTTGACAAATATTAAGTTCTCGATAATTATTTATTGAATAAATGCAAAGAAATGTGGTAGATAATTTGTAAATACTCCTTACTGCTCACCACTGTCTTGTGAGGAAAGCTTTTTAATCCATTGATCTAGAAGGAAAATAGGAAGTTATAGAGATGGAACCACAGGGCCAAGGTCATGCAGTTTTTGATCACAGGTAAAAGGCCCCTCAAGCCCACACCTCCCCAGTGTCCCAGGTTGACGTCCATCAATGGATGTGTGTCTGTGTCCGTGCAGCAGTCTGTGCAGTTCTCTCTCTCTCTCTCTCTCTCTCTCTCTCTCTTTCTCTTTCTTTTGGGGGATGGGTACCAGGGATTGAACTCTGGGGCACTCGATCACTTGAACCACATCCCCAGCCCTGTTTAGTTTGCATTTTATTCACAGACAGGGTCTCACTGAGTTGCTTAGCGCCTCGCTTTTGCTGAGGCTGGCTTTGAACTCATGATCCTCCTGCCTCTCCATTTCCTGAGCCACTGGGATGACAGGCACTCACCACTGCGCCTGGCCAAGGTTTCTCTTTGTAACACATTCTCCAGAGGAACTGCGTGCTATATCTCTCACATCACGCCATTGCTTCCGTTTAATTTTGCAAACTAATATCTGTTCCCAAGATGTGCAGAAGCCATGGGAATGACTTGTTCACTGAATCCAGAATGGTGTTTTGATGGCCAAAGGTTTAAGAACCACACTTTATGTATTAATTTTGTGCCACAATTTCAGCTGGTCTCCAGTTTAATTCTCTGGATTCAAAGCATCAAGAATTTTCAGATTCCCAGAACTGCCAAATCCATGGACCGTATTTTCTTACCAAACAACTGCCTATTGAGTGTTTCAAGTTAGAGACAGATGTGAAATTAATTAATATTGTTTGAACATTTCAAGTAAAAAAATACTGGTCTCACTACCTAGCCATATAGCTTTTTTTCCTAAACATATGATCATGTCCTCCTATGATTTCAAATTGAAATGAATTTAAGGAGGAATTCAAGGCTGATTAGTCTTCGAGATTAGCCTGCACAATTATGCAAGGCTGACATGACTATATTTCAGCAAGGATAATAATTTATGAATCATTACCATGGTCTGTGAAGGGCAATCTGCATCAGGGATTTTGTTCAAATGTGCTGAGAAGAAATAGCTTGTTTTCTCCCAAGTATTTTACTTACATTTTTCCTAATCCTATTCTTCAGGGATAAATGCTAATTGTAGCATTTTTGTGATATTTCGATGTATGTTTATCATATAGGATGATTAAGTCAGGCTAATTAACAAATCTGGGCCCTTAAATACTTTTCCTTTGCCATAAAAACATTAAAAATATATTCTTTAAGTAATTTTGACATATGAAATGCATTCCTATTTATCACAGGCATCATTCTGTATAATAGATCTTCTAGTTAAATTTTTCAATTCAAGTGTCTCAGCTTATTTCCTGCTATCCCACATAAATTCATGTCTTTCCCCAGGTCCCCAAGTAGCTATGTCACATCCATGCATCTTTTAGAAGTCTCTTCATTTCTGTTAAGCAGCCTTGCATGGAACACTGGGGCAAACATTGGTCTGAGTATGCACATATACCATGATTCAGCATGTGCATCAAGAATCACAACAAAACAAAATCATAACAACGTGATTTCAATAGCCACCAACTCAAAACTACTCAAATATTCAAGGAAAAAAATAGGTAATGGACTGTGGAATATGAATACGGGGGAAATTCTCTTCTGCAAAGAAAATCAATGAACCACAATTACCACCACAATGCAGATGAGTACCAACAAAATCTGAGCCATCAAAGACAGAAAGAGCGGGCATTTCAGGTTACCATTACAGAGTACAGAAGGCAGAACTACAATGCATGTTTTAGGGATTCATGAATGGCACAAAGACTCATGATTTTTAAAGTGTGTGGATTTATAGCAAAATACAGAGGTCACCTTGGGGATGACTAAGTGTGGTCCTCAAAAGGGAGCAAGAGGACTACTTTGGCTACACAGCAACTGAGGATGTGGTGACAGGTGCAGAGCACCCTGACCAGGCTGCCGGGGCCTGGGCCTCCGTGTACTCTGCATGGTGCACTTTAAAATGCTGCGTGAGCTCTTAACACAAGCAGGCTCTTCAGTTCTTTCTGCAACTGAAGGAGATGGATTAGGTGGTTTCTAAGCCCAACCCCAATTCTGGCATTGTACGATTCCAATCTGCTGATAATTTGTAAGATACTGTTCTGCAAGAGAACTCTTATATCAGTTTCCTAACATTTTAATTTTCCCTTGGATTTCTTTTGCTGATTTTTATGGTGACGCCACTGGTAAAACCACTCACACAGGTGGCCACCGCTGTGCCTACCTGCTCGTCAACTTGAGAGACAAAGGACCACCGTGGCCAGGAAGAAGAGCTCTTTCCTTCTTTTTCCTCCAACGAAATGTCAGTTGAGACAGAAATGGGAGGTGAGGTGGTTTGGGAATGATGCTCTTCATTAGGATTTCAAACTTAACAGGATTTTGAGGACAGGGAATGGGGGTAAGGATAAAATGTACAAAGTGTCTTCTAAAAGCAGTTAAGCAAAGACAGACGGGGGGGAATAGAGTTTAAATTTTGCTTTGTGATTAATTAATTAATTACTAATTAATTCATTTTTGAGGTTGAAAAATTCTCTAGGTTTATAAAAAAAAAAGAGTCTGATGCCATTTGAAGAAGACAGAGAATGGAGCCAGGGACTGTCTGAGGGCGCTGAGGGTGCCCTTGACCTTGGGGAGCCACAGTCTCAGTCTTAGAGACTGGGCACCTAGACTGTTCAGAGGGGCTCTGTCTCTGAGGTGGACTCCCATTAATGTGGCATATCAAACCCAGAAGCTCACATTCCCATCCACAGAGGACCACAAATTGTAAAATGGATGGAAGGGCCACATCCACAGACGTCCCGTGGAGAGCATGAGGATCAGCAAGTCAGAGTCCAAGGACTCGTGTAGAGTTCAGTGCTTTCTCTGTTATGTGCCCAAGAGGCCCTGCAATGACCTTGGGGACAGGGAGACAAACTTCATGTTTGCAGTCAGCCTTTTGGAGCCATCTGTGTTGGGGACTTTCCTGATCTTGTGCACCTCCTTCTGTTGCCAGCCTCTCAGGCACAACAGCAGAGCAGTCGACCAGGCTTCTGTTTACCAGTTCACAGTCACATGCTGGTCCTGTCCTCTGAGCCTCCCCATGTCTTCAACTTGGCGATTTTTACAGTGACGACTAATTGAAAAGAGTTTAATGCAATGTACATAAGAAGCAAAAAAATGAATCATGATGATTAGGACATAATGACAAACAAGAGGGGAGATTTTAAAAATTGAACAAAAGGCCCGACAGAGGAGAATAGATAAGCTAAACGGAGATTCACAGGAAGGTCCCTGAGAAGGCACAGCAACCTCTGAGCTGCCAAGACAGGAGCACTCTTGGGAACTCAAGGAAGAGCAAAAAGATCCAAACAAAGGACAGATGAGCAGGGCTGGGTTACGTGGGCCTGGATGGTTTGTGCTAAGAACTTCAGGAACTTTTCCTCACTGTCATGGGAAAGGAGTTTAAGGCTTTGAGGTGAGGAAGAAGGTGATCTTATAAGTGTTTTGAAAATGTCACTCTTTTAAGAATACAGAGCAGGACAGAAGGTGGAAGGGCACTTTAGAGGTTATTTCCATAGCCCAAGGGTGAGCTTGTGGGCTGGATGGGGTGAAAACAGTGAAGTGGGTGAAAAGCAGTTGGGTTTGAGGCATATTTTGAGACTGGACTGGAAGACTTACTTTGGGATGGGATGGGTTGATCTTGGAAAACCAAGCAACACTGATGCCATGAGCCCAGGATACGGGGAGGTGGGGTTGGAGCAGAGGGGCTGTGTAGATGAAACCAGAAACCATCCATTATGTCTGCACCTGAAATGTCCCCCACAAGGTCCTGGGTTGACTGTGGTCCCCAAGGCACCAGAGTTCAGAGGTGGGGCCTCTGAAAAGTGATTGGATCACAGATGGCTCTGACCTCACCATGGATGACTTCATAATTCAATGGGCTACTGGGAGGTAGTGGAATCCTAGGAGGTAGGACCTAGCTGGAGGAAGGAGGAGGTCTTTGAGGTATGTCCTTAAAAGCTATATCTTTTCCCCAAACCACTCACTCTGCTTCCTGGCCACCATTAAGTGAGCCGCTCTGCTCCACCACCTGCTCCCCGCCATGATGTTCTGCCTCACCGCAGGCTCAGAAACAATGGAGACAAATGACCATGACTGAAATCTGGGAAACCATGAGCCAAAATAAGCCTTCTGTAAGTTGATTTTCTCAGGTATTTTGCCACAGTAACAGAGAGCTAACACAACATCAAAATGAAGCTACTTATTTAAAAAAAATGTAGGAGTCGTTAAGGCACTCCTGGTTTTAGAAGACAGAAAACAAGGAAATCAGGTCAAGGAATACGGGTCAGCAGAGAAGAGAAGAAGACAAAGGACAAGTCCCTGGGCCTCCCAATATGTGGTCAGTATGCCCAAAGAAGGCCCCTGAAAGTGGCCTGGGAGGAAAAGGCCAAGCAGAGATGGTACTGCTTCTGAAATGCAACCAGAAGAAAGGTGTGATCAGTTCGTTCTTGCTCTCATGGTACGTCTCCTGGAGGATGAGACCCAGGGATGGCTGGTGACTGTTGCAGAGGGGTTTCTCTGAAGCCGTGAGACAAATTCCTTATTGGAGCGCACTTGCATGGGAATGAGGGCAGATAATACAGATCCAGAAACAGACAATTCCTTTGAGTCACTGTGTGTTGCACGGGAATGAGACATAGGGCAGTGGCTGGAGGGAGACGTGAAAGTTACAGGAACACTTTTTAAAGACGGGAGAATGACTACATATTTCCTGATGGTCTCCAGTAGAGACTGAAAAAATGTATCGTGCAGGAGAACAGGGAGTCGTCGCAGGAATGAGGCAATTCAGAAGGCACGAGGGGCTGGAACCCCGCATCTGGGTGATGGAGTTACCCTCAGGAGTGAGACAGTTTATCTCTTCCCTAAAAGAAATGGGCAGATAGATGCGCAGAGAAGTGGTAGTTGAGTAGGTCTGCTCTTAATTTCTCAGTGAAGCAGCAAGCAAGAAAACCATCTAGAGAAGGAGACACAGTTTCTGGACATTTGAGCAAAGGGAACAAGACATGATATAGTTACACCAGTGATGGGGTGCATGCCTGGGAACAGTGCTTCCTGAGGGTTGTGCATTTAGTCAGCACAGTTTCGTGGGAAATCGTATCTCATCAGGGTCGAAGTTCTTCCAGGGGAATTGAATAGAGGTTGAGGGGATCATGGGATTTCAGGGTGCACAAGAGAATGATTTGACAAATAGACAATGGCATCTTCTGTGGTTGGGAAGGTGAGGCAAGGTGGCTGGGTTGAAGTCAGAGAGTAGAAAGGTCCAGTGAGTGGAAAGTCTGAGTGGTTTTGAAAATTGTTGGAATAGGGTGAAAAGAGGAACTAATGGAGTAGACCGAAGTGGAGATGGTTTTAGGTGATTAGGTAATAGTGACAACAAATTTTGGCAGCATTTTCTAGGGGACAGAGAAATAAGGACATCAAAGTGTCTGATGAAAGCCTGGAGGGTTCAAAAGTGCTTTGTCACCAGAGGCCAAAATCACAATACTTTTATAGGTGACTTAATAAACTACTTCTTTTTGAATAACATCTGATTTTTCCTAATAAATACTGAACCTATGGGTTATGTTTTATATTTATTTCCCCACCCCCACCCCCAGATTGTTCTTATGGCCACAGGAGAATTTCTCATAGTGAATTTAGAAAACAGACATGAACCCATCTATCCCTCATCAGTATTGAGACAAGATATTGAAATGTCTTTGAATCCTTTGACTATCACCACCACAATGGACTCACACAGGAGACAGTCTCCATGAAAGGCAAGTGTTGAAACATCACTACCATAGAGGCAAGAGGGACCACAGATGAATAGCAACCTAGCTTTCTGTCCATAGGAATAAGGTAAAGAGGAGGGAGAAGCTCACGCCACAGATGCTAGTCTTGGTAAGAACCAGGAAGATTGGCAGGAACCTAGCTGGGCAGTTTGGGCTTAAAGCTGGAACCTATCCTTGGTCCTACAAAGAACTTCCCTGCAAATCAAGAATGAAGAAAAGTTAACTTTTGTCTCTAGAGTTAAGAGGAAGATGGGACTTCTCCGACCAGGCTAAGATCATCAGACTATGGATTTCAGGCAGCAGAATTTCCAGACCCCATCTTCTATGGAGTGAAGCATGGAGTTAAACCCATTATGATTGGCATAGATAACGACTGGCAGAGTTACTGGACAGTGACATTTCTTTAGACCTCTTCCACTAAACGCACACTTTATTTATCTCAACCCTTTTCATGCAAAAACTTATTTTGGAGTGCCCCCTACCTGTGAGACTGAGAAAAAGAGAGAAGTCAGTGGTGGATGCTAGTCTCTGATCTCCAGGATTTGAAAATCCAGAGGGAATAACGTGCATGCACTTTTTCTTCTAGGTGGCCAGTAAGTTCAAAACCAGACATTTCACACTTCAGGGATGAGAAAAATACCCATCAAGGCTGAATAAAGTGGATCTAGAAAGATGCCGGAAGAAGGGAGTGTTGAAGATACTTCCTCGGAGTCACAAGAGGGAGAAGAAAAGTTAACAGTGAAGTCAAAAAGTTCCATGAAAACAGCTGTCCTGACCCACTGGAACACTGGCACCTGTCCATCTTCCTATTCTCAGTCCTTCCTTACTTCCGCCGGTGGATGAGTGGGTAGATTTTTCTTGCCCATATTTTCAGTCTTACTCGGTCAGGAACCAGGTCCAGCTCTGTGGAGCATGTGCAGATGCTGTCCAGATTCCTACAGAAACGTAACCAAAGTTGCAGGGTGATGACCTCTTGCCTGGGTCCCATCCCTGGACAACAGTGCATATTGTCCCTCTTCTGGAATGCCTGTCCCATGGGCTGGAAACACCTGACAGATTAAAGTGGAGAGGTGGTTAGCGCCACAGCAGCCCTGAGCTGCCCCAGAACACGGCTTCCTGGTGTGGGATGTCTTGTCTTCTTCTCTCCCTGAAGCTGACTTGGAGGGGCTACTTCCTGTGTCTGCTCCTGTCCTCACTGGAGCAAAAGCCTACCCCCGGTCCCCGGATCCACCCCAACCCTTACTTCACCAAGAAGAACCCGAATGACCTTGTTTCCTCCCCACTTCTCCAAAGCCAATGTATGCCAGCTTTCCTTGACTTCTGAGATTAAACCAATATATTTGTCATTTTATGCCTTTTCTGTCTTTCCTCTTCCTAAAACTTTATTTCAGGTGCTCTTTGCTCCTACTTGCCTTCTGATCTCTTTTCTATCCTCACTCCCATGTTTCTAGAGGACTCTCCCTGTGCCATTAAGATGGCCCCGTCTTGGGGGCGTGTGCTCCAGCACACAGCTGGTTTTCTCTGTTAGCCTGCGGCACTCATGATGTCCGCTTGCTTGTGGGGCCCGTGACCAACTGGAATGCTGTATCCCTGAGGGTCAGGCTCGCATCTGTCCTGGTCATGTAAATATCTCATTTGGAACAGAGACTGCCAGTAAGTCATTGGTTGATAAATATTTATTGGGTGAATAAGTTATAGATTTACAAAAGAGATTCCTCCTTTGTAGCGATCTTATGGCCACCAGCTAACTCAGTTTTCCAAAAGCAGAAACATTTTCTTCCTCCCGGCCACCCCCAACCACTCTGCTTTATTCATAGATCCGTTCTGCAGTTCACAAGAAAGCTCAGTAGTTCACAGTGTGACTTCAAAATCCCACAAAACTTTTAGCAGAGATTTTTTTTCTTCCATTTCACATCACAGAAATCCACCCCCAGAGAAATCCTAAAATATCAGGAGAGCTGCACACCATTTTCTTTTCGACTTAAAATCTGTGACATCTGTGACAGCACATACAGATATGCATACTTCAGATGAGTGTCTGACTTCGCCAGAGATAAAGACTAAAGTGGTTTAAATGCCTTCCTCTATGTGACACCCTACCAAGAAATAAGCAAGAGCAAAAAGCAAAGAACTTTTTTCTTTCTAATACTTTCAAAAACTATGTTTTGTTCTTTTTAGATTTAAGATAGCACTGCTTTAAAAAAAATACTTCTTACTGTATATGCCAGGGTTCGACATTCTTCAGTACTTTGTGTCTTCATGTGATTATTAGAACAAGCCAACATGTGCATATTATTAGCCTACTTGTGTCAGCAAGGAAATTAAAACTCACAGAAATTACATAAATTACCCAAGATGAGAAACTAAATGACAGCAGACTTGGAGAAGACCCCATCTGATTCCAGTGGGTGATCCCAAACCTAGACAGCACAGTGGAGTCACCTCATCTAGGCCATCTCACCTGCCCCTGCAACCAGGGACTAGACTCTCTATGTGGGCTTGCAGATGTCCGATGGGTAACCAAAAGCAGGATAAAAATCTTTGCTTTCCTGCCACCACTTTCCACCTGTCTTCTTGGCCCTGAGTCACCTTGGATTCCAAGAACATCAGGTCTGATTCATTGGCATTTTTTAATGAGTTAAAAATATAATTCCAGGCAGTAGCAACTTGCTTAGTGCCAACGAGGCCTTGCCTGGCCAGTCCTGAAAGATACATCAACCAAACCACAGTTTGTCCAAGACTGCGTGACTCTGCATATTTCTGGTACACCTTGCCTATGTTCTCTGGAAGCTCAGGTCTGTATTCCCCAAAGACAGGGCTGGAAAAACCAGTCCCCTTTGTCTTCCCAGTACAGCTCTACTGATTAAAGTTCTTTTTCTGCCTTTTACCACTACTTTTTCCATTTGGTTTTTGAGACTAGTGGTCAGACCTGATTTGTTGAGACCCCTCAATGGGTTTTCTGGTCTAGGACATCCAGTGCTTCAGGATGCTTTGAATAAATCACTCAGGAATGTTAATGACAGTGATGGCTTTTCGTGTCTTCATTGCCTAGCTCTAGATTCTTTCATAAAAACTCAAGATGCCTAACATCAATCCATTGAAAAGGAGACATTTCCAAACATCAATAAACTCCATGGTGTCTCTGTGGCTGAGTGATCTCTGTGACACCAACAGCATCCAAGCCTACACAGCCATCTGCAGAAATGGTGGGTGAAGTGAGATGCGACTCCCTCCTTCCAAGCAGGAGCTCAAGGACTTTGGGTCCTTGTTCCATATCAGGGATGTTTACAGGATTCCCGTCACACAGATGTCCTTCCACCCAGGTCCCTGGGTAATAATGCTGAGGTCCACAGTGTCCTGGTCTTGGCCAGCAACCCCCTTTTTCTCCATACAATGGGCTATATCTGTCTGTTCACCCCCAAACACCTATTTCTATTGCATTTTCATTTGGGATGATTCAACTAAAAATTTCCAAGTAGAATGGGATCCGAAAAGCTAGGAGGGTAGGAAAAGAAAGAAATTTTCTATTTTTGAGTAATGTAGGCTTTTGATCTGGAATGGGTGTGGGAAAAAAAAGACACTTTATTTTGACATAATGAAGAAAATATTAAAAAAAATAAGATATGGGGAAACTTTTATTTCTCGGTAAATTCATATTTTGAAATGTGGCTTTGTGTAAGACATTACTTCAGATGTAGAAAATAAGAAAATATGCTATTGAAGACTTTAAATCTATGTATGTATATTTAAAACTTTGTGTTACATAGAATTGCTATAGATAGGACCATTTCCTTATTCATGAGCCTGGGAACTCTTTGAGGAAAACAATTATATCTTAAAAGTCACAGATCCTCAAAATATGATGCAGTGTCTTTCCTACAGTAAGTGCCAAATATAGATCTCCTGAGCACAATTTCCATGCTATATGCTCAGTTATCCAAGCCTAAATATTTCATCTTTTAACTATACTAAATATAGTAAATACACTATTTTTATTGTAAATTCCAGCTTGGCATCCCTGATAAACAGAAGTAATTGGCATTCATATATTTCCCTTGTACGCCACAATCCAACTTTACTTATTATGCCTAAGAGGTTGTTAAAAGATGGTTTGGAATTTTCTACATGGTGTTTACGACAAAGAAAGAATTTATTTTCTTTCCAATAATTTCTTTTTCTTTTTCTCATTCTGTACTCTCATGACAATGTCTGATAGGAGTGGTTAGAGGACATTATGTCTCATTCTTAATATTTTATGTTAACCTATACTTGGTTTAGTATTGTTATTGTGGTGATAAATACACTTTTAAAATTTCTCAGTCTCAATCTCAAATGCAATAAATAAGAACAGATATTAAGCCAAAGGAACCAAAGCTCTTTGGGTTCCTCGATCATTTTTAAGTGTCCCAAAGTCATTCTGAGACCAAGAAGCTTGAAACTGCTGCTGTCCCAATTTGTTCAGTGTCCCACCATCAAGTATGATGTTACTTGTGATATTTTTTGTAGCTGTACAAAAAATTATTGAGTTGAGGAAGTTTGCCTTTCGTCCTAATTTGCTGAGAACTTATTTTTTACTGAGAATCTTGCCAAATATGTAGGAAATGACAGTTTAAGTAATCATAGGAATTTTCTTCTTTGGCCTATTGAGGTGGTGGGTGTGTCAGTCAGTTCTGTGCTACTGTGACAAATACCTGATAAAAACAGCTTAAAGGTTTATTTTGGATCCTGGGGTCAAAGGATTTAGTCCACGGCCAGCCGGCTCCAAGGCAGCACATCACAGTAGAATGCAGGGCAGAGAAAAGCTACTCAGCTCATGGAAGATTGGGTGTAGAAAGAAAGAGGGGAAGGGAGTGGAAGGAAGACAAACCCTTCCAGGGCACAACCCCAGTGGTCTATTTCCTCTGACTCGTCCCATTTCCCAAAAATCTATTTAGCCATCAATCAATGAATCCACTCACGGGGTCAAATGATCCAATCATATTTCCCAAAAGCCTCATCTCTGAACACATAAGACTTTGGACCAATCCAGATCCGATGACAGTGGGTGTGTTAGGTTAGGTCTCCATTGCTGACACAGATCCCTGAGATGGTCCTCATGACAAGTAAAGTTTTATTTGGGCTCATGTTGTTGGAGGTTTGGGCCTGTAGTGGCACATCATGGTGGGAGCATGTGGCAGAGGACAGTTCATCACATGGTGAACAGGCAGCAGAGAGAGTTCCCAAGTGACTTAACTCCCTTCCCCAAAGCCTCACCTCCTGAAGGTCCCATTACCTCCCAGCAGCATCAAGACTGGAGGCCAAGCCTCAGGCAGACACTACGGAGCCAAGCAATTTACACGAATTGAGTTGAGAACTGTGATCAGGCCTTGCAGGGCTGTAATGAATCCCTTTTGGTCATGATGCATAATTCTATTTATACATTGTTGGCCTCCACTTGCTAATATTGGATGGAGGACTTTTGTGTCTTGTTCAAAAGAGGTACTGGTTTGTAGTTTAACTTTCATATCCTGTCTCCACCTAGTTTGGGTAACAAGGTAATGCTATCCTAAAAGAATAAATACATGTTCTCTCTGCTTCTACTTTCCAGAAGAGATTGAGGACTACTGGTATCACCTCTCCCAAAAATATTTGATAGAATTTACTAATGAAAACATCTGTGTCTTGTGCTTCGCTTCTAGAAGATAATTAATTATTGATTCCATGTATTGAATTGGACTATTTGCATTATCCACTGCACCTTGCGTTGAGTTTTGATAATTTACTCTCTCAAGAAGTGGGTCCATTTCATCTGAGTTAGCAAATACTATCAAAGAGTGTTCCTTTACTGTCTTTAGCTGTTAATCCTTGCTCTCTTCCCTTCTTTCTTTGCTTGTTTACCCTGACAACAGTTTTAATTTAGAAGACCTTTTTTTTTTTAACTGGCTTTTGGTTTATTAATATTTTTCCCCTGTTTTCTTCTTTTCAAATTCATTGACTTCTGTCCTTATTTTTAATTTTTTTTACTTTATTCTGCTTGCTTTAGGCTTAACTTCCCCTTTTTCTTTAGTTATTAAAGATGGAACTGAAGGTTATCAGCTTATAACTGATCATTCCTTCTTTTTCTGACACAGTAGAGAAGTCCTTTGCTATCCACGTCCCTCTGAGTGCTATCTTCACAGTGCCCCAGGTTTTGATACAATTTTATCTTTATTGAGTTACTTTTATTGAGTTCAAAGTAAGTTTAAATTTCTGTGAAGACAACTTCTTTGAAGCATGTGTTCCTCCTAAGCCACAGAAGCATGTTGCTTTCTCTCTAGATCACTGGAAACCCTCCGGCTATCTTTTTATTTTTCATATCTTTTTATTTTTCATGCTCTTTGGGCCTAGGAGACTACTTCATTGGTTTCTCTCCATTTAAATTTGTGAGGGTGTGCTTAACACCCAGAATGTCATTTATTCTGGTGAACGTTTCATGTGACTTTCAGAATGGGCCTTCTGCGTTGTTGGATGGGGTGTTTGGTCAATCAGATCAAATTGATTAAAAAGTGCAATTTAACTAATAAATCCTACCTACTCCTCTTCTTCTAGGATGATCTGCCAGTTATTGAAAGGATGCTTGTGGGTTTGTCTGTTCCTCCTTTGAAGTCGGCTTCTGCCTTGTGCATTTTGACTTTCTTCTGTTGGGGCCTCCAAGGGCAGGCCCCTTTTATCTCTGACCGTCTTCCTGGCCGTGAAGTTTGGTTTCTCTGACTTAATGTAGTTACAGAAGCGTGCCTTGATTCGTTTTTGCATGATGGATTTTGCTCCACAGCTTTAATTTTATTTAAATCTTGTTCTTGATACTTTCATTGCTTCAGATAATTTGCATCTTTTATGTGTTCATTTAGACCTTCCGCACTTGAAGTACTGATGGATGTGCTGAGATGAAGACCTGCTGTGTTTTGTATTGGTAACACTTGCTCTTTGCTTCGACCCCCTTTATGCGTTCACTGTTTCTAATTAGTATCTTATATAATTCCATTTTATCTGTTAGTGTATCAATTATTTGTTGTTTTCAAATAAATGATTTTGCCCAACATTTCAAATATGTGGGGTTTTTTTTGTTTGTTTGTTTGTTTTAATTTGTGTCTTCTCTTTTTCTTTCTTGTTTGGTGTGACTAGAGGCATCTCCGTTTAATTAATTAATTAATTTAATTAATTAATTTATGAAGAACCAGTATTTGGCTTCATTGATTTTTCTCTACTGTTTTCAATTTCATTGATTTATATGCTAATCTATATTGTTTTCTTCCTTCTATAGATTTAATTTCTTGTTCTTTATTTTTCTAAGGTAGAAGTTTAGCTATTGATTTTGGAACTTTCTTCTTTTTTAAATTTTTTTTATTTGTTCTAATTAGTTATACATGACAATAGAATGCATTTATGCACTTTGATATATCATATATAGATGGGATATAATTTCTCATTTTTCTGAGTGTACATGTTGTAGAATCATATTGGTCAGGCAGTCACATATATACATACAGTAATAATGTCTGTTTCATTCTACTATCTTTCCTATCCCCACATCCCCTTCTCTACCCTCCCATCACGTCCCTCTACCTAATCTAAGGTAATGCTATTCTTCCATAGTGCCCCAACCCACCTTATTGTGAATTAGCATCCACATATTAGAGAAAACATTTGGCCTTTGGTTTTGTGGGATTGGCTTATTTTGCTTAGCACGGTATTCTTCAACTTCATCCATTTACCGGCAAATGCCATAATTTTATTCTTCTTTAAAGCTGAGTAATATTCCATTGAGTGTATATACCATATTTTCTTTATCCATTCATCTAATGAGGGACACCTAGTTTGGTTCCATAGTCTAGCTATTGTGAATTGAGCTGTTATAAACATTGATGTGGCTGTGTCACTATAGTATGCTGATTTTAAGTCAAATATGTGTTTTTAATATGTGAAGTCCACCTTGAAATAGCATTAGACGGCTCCACATGTAGTATCATCCCTTACACCAGCATGTTGCCAATTTCTTCCTCTTTCTTACCCTTACCCCATTCTGACGTCCATTCCACTTATTCATGTTTAACAAGCTGCCATGTTGTAGATGAATTTACCTATGAGAAAAGTAGCATAGGCTTTATTGCATCTATATTTATTCATTCACATGTATTTATTCATTCTCTGATACTCTTCTTTTTGTAGATTTGAGTTTTTGAGCTCTACAACTTTCCTTATCTCTCTACAAAATCGTTTTGCATTTCTTGAAAGGAAGATGTGCCAAAGTGAATTCCCTGTTTTGCTTTGTCTGGGAAAGACTTGATTTCTCCTTCAATTTTCAAGAATAATTTTGCTGGGTATGAAATTCTTGGTTCATGGTCTTTCAGTATTTTAAATATTTCATGGCACTCTGTTTTGCTTGCATGGTTTCTGGTGAGAAAACTGATGTACTTTTTTGCCTTGTTCCTCTAGAGGTAAGCTTTCCCTTTTTTCTTTCTGACTGCACTATGAACTTGTCTCAATTACTATTCACAACTAACTCTACTGGCAGCAGATCTTTTTCTATATCGCTGATAAAAGTACAAAATTATACAAATGTTATAGAGACAACTAGAAATACGCATATTCTTTTACGTTGCAGTTGTTGTTTTAAGCATTAATCCTACATTTATACTTGGTTATAAAGCATTACAACTACAGCAGTGTTTGTAATAACAATACTTTGGAGTATAACAGAAGGAAACTAGTATTATATGTAAGACTAAAAGAATGAGAATATGTATATGGCACAAATACACTGGAATATTTATGTACATGACACAGATGTGGTGGAATGATCAGACAGGGAGTTTGAAATAACTGTTTAAAAAACTCTAATGAAAACAATAGATGCCATCCAAGACAGATAGATAGGTAATATAAGCAAACAGAGGAATCTCTATTAAAAAATCAAAAGAAAATTTTAGAAATCAAAACTGGTTTAACAGAAATGAAGAATGCCTTTGACGGACATATGCGTGTGTGTAAACATGTGTAAATAAAAATACATAAATATATAAACACAAATATATGTATATAAATATATATATACACAAAACAGTCTTCCAATATAAAACTTTTTAAAGTGAGATATATGTAATATATATTTATATATATGTGTAAATATATATAAATTTATGTAACATAATACATATCATATACAATATATAATAATATTATATAAAATATTTATATTATATATTTTATATATCCTTGTATTTATACAAATATTATGTTATTATATAAATACTTAAATTTATATAATATACTTGTATAATATATTAATACATATGTACATATAAATATACATATATACATATATAACTATATGACTAGTGTGGTTCTACATCATGTAGAACCAGAAAAATGAGAAATTATACACCATTATATATGTTGTATCAAAGTGTATTCTACTGTCATGTATAACTCATTAAAACAAATTAAAAATTATAATTTATATATAAATATATATGTCAGACATATATATTGATTATATATGTGAGAAATATATAAATATGTTTATATATATAACATATAAATATATATGTATTCTCATATATCTTTGTGTGTATGTGAAATAATTGCCTCAAATAGGAAAGACAAAAATCAAGTATAAGTTTTTCCTTTCATGGGGGTATAAGTGTGCATTTTTTTGCATGTGTTGGTAGGACACCAGGGTGCACAAGCCATTGTCTTAACAGTTGCTCCTATGAAGGGAAGTGTGATCTCCACCTCTAGGGGACAGGGGTGGAAGACACTTACAGGTAATCGTATGTCCTTCTGCACTTATTGAAATTGCTGAGTGTCACCCCTGTGCATAGCTTGTACCTATTAAATAAATAAATAATAAACATGTAAATGTGGTTTCTGTTTTCATGGCACTTACAGGCTTCAGCTTTGACACTTGTCCTTTTTCCACGTGCTACTGACCTGTTTCTAACCAACCCCTAAGTAAACTTTTTCACATCTAACCCAAACTCTCCCCAAACCACACTTTTAAATTCCCTAATGAGGATTGGTCAAATGCTTAGTTTTCCTTTTCCATTGCCAATATCTGGTTTCTTCCACACTGATTATCTCCATAGAAATAAGTAGCAATTTGCTGTTGGGGTGAGTATAAATTTCAGTTCACAAACTCAGCTGTGCAATAAATCAAAGTCTGTTTATGCTCAATAAATGCCTAAATTGAGTTTATATATTAATGCCATATCTCATCAGGCCATGCAAAATCAATTTGGGCCCTCTTAGGGTGTTCTGCGCCCTCCTGATCCTTCACTGGCTTAGGGCCTATCGGTTGTTCGGTTTCTGTCTTGCTGCAGGATTCCCCCAGTGCACTGACCTCCTGATGCTACACCACTGTTCTTGGGACAAGACTCACTGGAAAAGTTGCTCTCTGCATTACCTGGTGCCTGAGTCCCCACAGCAGATGCATGAGCATCCTCTGTGCTACCAAGGAAGGCCAGGTCTCCTCTACCTTCTTCACACTCACTCTGTACCCACCCTACTAGTTTTTTTAGTAGTCAGGTTAACTTTTCCTTGTTCCTCAGGGCCACAAGACTTATGCTAAATCTTTTCACCACAGCCATCTACTTGTTCATTCAACAAAAAACCACTGAGGGCCTAATGTGTTCCTGGCTTTGTATTTTCATGGAATTTATATTCTAGTGAGAGACATAAAAAGCGATGAACAAATGTGAAAGCAGTCAAATAAGATTGTGGTTAAGATTATGGTGAAAGTGAAAAATGGCCATTTCATTAAACTTCTGTAACAGTCATTGTTTTCGCATAAGGAATGTGGAAAAGCATCAAGTATGTGATACAGTCTGGCTCGCAGACTCTTTCTTCCTTCAGTTTCTCCCCTGACATGGTATTCCCAGAGCTGACTGAGGTTTGAATTAGAAGTAAGAGAAGTGGAAAGTAGGAGAAAATAAACAGTGACTTCAGAATGTTATTCAGTGACATGCACGCCAGAACCACGCTTCTCGAGATAACAAAAGAATTTAAATGTAAATTAGCATTCCTATTTTTATTAAGGCTCACGTGTAATTGTAAGGAGAGCCTTATTCTAGTATTTCTCACCCTAAGATAATTTTCTAAAACTTCTGAAAGCCTTAATTCTCTGTTCCCACTCAGACCTGTTTTCTAAAATAAATATCTGCCTGAAGGGCCGTTAGTGCTTTACCTTTTAATTATTACTCAGGTTACTCCAAGCAGGCTCCTATGCTCACCTCTCATGGACACTTGTGTCTAGATTACAAATTCTACCCATGTTGCCAGCACAGCGGGTTTCTCCACTCTTATTTTACTGAATGCTCATTGACATTTGCCACAGAGAGTCTTCCCCTCCTTTTGAGAGCTTTTCTGTGTCCTCTATATACAGTGATTCAAAGATGTCTGATTTCCTTAACTCCCTCTATTTAATATGCAAAATTGAATGATTAGAACTAACAATGTTTTGTTAATGCAAAAAGCATTTCTACATCCTTCTTGAAGCAGATTTGATTTTTCTGTTGGTTTCTGTTGTGCTAAGTATATCACTTTCTTGAGAGGCCTTTTGCTCAATGAATTTTGTCCTTATAACACATTTCTTCACCATCTTAAGGAAAACCTTATTACATATACATTAAAAAAAAAAACAAACCTAGTTCCAGTCTGGGTTGAAATCCTGTTGCCTTCACTTTCTGGTTAAACAAATTTGGACAAACACCACTTTTCCCTCATGGATGGAATAATTAAAAATAATAGTCTATGACATAAGATTGTTTGAAAATTAAATGAGCCCAAATGTGTAGGAATCTGCAAATGGTGAGTGATCAAAAGAGCTCTATCCTTGTCCACAATGGTCCTCAGCAATTTTATGAAAGTACTTCATTTTGTGCCAAGTCCTCTTGATTTTAAACTAACAGCTTGGTGTTCACATGGGGATGTTTCAGCCATCATTTTCTCTATTGGAACATGGTTCTTGCAACTTAGAAAAACAATAGAAGAACTTCAATTTCCTCAATTAGCAAAAGGATAAATCAAAGAAGAGATTAAAAATACTTGCCAGGATCACTGGGTGGACATCAGAAGTCATCTTCATTTATGGACATTTACCAAGTGTTGGAAGAAATACCAAGCATTAAGACTCTCCTCCTTGGAAAAAAAGAATTTCATTTTATATATTATGCCATGTATGAGGTGTTCAGCTATATCAAAGAGAAAATCTAATTGCTGCTCATATAAAGTTTGAACAGAGCTATAGAAAGAAAATGCATATCATCTTGTATTTTGATGGTAACTACTCAATAAAACATACTGTGTATTGTCTGTATTAACACTGTTATCACTCAGTATCCATGAGAGATTGGTTCTCGGACCCTGCAGACACCAAAATCCAAGGATGCTCAAGTCCCTTATCTAAAATGGTGACATATATGCATATAACCTCTAAATCTTCCTGCAGGCTTTAAATCATCTCTAGATTACTTAGGATACTTAATACAATGCAAATGCTACATAAGTAGTTGTCATACTGCATTGTTTAGGGATAATGACCAGGAAAACAAATGTTGTACATGTTCCTTATAGAGGTGACTTCAATTTCCTCAATTAGCAAAAGGATAAATCAAATGCAAAAAGCATTTCTACATCCCCATGTGATCACCACTGGAGACCAAACTTGCTTTCAATTCATGGTTGGTTGAATTTTCTGATGCGGAAATGGCACAGAAAAAAAGTTCAGCTGTAAGAATAAATTCACAATAGCTAAAGTGGAAGCAACCTAGTTGCCCTTCAATAGATGAATGAAAAAAGAAATTGGTGTATATACACAATGGAATATTAGTCGGTATTAAAAGAAAATAAAATTATGGCATTCGCAGGTAAATTGGTAGAATTGGAGAATATCACGTTAAGCGAAGTAAGCCAATCCCCCAAAAAAGTTCAAAAGCCGAATGATCTCTCTGATAAGTGGATGCTGATTCATAACAAGGAGGGAGGAGGCATAGAAAAAATGGAGGAACTTTGATTGGGCAAAGGGGAGGGGGTGTTGGGAGGGGGCATGAAGGTAGGAAAGATGATGGAATGAGATGGACATCATTACCCTAGGTACGTGTGTGACTGCACATATGGTGTGACCCTACATCGTATACAACCAGAGAAATGAAAAGTTGTGCTGCAGTTGTGTACAATGAATCAAAATGCATTCTTCTGTCACATAGACCTAATTAAAATGAATAAATTAATTTAAAAAAAGAATAAATGCAAGTTGACAATGAATTATGTGCAGGCAGAGCAGACTATAATATATATTACAAACCAGTAGTTTATCAGCGGTCAGTATCAGGTTAAGAATTCTGACACAAGTAGGGAAGAGCAGATGGTGTCTCACAGCTCTGCAAGCCTTGAAGCCTCAAGGTCCTTTCTCAGGTGTGAAGTCTGACTGTTGACATCTGCAGTGGACACAGACACTCTAAGCCTGCAATCCTCCTCCTTCCCCTCCTCTTCCTTATTGCACCAAATTCTGCTTGCCAATGTGATTCTTTCAAATAAATGAAGCCATGGAAAATAGGACACAATTTCAGACTTGACCTTGAGAAACCATCTTCTTCATGATTGAAATAAAAGATTTTAATTGTAAAGTTAGATGAAAATAAATTCTTGAGCAGAAAATCCAGAGTGCTATGCTTAGATTTATAGATAGAATAAAATATAAAATAGTTCAAACCACAATTTAAGAAACAAAATTTATGGGGCTGGGGCTGTAGCTCAGTGGAAGAGCACTTGCCTAGCACTTGTGAGGCACTGGGTTTGATCCTCAGCACCACATAAAAATACATAAATAAAATAAGAGTATTATGCTCATCTACAACTAAAAAAAAATTTAAAAAAAGAAAATTATGAGCACCCAATTTTTTTTAAACAAGAGGGAGATTTTTGCTTTGCAATCTCTGAAGTCACAATGTATGAGAGATTGTGACCTGAGAGTCTCCCATCTGCTCCATATTTAGTTATGGGATAAATGGCAGGACCAGCCCTGATGTGAGAGCCTCCAAGGGAGAAAGCCAAGTTGCAGTATAAAATACTGATTTCTAGGCTGGCTGAGACAGTTCCTTGTTAATGCTAATAATTTTCAATCCCCACAAAATTTGGAGCCACCTCTACAGGAAACACACTTCTCAATAGCCACTCTAAAGGTCAGGCAACATTGCCAAACACTGTTGAAATATCTTTGGTAATGGAGATAACACTCCACATAGAAACAATGACCCCACCACCCTATCTATAAGCACATTTGATGTATTTGTTTTATAAATAAAAAGTTAAAAATATTTATGCCCAATGCATGAACACATAAAAGTGTAGAATCAAAACATTGGAAAAGAGTATATGGAAAGAAGAAGGAGTTGGAGTCAATTCTTTCTTACCACCCTCAGACTTTGAAATAGGACTTAAGATAAAAATTAATTTTAGAGGAAAAAAGTATATCTTATAAGTATAACTGATGTAATTTCAAAAAATGAGCACTAAGAAATGCAAATTAAAGTGTTTTCACTTCCAAGTGAGAAAAGGGGAAAAAAAGAAGAAATATCATTCTAGTTGTAGTAAAGACTTCAAGGTTAAAATTAAAAAAAAAAAAAAAAACTGTTTCAAACATCAAAGTTAAAAAATAGGAGAATGTCATTATGACACCGAGGTAAAGGAGAACTTGTTAAACAAGATACTAATAAATAGAAATATTCATAAAATAGATTAAATTCAACTTAAAATTTCTTATGAAACAAAGAACATGAAGAAAAGTCACAAATGGTGAGATGCTTTCAACATGCATAATTTAAAAATAAAATAGTTCCTATGAATCCATAAAGAAAGGAAAAATAACCCAATAAAAATTGTATGATCATAAATAGTGATTTCACATAAAAGCAAACAGGAATGTCAGAAAAATCATACACATTTCTTCACCTTATTTTTTACATAGCGTTAGTAATAGAGTCCCACCCCCTTGTTTCCCATCCACCAGAGCTAGACGGAAGGTCAGTGGGTAAGTCTGGGAAGCATATGAAGCAGTGGAAACCCTTAGACTCAGCAGGCAGAAGTTAAAAGCAGATCTCTTTGGAAAACAATTGGCACTGAATGATAATACCACTCCCGAGTATTTAACTTGGCAAATCCTTGCACAGTCATATCAAGTATCAAGGTAAAATACAAAAATGTGTTATGCTCGAATTCGGGACCCCCAAAGACCACCAGAGACCCAAGATCGATGTAAGCAGCAAAGAGGTGTTTATTGCGAGCTAGCTCGGTCCTCCGCGCACACACACAGCAACTGGTGACGCTGAGAGGCCCCGAGCCCAGGGTTTGCAGCAGTTTTATACATTCTTTGGAGAGGGCAGGGACTTCACATACATCATAGCAAATCATCACACACCGTGGGAAAATCAAATAACAACTCTAAAACATGATTAGCACATTCACTGGTGGGAACAAGTTGGGTAAGGGTGATTGGTCAGTACAAAAGGGGTATTCATTTGAACTGATTGGTTTAAGCCAAGAGGGGTGTACGTGCTGAACTACCTGGTTTCCCGACTTGTTATCAACCACCATAAACTACTGGGAGGGTCATCTGGCATCCCAGGTATTTCCCTGTCTCCTGCTGATTGGTGGCTGCTAGGGGGCTGCTATGGATCCCCACCTAGCCTGACTGAGTCAGGGACACCTGGCGCAGCAGATCTCTCCTGTTATTTGTAGCAGGGTGGGAATGTGCCTAGGAGTGCTCGGTGGGTCTTTTCAAGGACAAAGGTCATGTCCCTTCCTTGGACAGGCTTTGCTCTGAGATAGAGGCTGGTTTTTCAAATGCAGATTGTCTGCTTGTATCCTGAAGAAAAATGGAATCTGTTCTGGGTAACTTTGCTGAGAGGGGATAAATCAAAGGTATTATGCAGTCCCGTAAATTCATGAAACAAAAGCAAATTTCCAGAAATGTCAGAGAGGTATACTACAGAATTCCACAGGACCACTGCAAACACGCTACAGAAGCAGACTGCAGAGCCAGCCAAGGCAGAAGCTGAACGTGCTGCCACCAGCCCCAGAGCCGGATAGGCAGAGGGGTTGAGGAAAGGGCTGCTGCTGCCATACCCAGCTCCACAAGGACAGCAGGAATGACCACCTGCCTGACCCAGCTCACTTCAAACTCACTTTGCAATGAAGATGGCATGGCTGCTTACTTGCTGGAATCCAGGAGTAGTCCTGCACTCCACCAACAAGAGATGTTTGTGAAAAACAAACGAGCATTGTGAGAAATTCTAAAATATGGGGAAAAAAATGCTGTTAACAACAGGATGAGAAAAAAATCATGTGATCATCTTTCTCCATGCAAACAAAACTTTTGGCACAATTTGACACCTATTCATAATGAAAACTCTCAGCAAACCAGGAATAGAAGAGAACTCCCTCAACTTGGAAAAGAGCATCTACAGAAAGAACTCAAAGCTAATATCATACTTATTAGTACAAGACTGAACACTTTCTGTTTGGGAATGCAGCAATGATATGGACTACTATTAATTTTATTCAGCCTCATGGTGGAAGCTCTAACCATTGCAATAAAGCAAGAAAAATAATGATAGGAAGATTGAAAAGGAAAAACTAATGTTTGTGATTTGCAGATAGCATAATTGAGTACATAGAAAATTCTAAGGAATCTTCAGGGTATCTTCCAGAACTAATACACAAATTGATCAAGGTTGCAGGATACACAATCTATGCATAAATAATAATTGTTTTTCTACTCACTAACAACAACTGACAAATTGAAATGTTGAGAAATGCTATTTATAACAACTACAAAAACAATAAAAAAATAACCTTTGGAATAAATTTAATAAAATATGTACAAGACCTTTCAAAGGAAAGCTACAAAATACTTTTAAGAGAAATTAAAGGCAAACAAATGAAATATATATATATATTTTCCTGGTTTGGGAGATTCAACATTATTAAAATTTTAGTCACCTCAGATAAATCTACAGATTCAAAACACTATGGATTTTTTTGGTAGAAATTCACAAACTGATATATAAATTAGCACTAAAAAATAATCTATAATAGCCAAGACAAATTTGAAAGTAAGAACAAGGTTAGAGAACATATATTACTGGATTTCAAACTTATTATAACAACAAAGAAAGAATTACAGCATGGTATTGGTGAAAAGATAGTCAAATAGATCAGCCATGCCATAAAATTATATGATAGCCAACAGATCTTGAAGACACAGGCAAAATATAATTTTATTAATATTGTATAACTTAACATGATAAAATAGCTTCATATAACCAGATGTTATGAACTCACCCTATAAATATTCATAGAAGCAATTATTAAATTTTTAATAAATATGTCAAGATGACTTACTGAGAAAAAAACTTTAAAAAACTAGTACTAAAAAATTTGGATATTCAAAAAGAAATAAATGAAACTTGAACTGATAAAAATTAAATTGTAAATCAATCCTAAATTAAATATAAAATAAAATAGTTTTTTTAAAAAAAGATGTCTTTGAAAACCTTGAGGTAAAGACTTCTCAGAACATGCACACCAACACAGAATGTGAAATTTAAAAAACACACTTAATTAAAATTAAAAGTTACTACTCATCAAAAATTTCTATTAAGAAAATGAAAATGCATACCCTAGACTTGCAGAACATATTTACAATACATAAATGCACTAAAAATTTTACCTAAGAAAATGCATTTTATAAGGCAATAATCTACCTAAAAAATTTTAAAAAGTAGGTGTGAACAAAACCTTGAAAAGATACTTCATAAGATGATCCCTATCATTAGCCATCAGTAAAACAACAATTTGAATCACGATGATTTACCACTTCTAACTTACTAGAATGGCTAAACTTTGAGATATTGATAATTCTAAGTGTTAAAATACAAGATGGAACTTGTGGGCAATCAAACGGAACTCAAACACTCTTGGTAGATCCCACAACCCCTTTGAAAAACCACTTGGCCATTGTTTATAAAGTTAAACACATGCTATTCTTATAGAATAAGAATAATAAGAATAAGGGAGAGTTAGAAATTCCACTCCTGGATGAAATAGGCCCTCAGAGCAGTTTGTGTAAGAAGGTTTGTGTCATCTATTGTGTCCACAATAGAAGACACCCATATGTCTATCAACAGAATTGTGTATAAGAAAATGCAGTACATCCAAACAATGGAATATTATTTGGCAACAACAACAAAAAATTACTGATACACACAACCTGGATGGATCTCAAGTGAAAGATCTCAGTCACAGGAATATTGATTTCCTGTACCAACTTAGTTCCCAACTGCAATGGGAACTAAGGCAGTGGTCACCTGTGCGAGGGTGGCAAAATGGATAGAAGGCACACAAAGGAATCTTCTGAGTGATCGATGTGTTCCACAATATTCTGGTGGTTACGAAGGACAACCACAAATGACTGATATTCACTATAACTACACAGTTTGCTTTACGAGAAAAGACGAACAACTCAAAGGTCAACTGACAGAGAATGCATAAACAGTAGCATGCATAATTGATATAATTCACTGGCAATGAATTAACTGTATTCAAGGTGCACATCAACAAGAACAGATCTCTCAAACATAGCGAGCAAAAAAAAATGTAATTTTAGAAGAAGGCATGCAATATAAATTCATTTGTTTAAAGTAAAAAAAAAAATTAAGACTTTACACAGTTTGTTAAGGATACATGTCACATAGACTAACACATTGTAATAGCTTAAAAATGCACCATAATGGTGGCCCTGATGTGTGGAGGGAGATGAAGGGCGATGAGCAGGTCCCTCAAAGAGCTTCAAGACTATTGGGTACCATTTACAGAGTGTTCTTTAAATTCTAACATGTTGTTCCCATGACAAGATACATGATAAATAAGGTCAGTTATAAAAATAAAGTCTATATAACAATGGCATATGTATCTATAGAACCAAAACTTAGGGTGCACATAGACTTCCATTGTGAATTCCACAGTGCTCCTGGAAGATGGAATTTTCCAAAGGTGGTTTTATGTTATTTTACATGCTATTCTACAATTCTGTTCATTTATTGTAGTGTGTGTGTGTGTGTGTGTATGGTGTGTGTGTGTGTATGGGGTGTGTGTGTGTGTGTGTGTGTGTGTGTGCTGGGGATTGAACCCAGGGCCCCAAGCATGCTAGGTAGGCACTCTACCCTGAGCCACACCCTTGTGTTGTTTATTTATTGCATTATGCACATAAAGGATCTATGAAGTTGGGCTGGGGATGTGGCTCAGGTGGTAGTGGTGCTCGCCTGGCATGCATGCGGCCCGGGTTCGATCCCCAGCACCATATACAAACAAAGATGTTGTGTCCGCTGAGAACTAAAAAATAAATATTAAAATTCTCTCTCTCTCTAAAAAAAAGAGGACCTATGAAGTCAACAAACCTTCCTCTCCAGACATCAAATTTCTTTCTTTTTTCTTTTTTCTTTTTTTGTATTTATTCTTTTAATATCTTTACCTGTAACGACAGGTTTCTATGGCACTTTCTGGTGTATGGCATAGTTATGCAAAGATCATCAAATTCAGAAATTTCCATTTTCAAATCCTGTGCTCGACAATACCCCATATTTCTTAACTACACCTTTTTTTCTTTCCCCTGGAACTTTGGACTTGATCAGTTAACAGTCTCCAAAATTCCCCATTTCCGACCTGCTATTTTATAATCCCCTTCCACAAGTTTTCCACACTCCTGTGATCTCCCAGAGACCTCTCCACCACCCACAAGCCTTCCCACCATCTTTCTTCCTACACTATTAATTCCCAAAATATTTCACTATAATGAGTGTTTGCTTACTTTATCAACATTCTCAACTTTCATTTTCTTTGCCTAAGAAAACCATCACTCTGTTTTACACTCTCTTTTCACACTCAAGCAGCTAAATATAACTGGGGGGCGGGGAATGCATGCCTATGCTAATTTCTCACCATTTAAATCTTTAAACCTTAAATACTCCCCTACTTGGAATCTGCCAAGGCTAAGTCTCCCAGCCTCACGCCACCTGCACTCTACCTTCCCTGCCCTCCTGACACAACAGATAAGCCCTGTTTTGTCCTCAGCCAAGGGCCCATCTGTTTATTGAGCCCAACTCACGCCCTCTGACAACATTTGTTCCCACAGTTGCCTCCGACTCTTTCTTCCTTATAATTATTTTTTTCTCTCTCTACTGGACCTTTCCCATGAACATATAAATGTATCATGACATATCAAGTCTTGTTAATGAACCCATTGTCTCAACAGCTCCCATCGACTGCTGACCATGTTCTTGGAATCCTAGAAAAATGAAAACTTTCCCATGAGCCATCTGGACCTGCTGATTTGACTTCCTCTTCTCATCTTCTCTCCCAAACTCAGAACCAGTGGGCTTCTGTCCCAGGGCTTGGCAGAACCATTCTTCTCAAGATCCACCATAATCTCTAAATTGCCAAAGCTTAATGAACATCTTCCATCTTCATCTTATTTAACATTTCAGGAGACTCCTAAATGATCAGTAAACAGAACATTGAACACTTCCTTTCTGAGCGCTCTCCCCTGTCGGCTTCTTCCTAAGTCATCTCCTGGCCTCTGCTCTCTGCTGCAGGTCCACTTCTCCACAGTCCGGGAAGGCAGGCTTTGCAGCCCTTCTCTACTGTTTCCTGTGTGATCTCCTCAAGTCCCCAGATTCCAAACACCAAGACAGTCACACAGCACACACGCATGTTTGTCCTACCCTGACTTCTCCCTTGAAATCCTCTGGGATACTTTATGCAAAATAAGAACCTCCTCCACTGTCTATTTTAATTTTTTTATAGCACTGTGATTGCCAGATGTTTTATGCGTGTGTTTAGTATCTTCTCCTACCCTATAAGTGTATGCTAATGAGGATAGACCTGTATTCACCACTGTATCCTCTAGGCCTAAAGTAATAATAATTACACATCCTAAACACTCTTGAGTGCATGCTAAGGGAATAAATACATGATTTCATTTACAAGTGACAAGATAAATGACCTAGAAAGATAGCCATGACAACAGTAGTTACATCTGACAAGAGAAATTAAAGATACCAAATCTGGTTAAAGTTGGAATCATGGTGTGGTCCAAAGGGACATGTGTTCTATCTCTACAATTGCTCTTCTATAATGGTACATGTTCATATAGTTTTTATGTTATAAAAAACGATCTTATGAAAGAATGCATTAGCAAAAGCTGCTCAGAGTTCTAAGGGTACATAGTTTTGAAATTAAATTTTCGAATAATTTTCAGGATACAAAATCATGATTTTTTTTTTACTATACAAGGAAGTCAGAAACTAGTGAACCAAATTGTAAACTGCATGCCAGCAAGACTGAACATGACCTCACAGGTAGACTTGAAATACAAATACCAGGTAGACTTACAATACAAGTGATAAAGAAAAAACTAAGCAAAACTTAATAGTTAAGTAATGTGGAATTTGATTCAGATGAATTCAGTCACAAATCAGTAAGCGCCAGAAACTGGTTAACACATCTTCAAGATAATTTCATAGGCTGTGGCTCCAAGTTGAAGCAAAGATACCCTTGAGTTCCTGTCCCATAAAGGGAAAACTTGTCAACTCTGACTAGCTGTAGTTTTTTAGAGAAAACTACAATCAAATATGTATTAAAATTTAATGACCATGATTATAAAATTAGAAATAGGACTTGAAACATTCAAGACATAAAAAAAAAAAAAACCTCAGAAAACTTAACTCAATCAAGTCCAGTCAAGAAAAAAAAAAATGAAAGAAAAGAACAAGAAAACACACTAAATAGAAAGCATATGTAAGATGGCTGGAGTAAGTGTATAGATATTCAAAATAAATATGTGTGGGTGAGAAATATGTCCCCACGATATTCTTTGATTAATTTTTTTTTTTTTTTTGGTGGTGGTTCTGGGGATTGAACCCAGGGACTTGTGCATGTAAGGGAAGCACTCTACCAATTAAGCCATATTCCCAGCCCTGACTAAATATTTTTAAAATAGCTATTTTGTTTATAAGGAAAAAAGCAATAAAACAATCAAAAAGTAAAAAGAGGCAGATAAGGAAGAAAGGCATTAAAAGCATAAAGAGAAAATTTATACTGATAAGCAGCTACAAGCTACCTGTAAGTATGTGAGCTAAGAATATACCTGCACCTCCCACATAGCTTCCGAATATATGTAGAAAAAATAGACAAATTCAGAAAAAAATTAAAAATTCACAGTCCTAGCAGGGGAGATAACTCTCTTGGTCTAAAATGAATATATGAGATACATAAAGCAATTAGAAAGTGCAGAGAGGATTTCAAAAGCACAATTAAAATACCTGAGTGTGTCATTCTTATCAACCACAAGTACATTCAGAGTCAGCAATCAACTGGAACACACATTCTTTTTTCAACCACAAAAATCGAACTGTACGTTAGATACCCCAGGTGGAGTCTCTTCCTTCTTGGAGAATATATGTGAGCAGAACCCTTGATAAAGGAGGGGGATTCCAGATATAACGGATAGTGGGGATAAAGACCCAACAAGGTGCCTGGTGCAACTCACCCTCAAAGGGAAGAAGGCCAGTGGAGTGAGTGAGAGAGAAAGATGTGATCGAGTGTGTTTCCAGAGAATCAATTTGTGGGGCCTTTGCTCAATACAGAACTCCAGTCTCTGTACATAGAAACTGTGTGATGAGTAGATTTTAAGTAATTCCTTAATGAGTGAATCATTTCCTTCAACAGGAAGAACTCCGAAGGTTTAAGAAAAACTCTAAAGTTCAGGAATTATGACTTTAAGTGTTTGTGTGTCCTACCCGTGATTTTGGTGGATCTATCTGGTATACGCAAGGTATATGAGTTGAATCCCCAGTAGTATCCCTCCAAAAAAAAAATTAAATAAAAATTAAGTGAGAAACTAAATAAATAATTCAAGTCATAATACCATAAGTTAACCAACTGGCAGAAGTACTAACCAGATAGATCCATCCAAAATTTGAACATTTGGAACAAATTTACCAATGGCAGGGTCAAAGGACAGAAATATTCACAAAAACAAAATATATCATAATGACAGTATGAAAATGTATACCCACTAGCGAAGGGGCACACAATAGGAAAGAAGTCACCAGGAGGATAAGTTAGTGAAACTGGGCAGATAAACAACTTCACAGCTGCAATTGAATCACAAAAAAAGAAAGAGTATATTGATTGACTTAGCCTAGTGTTTCCACAATCTACAGCACCAAAGTCATTCCCTAGGACACCAAAGAATCAAGATAGGCCACACCTTTAACGCTTAGAAATGAGCCAGTTAGGAGGTATCTTATAGAACTTCCAAAGGTTTGAATCCAACCCTAACTGAAATGTTTACTGACCACAAAAGAAATAAATACCTGAAGAATTGGTGGTTGAAATAAATGGGAAATAATACTGCTCAGGGACTAGCTCCAAATGGTCAAAGAACTATATCACTGAAATATATCCCACGCCTGTGTTGGACAATATCAAAATTAAAGTCAATGGGGGTAAGAGAGTATGGATGCATTAACCCAAGAAAAGCCCACAAAAGGGGGTAAATAATAACCCCCTGAGATGATATGCATAGTAGTAAGGGGTGAAACTTTCTTGGTATCTCACAAACATCAGAACCTAGAGGAAAATGAGAATTTTGGCAATGACAAATTACTATAAACTATCTTGATTTTGTATCACTCATTTTTATTATAAATTGAATAAAATAAAACCCATAAGATATCCAGGATATTTAGTGATGTGACCCACTGTCCCAGCAATAGAGGAAAGAATGTGGACTGTGGGGACCAACCACTATGGGTTCAGCAGGGCCCTGTGCTGAGAGGAGATCTGCTAGGAATAAGGCTGTGCCTCCTCAAGGGTATGGAAGCCAGGTCATCACTGAAGGATACAAAGGCCCTGTGAAAGCAGAAGAAATAAAAGAGCAAACACAACAAGCAATATTGATATTCCCATAGACATTGATCATGAAGTTATCCAGCTGAAGAGGTCTTTGGAACCATTGAAAGAGAGGAAATATAAAGTTAACACCTTTTCAGGATAAGGGTCTGTGTTGGGTTTATACAGGGATTTTTGTAGGAAGTGCATGGAGTCCTTGGATAGTAAGAATGTTAGTTTATTTAAAAGTATGTGATTGTGGCAATATGAATTTGGGTGTAGGATAAGGTATTGCAAACTTAGACCTCAAGATAGAGATGGATTTAGAGTGTCTGGGTGCTTAAATTGTGAGCCTAAATCCCAAAGATTTGGTAACCACAAGATTTTCTCAGAACCCACATGGGAGAGTGGCCTAATGTCCATCTGTGTAAATCCCAGAGCCAGTTCAATGAGACAGGCAGAGTCAATGTCTTTGCACTGATCAAATCAAGGATCAGTCTCATAAACGTATTAGAGTGCCTACTGCCAATCACAAGGAGCGAGTGAAAGACAACACACCCAGGGAAAATAACCCCACTGAGCATTCAGCATACAGCACAGAAGGACCCAGCCTTCTATAAAGCAGTACCCTTTCTCAAATGCAACAGTGAGAGCAGGGCCTCACCTCTCCTAATACCCAAAGGGTGAATCCATGGCCTCCACCTAGAGATGTTGCTCTGCTAAGTGCCCTCTTGGAACCAAAGCCAGAGTGAGGCCCCAGGAAGACCACCAGGACAGGAGAGACCAAAGGGCCAGCACAGACACCACCCAAAAGGAGAGGCATTGTGTTTAGAGAGAGCTGTGTGTGCCGCCTCTATCAGCAGCCCCTATTCAAACCATCTTTATTCCTTTTGGATTTTTAAGGATGTAGATAGAGAACCAATATGTTGGTGCAGACATGATCTATGATGATTCATAGCCCTGGTTCAGACAGCCTCACCTTCTAGTCAGTGGCTTACCAAAATGAGGCCAACATGGGCTAATTAAAAAAAATAAAAATAAAAAGGAGCAGGGGATGTGAGTTGTTCAGCTCACCTGGCTTCAATCCCTTGTACCAAAAAAAAANNNNTATATATATATATATATATATATATATATATTTGAACGACCTCTGCTGACATATCTATCAGGATAGGATATACCATCTCTGAAACATATGATAAGTAAGGGAGTTGTCTTCCAAACCACCTAACTGATGTTGATTGCCTTATGATGACGAAAGAGCCACCTATGTCGAAGTGGAGAAAAGTGAACCTTTAATTTTATTCACATTTCCTCAAACTCAATGAGAGACTCTAAAATCCTTTCAAACTTGCTGCTAGTAGGAATTACTTATGCCAGAAGCATCTTCTGGTTGGAAGTTTGAGGCTACAGAGAAAGAAAAGGCACTAACAAGAATCAAAGAAAGACCATTAGGGGGAAAAAAAGTTCATCAAAAGACCGAACATCACTTTGAAAGATGAAAGAAATGGAGAATGCACAGATCACAGCTAGAAAAGAAAGATAAAAGACACCACCAAGGTGTAGGCTTCTTGGAAGCTTGTTAAAAGCCAGTGTGTGGGTGTGGACCTGTAGGCGGGTGCGCTTAGGAGCCGACTCAGGTTTCAGAGGCAAGAGATGAAGCCCGTAATTCTCTGCTTGGAATGTTGAGCGTCTCCATGTTGGGTACACTTGCAGAATTCACTCTGATTGTTCCAAAGAGAAAACAATCTTTTAATGACAAGCATCTCTGAGACATTACAGTGAGAAGTGACCGGCAGTCAAAATACCCAAGCCCTCAGAACCTACATGGACCGAGGCAGTATGTGATAATGTCTGCAGAATAAACCCTGAGGGAGGATGACCTCCAATGGAGGTGAGGCTGACACTGAGGCTGAACCCCATCGGAAGGCCTGAGGAGGGCGTACCAGACCCAGCGGAGGGTGAGTTATGCTGGCAATCAGGACAGAAGCAGAATGCAGCACAAGGCCCTCCCAGCCAAAGTGGAATGCCGTTCCCTCACCAGGCCGTGACTTGCCCACGACCACGTGGTGCTGGTCTCAGGTTGCTTTAGGTCCATTTCCCAAGTGGCCAACTTTACTCCGGCCAGAGGGCCAGCTCAGGAACCTGGCTCGCAAGCGCACTTGGGCAAGCAGTCGCCTGCTTTTATCCCTACTGCAGCACGCCCCCCTTTCCTTATTGGAGGAGCTCAGTGCTACAACCTACGTGATTGGCTACTTTTAAAATTGGGGGCGGGCAAAGGGAGGGGCTATAATTAAAGTGGATACCATTGGCTCTTACGTCCTAATTAAGGCTAAATACTATATTCTAAAAATATATGGACCACCTAACTCTATTTCTCACAGGTAGTATAGATTTTAAAAAGTCTTAACTACAAAATTCTTCCCATCTTATTAGTACTTTAATGTTATGTTTTTTAATGCTGGGCATGTACTATACTGAACAAATCCATCTTGTAGAGTGTCACAGGGTAGAATCTAACTGCTGCCTTCCCATGTGTGAGCTGTGGGCATCAGTCCCGTCTACACTGCAATCTCACTGCGGGTATGAAGAGGATAGTCTTGGGCGTGCACTCCCGAACAGACACAGCTATGTCAAACGCTATGTGGCTGCACCCACTCTGGCCAGTACTTCTTCTCAGACACTCTGCCCATAGGGTCATGCCAGTTGGTTTCATGGAATATCTCGAATCTGCTTTCCTAAAGTCTATAGTCCATGAATCGCCTGCCCAAAATGTCTCCCCACCTTTTTTTTCCTGATATACTGCAAGATCCAAAGAACAAAATTATTTTGAACTAAAGATGTTCCTTGATACTCATAACTCTTAAACATGAAAAATAACAAGATAGATATTTCCCTCATATTTCAACCACTTAATGACAACAAAAAAATAAAAATAACAAAAAACTGTTGTCACCACAGAGTGTAAGCAGATTGATGTATTTTTCTGCTGAATGATCTATTCTACCATTTCTCTTTGAAGTTCTCCTTCCTCATTCTTTAATCCTGTTTCTGGTCAGGTTTAGAACCTTTAAAAAAGGCACTATCCATAACCTCCTCTGCCAAGAAGCCCTTTTCCTGTTCTTCCCACTAATAGCATCTCTCTTTCCACTCTCAACAATGGGTCTAAGTAGAAGGGGCTATATTTCTACAAAGAGAACTATTTCTGCTTCCCTCTATTAGAAGTGCACTTTGCTGTTTTCTCCCTTTCTGGTGTGATTCAGCATGCATTCCATTTTATCAGATGTCAAAGATCCCCTTAGATTTATTTACTTATTTGGGCTACCATATTGATTACACTTTACAACTGTATACATTGGTACCTAGAGACCTAATGCCAGAATTAATGTGGTCTACATTCCTGTAGTTTTTCTATTAATGGTTACTGACAAGCTAAATGTGAAAATTAAACACAAAAGAATGTCTGATAGATTTGAATGACAGCTTCCTTTCATTAATTTTTCCTACATGTCCCCATAAGGCAGGTCCCAGAAAGGCAGCCTCTATCTCAGGACAGCATCTTCTTCCTATGATTTGTGATGTCCTGTACTCCCTCTAAGTACCTGTTACTCAAGAATGCTAAACTGTAAATCAGAAAATGGAATCCTATTCTAGAAAATCTGGTCACTAAGGAGTCATGTCCTACATCCTCCTTTCACTAACCCCAAAATATAACTCTAATTTTAATAGAAGAAAAAAAATAGCTACTGTTCCGTTTCTTAATGAGAATTCAAAATCTCCGGAAATAAGATTTATATTGTTATTATTGTGCTTGTTCCCATAGAAATCCACAGAAATGACTAGTGATGGTTTTGTCCCTGTTTGTCAATGAAAACTTGGGGAACATGGGGATAATTTTAAGGGGAACATAATAAAACATTCAGTTGTGTTAGTGAAAAAAATATAACAGGGCCGTAAAAGAAAAAGGAGCCCAAACCTACCCATGCCGAGACACCCAAGAGCCAAGATATGGGCCTCCAATTATGATTTAGGAACTTTCAAGAATATTTGAGTTCAAATTCATGATTTTATAGAATAATATGTAGTCTGTTATGACAGGTTTGCTAAAGGATGTTGCTGCAACAGAAGTTCAGAATATGAGGCATTAGAGATTTTTTTGTGTATGAAAGGTCAAGGCAAATAAAACTGGAACCTGCAGTTCAAATGGAAATAGAAAGGTGAACTCACATGCTCTTAAAATAGCTCATTTCTAGCTTTGCCTCTAGAATGACTGAGAAGGGAAGTCAGTCACTACCTGGGCTCAACTAAAGTAATATGACATTCGTTTCCACCAACAGAAAAGAATAGCTTCTTGGAAAAGGGCTATGGGCATTTCAATAAGCAGAACGAGTCATGTTTAGACTAGACTTTTTATTGGCAGAAGTAAGCACAGTTTGAAAGACATCCAGAGTAATACTGGAATGAGCAAAATTATTCCATTGCCATGTTCAAACCATTGGAACAACACAAAGAAAATAAGAATTCAGTGAAAATGCACGAGCTCATAATGAGATTTCAAAAACTCAACTACTGTGACAAACCCTAAAGGCAGGTATAAAAAAGGACTTTTAATTTACAGAAATATTTCACAGAGATCTACCCAAACCATGTGCATCTCACACTAAGTTCTTACTGAATAGGTCCATCAGTGTAAATCAATCACTGAGGGATTTGTTGAACTCTGTACAGGGTATATTAATTAAGGTCGATTGTGCTGCAATAACAAATAGTTCTCGGCCTGGGGATGTGGCTCAAGCGGTAGCGCGCTCGCCTGGCATGCGTGCGGCCCGGTTCGAGCCTCAGCACCACATACTAACAAAGATGTTGTGTCCGCCGAGAACTAAAATAAATAAATAGTAAAAAAAAAAATTCTCTCTCTCTCTCTCTCTCTCTTTTTAAAAAAAATAGTTCTCCACTTTTCAGTGGATTAAAGTACAAAAAAATAAAGTGTTTCTTTGCTTGTATCTTTTCTGGGTGGGTTTTGGTGCAGCTGTCTTCCATGTGGTCATGCAAGGACCCAGTTAGTGGCTGATTTGCACCTTCAATATAACTTTCATTACATTTCCATTCAACCAAAGGGGAAAAGGCTGAAACAAAACGTATTCATTCTGTGCACATTTCACAGGCTAGAATTCAATGTCACCGTCACTACTAACTTACTGCAAGAGAAACGAGGAAATATAAATTACCTGTAGACTAGGAAACAGAGGTAATGAGTTTTGGAGGCCAGCTACCCAGTCTCTGTCATAATGTAGAGTATTGTCATTTTACTCAGGAAATAAAAGGGATTGTGGTAAAATCTGTGAAAATTGTTTCAGTAAAAAAAATAAAGAGATTGTAAGAGAACGACATGTACTCTATTACACGACAAGAAAATGTAACTTTGAAGTGTCTATTAACATAAGCAAGTGTTAAATGTAACAAATGCCATTTTAGGTCAAAATATTCTTAGATTTTTAAAATAAGTCTCAGGAACTGATTCTAATTTCTCAAGTGGTTACTTGCGTATTTTCTCTTGGTGGCTGTACATGCCTGAGATGACAGTTCTCTTTCCCTGATTTAGGTGAGTACATGCTCAAACAGAAATGAAGAAATGAGCAGGTCTGAGGCCAAAGTCCTGAGGTGGGGTGCATCCCAGGAGTGTGGCCACAGCACTTCAATCATGGAGCTTCCTTCCTGACAGCTTCCCTATTCAGAGGTTTGCAGCAGCTAATTTATAAGTACAATTTCTTAATGTCTTAAGAGGTGCTGAAGGGATTAAGAAAGGTTTCATTAGTCAGATTTATGAGTCCAGATAGGTATAGGAAGGCCACAGGAATTCAGACGTGTTAACTTAGTGAGTTTTGGTTTGTGCCCTCGTAGACAGGATGAGACAGCGAGAGTTCTGCTCAATAAGGACAAAATAGATACTCCAAAGGCAGCCCCCAGGGGCCACCTCCTCCAGCCACACCCTACCTGCCTGCAGTCACCACCCAGTTAGTCCCTATCAGAGGTTAAGCACTGATTAGGTTAATGCTCCCCTAACCCAATCATTTCACCTTTTAACTCTCTTATATTGCTTCACACATGAGCTTTTGGGGGACACCACATATCTGAACCATAACAACAGGTTCTGAACTAACTTATTTAAATGAAAAATTATTCTAAATTTTTTATAAGTTCTCAATCCAAATGTTATGGTTCGAATGTGAGTTGTCCTCCAAAAGCTCACGTGTGAGACAGTGCAAGAAGGTTCAGAGAAGAAATGATGGGGTTAAGAAAGCCATCAGTGAATTAGTCACCTGATGGATTAATTGAGTGGGAACTGAAAGCAGGTGGGGTGTGGCTGGAGGAGGTGGGGCATTGGGGGCGTGTCTTTGGGGTATTTATTTGTATTTGTCAAGTGGAGATCTCTCTCTCTCTCTCTCTCTCTCTCTCTCTCTCTCTCTCTCTCTTTCCCTGGTCATCATGTGAACCACTTCCCTCTGCCACACTCTTCCACCATGAGGTTCAACTTCACCTTGGGCCCAAGGAATGGAGCTAGCTATCTAAGGACTGAGAACTCTGAAACTGTGAGCCTCAAATAGACTTTTCCTGCTCTACAATTGTTCTTGTCAGGTCTTTTAGTCACAGTGGAGAAAAAATAAAAAAGAAACCTGACTGAAAAAAACAAACTTAAGTGACCTAATTTAAAAACAAGTAACAATAACTATAATTTTCCTTGAAAAAACATTTCCTCAGATATAAAAATTCTTAGACCTGTTATAAAGTATTGTTTATTTTTAGGTTGTGTCTGATGGTCAAAATCCTCAGTAGGCCCACTATAAAAGTGCCCAACAACAGTGAAGAAAAGACCCATGTATTCCCTGGACACAGAGAGATTTCTGGCCTTGTCCTTGTGCAGAGTGCCAAGGACAGGCTCTTGACAGGAGCCACGGGTGTGCGTGCTTTTCAAATCAGGTGAGAGGAAGGAACACTGAATGGGGCATCCTCTTCCTTTTCTCCACAGGACCTTTTTCCTGTGCTTGACCAGGCTGGAGGTGGTCAAAGACCAGTGACATTTTTCCTTCTTTTTAACACTGGGGACTCAGGACATAAAACAACAATAATTCATCTGAATAGTAAATATCACTTGAGATCAGAAAATCTAAAAATCTCTGAACCACATTATTCCTAGGCAAAGGCTGACTTCTGGGCCACGAGACAGCTGTGGTTAGTGTAGAGCACGTGGCCCACAAATGAAGAGACAGGGGACAGGAAGCAGACCTCAGATCCAGTCAAGTCAGTCCATCCATCACAGGAGGCCTCATTTTCTGGGGATGGAGAAGGCCCCTGGGTTATGGGAGTTTGGGTTTTATGGTTTACAATGAGGGTGAGTTAATCATTGGAGACCTCGGACATGCCCTTTGTACAGTCAGGGACCAAGTTGTGCGGGTTAAAATTCTAACTCGGGAAGGCAGTTGTAAAAAATTTAAAATTCCTTGTTACTGGGAAAAGCTCAGAACTCGGTGTTCACACTTATCCTCTTGCTCTGGGACCCGCTGTTACCCAGAGCTCCACCGTTGGCTTTTCTCCTTCCAGGACTCATTGGCTGTGGGAAAGGGTAAAAGTCCAGGGCCCAGTATCTGCCTCCTCCCTTCAGGACCCACTGTGGTTGGGAAGGGGTGAGGGTTTGCCTTTTCTCTCAAGGGCCATTGTGCTGGGAAAGGCTGTCCTGCTGAGAGGATTAGCATTTGGCTGATTTCCCCTCCCTACCCCCAAGTCACACTGGGGAGCCTCTCTTGTAGGAATGTTATTTTCCATAACCCTTCGCCTGGAAGCAGGTGTAGAGGCCCCACCTGGAGAGAGAGTTCTTCCCTTCAAAACACGCCAGGGCCTCGGCTCTGGTCTCAGAGGGCCACACATCCTCCTCTGCAGTTTTATTTAAGGTTTGTACTGATTCTCCTGAATTCTGTGGCTGGGTGCCCTAGCACATTCTTGTAATTCCAATGGTTCAGAAGGCAAGACGGAAGGATCCTAAGTTTGGGGACAGCCCAGCAATTTAGTAAGACCCTGTCTCAAAATTTAAGGAAAAAACAAAAAGAACTTCCACTTCCAATCAATCAATCAATCAAACAGGAGTTCTGAGTTCTCCCTCCCCATATAATTGGGGGCAGCACCCTTTCACACATGTCCTTCTGAAGTATCAGGAATTAGGAAAATGTGCCAAAGAGGATTAACATTTGGCTGATTTCCCCTCAGAGAAAAATGACTCCTGACTGCCTTCCTGCCCTGCGATGCTCTGTCAGCACTCATCCTCCAGCTGCTGTAACTCCTTCTCCACTCTCCCCAGGCCAGCCTCCAGGGGGCTTCCACGGTTCCCGTGGTTTGTCCAGCTTCCACTGACAGAACGGCTATGCAGATGATTTGTGGCATTGGGATGCTGAAGGAGATGCAAGGGAGGATGCTGGAAAAACAGCTCAGCAAAGTGTTCTGCGTCCAGCCAGGCTCTGGCCAACCGTTCCTGATGCAGGCTGGGCCAAATGTCTCCTAAAATATGGATGAAGGTATAGAAGTTACAATTTACACCACCGCAAAGGAAGCCCGTTAAGGCAACATTTGGCCAGGGTCTAGCGGGCAATTCCACTAAGTAAGATGCCGGTATTTCTCCACTTGGCAATAAATCGGAGCCTCAGGGAGATTTGACACCAGGTCTCCCACAACTGGTTCTAATTTGCAGCCCAGTGAGGAGCCCCAGTAGGGCGGAGAGCACCGGATTGAGAAACACAAAGGGCTGGCTGTGGATGATTTGGCATTTACAATAGCTCACAAAACCAGCCAAAGTGAGGCAAGATGACTGCACCTTCCATCCAGGAGAGTATTCAGTGTGGTCGAGAAAAGCAAATTCCAAGCTGGCTACGTGAGGAAGAACCTTGCTTGATATAAAAAGAGCAGCTGCAATATTTCATGCAAACTGTGTCCTCGGCACATCAAGAAGCAGTACAGTCAGGAGCAAATTTTCTACTTTTTCCAGAAGAGTAGCCATTGGTCAGAGAGATACCAAGAAATGGGCTACGATGCAAGCCAACCCGGGAGAGGCGGGCAGCAGAGAAAAATAAAAACAGGATTGGGGGTTGGGAACTGCCAAGAAACAAAAAGCAGTCTTCAATGACAACTCATTTGGAAAGCAATGTTCAAGGAGAACAGAAGTGCAGTAGATTAGACCATGGGGAATGGAGGGAAGGGAAGAGATAAGCAAAGGAGAGACAGTGGAATGAATATGATGTAGTTTTCCCACATACATATACGACATAACAAGTCCCACCACCAGGCACACCTATCAGAATGCGACTCTACCTAGAATAAGATACATTCCATGCACGTGTAATTATATCCAAATGGATTGTATAAAAAGAACCAACAAATTTAAAAAATAATAATAAAATAAGAAGCATTTATCACAGCAATCAGAAGACAATTTAGGAAGCATGATTAGTAAACCTGAAAATCAAAATATTAAAAATTGGAGCCAAAGAGTCATAGAGTTGATCAGGCCAACATAAAGCAGGAGACAGATGACAAACAGTTTAAGATAATAGAAAATGCAATAATCCAATAAAAAACGCAGCCTGAGACAATCAAAGGCTCAATGGATGGTGCGAAATATGGTGATAGTGACTCATAAAAATAGAGACAGACTTTTCTAGAACATAGAGTGCACCTTTCAAATGCAAATGTTCGGGCCCCCAGCCCTTTCATCATCCACTAGGGATCTCCATATCACCTGGTTTTGTTAAAGTGTCTGCAAAACAAAGTCCAGACAAGAAGGAGGCAAATATTCCCCCCTCCCACAAAAGATGTCTGATGACCCGTGACTGCTGGGAGAAGGACTCTTTCCACTCTTGAGAGGCTCTCTGAGAACTCTGTGCCATTTGCCTGGAGTTTTCCCTCAGCCTCTTGAAGGTCTCCGGCAAGACATCCGGGAGCTTGATGAAAGACAAATCCTCCCGACCCAAATGTCATGTTGTTCAAGGTCGTTTCTCCTCCAACCAATGAGCTTGGCAATGGAGCATGGGATCCAGAGAAATAGGGGGAATGCCCTCTTATTTTTGCTTCATGTATCCTACACCAGGTAGCACAGAATCCAGGAACATGGGAACATCAACCTGTGCAGGCAGAAAAACCCCAACAAAAGCTCATTCTTTAGAGCCAAAGACTCATGAAGAGGACAGGCTAACACACACATACACCAAAAAAAAAAAAAAATTAAGACAGTAATCACTCTACTCCAGGCAAACAACAGGAAAAAAAAAAAAAAAGCAAACATATTTGAAAAATGTGTTTCATAAAGATCGCAGGATAGAAGATAAACATGTAAAACCCAACTGTATTTCTATATACTAAAGATGTGCACAGACACCAAGATTAAAAATGTACCACCATTTATTCTCACTCAAAAACAAAAGACAGAAATATTTAATATAGGGCTAGGGACATAGCTCAGTTGGTAGAATACTTGTCTCATAGGCCCTGGTTCAATCCCCAGCATCAAAAAGAAAAGAAAAAAGAAAAAAAAAAGAAAGAAAAGAAATATTTAGTATAAAACTAACAAAGGATGTGTAAGATGTATATGCTAAAAACTGTAGTGTTGATGAAATAACTCAAAAAGATCTAAATAAATGGAGAGAAATACCATATCCACATCTTGGAAGACTCAACATGGTAAACAAGCCAATTGTCCCCAAGTTAATATAAAAATTTCACACAATTCCAAGGGCTAGGGATGTAGCTCAGTTGGTAGAGTGCTTGTCTTGCACACACAAGGCCCTGGGTTTGATTCCCAGCACCACAGAAGGAAAAAAGAATCTTGAAGCACCTTTTAAAATTCTAGCAAATATTTTGTAGGCAGAAAGTTTTCTAAATTTTTTATCAAAATTTTTAATCAGAAGACAAAAACTATCAAAAGACAAAACAAAAAAATAAGAACAGGTAAAAGCATATTTGAAAAAAAGACAATTTCTTTCATTAATCATTACGTGCAACCTCAAGATTTATTATACTGTTACAGTCAACAAACTGTGCCACTTTGGTGAACAAGTGATTAAGAGATCCATGATTAACTGAACTGAGGAGTCAACCTATCAGTAGACCCATGCGAACACGCCCAACTGATTTTTGGAAAAGTGGTGAAATAAAGAAGCAAAAGAATAACCTTTTAACAAGAGGGTTGAAATAATTAGATATTTATAGGAAGAAAGGAAGAAAGAAAAGATAGAATGAAAGAAAGCCAAAAGAAAAAAGGAAAGGAAGAAAAAAGAGAGAAAACAGAAACTCAACTTTACTCTTATGTTTTAAACAAAGCTAACTGGAAGGGACCATGTACCAAAAGTAAGATGTAAAACTCTTTTTAAAAAATAGGAGAAAATCTTTAGGATTTAGAGCTGGGAAGAGTTCTTAGTCTTGACACCAATAGCATAATCAGTGAAGGAAAAAATGACAAAGAATGATCAGTTTTCAAAACTCAGTGGAACAGGAAGCCTCAGGCCCTGGGACACCCATGGAAGAACTAACTTAACAATATACCGCCAGATCACCTTTTGCAAGAGCTCTAGAATCCAGAAAAGAGGGTGCAGCCCTGTGGATGAGCACAAAGCCTAAAAAGTGCTCCTTCTCTTGGGTAGGAAAATGTACTGCCTGCCACTCCTAGCCCCTCACTTACCCTGAGAAAACTCTTTACTCCCAGTCTCCCACTCAGGAGGACAAGAGAAGAGTGGAATATGCATGTGATTTCCTAGGTTTGGGAGGCTGCTCCAGGAACTGGTCTCTGGCTCAAAGTGCAGATAGCAAGCAGCACAGTCTGTCTGTGACATTGGGGACCCCTAAGAGCAGACCAATATGGTTGGGTGAGCAGGATAGACTGCAGTACCATAAAATGACACCAGGGGGAGACAGAGATTGGGGATCCCTAGAGGAAGCCGGCAAAAAGGGTCTCTTAATGATACAAGACCCACCATGAAGCACCCCTAGAAAGGATATGAGGGGTCCTCAGAACCACCAGTTGGGTTTATCGCTGAGGGTTCCCCTTTCTATGAAGGCAGTCTGGAAGACTGAGAGAGGGGCGTTTTTTCCAAAAATTCAAACCTCAACCAAAGATCACAAAGCATACCAAAAAGAGGGGAAAGAGGGAGGGCACCAAGAAAGGAACATACCCGCTCTGTAGACATCACCCCTACAGAGCCGAATCTATTAATTGCCTGACAAAGAGTAAAATTAGCCAGGTGTGGTGGTGCACTCCTGTAACCCCAGTGGCGTGGGAGGCTGAGGCAGGAGGATGTGGAGTTCAAAGCCAGCCTCAGCAAAAGTGAGGTGCACAGCAACTCAGTGAGACCCTGTCCCTAAATAAAATACAAACTAGGGCTGGGGATGTACCCCAGTGGTCAAGTGCCCCTGAGTTCAATCCCCGTACCAAAGGGGGAACAAAAAAGTATAAAAAATAGCTCTCCTGAAGACGATCAAAAAAGCTAAAAGAGAACACAGACAAATAAATCCAATCAGAAATAGTTGCAAACAAAATGAGATAAGAAGGAACAAGGCAGAAGGATCTGGAATGAAAGAACAAGTTAAGTGAATGGGAAAAAGCAACAGAGGGATCAAGAGCAGAACTGACGAATCAGGAGTAGCAGAAGGAATCAGTGAATTTGAAAGCAGGCTTGTTTGAAATCATAGAGCTAGAGAAGAAAGAAAAAAAATGGAGAAAAGTGAGGGAAGTTTAAGAAACTATGAGACACCATCAGGAAGACCAATAGATGCAATATGGAAGTCCCAGATAGAAAATGGAGAAAGAAAGCAACAGAGAGCCTGTTTGAAGAAATAATAGCTGAACATGTCAAAAAGGCACCGGACTCCACTGATAAGGCAGCACAATTCACTACAGCCAAGATAGGAAATCAGGCAAGGTGTCATTAAGGTGTTTAAAACTTGCCATATATACACCAGGGAATATTATTCAGCCATGAAAATAATTAAATCCTGTTGTTATTCACAGCAAAATGGATGGCACATCATGTTAAATGAAATAAGTGGACACAGGAAGACAATCACCACATGTTGTCTTTCATGTGAGAACACTAAAAAAGTTGACTTTGAAATAGAAAAGGACAGAGTAGGGCTACCAGTGGTTAGGAAGGGAGAGGGGGAGAGACGGGGAGGAAGGCTGGAGAGTGGGTTGCCGCAGTCTGGCTGGGCACAAAATCACGAGCCACTCAAGCAGGAACAAAGTTTATTTTTTGAAACTGCCGCCAATGTCCGGTACCGCCCGGGAAGATTTTTTCCACCCATGCGGCCTCCTCCCGGACCGCAGAGAGAGCTCCTCCCCCGGAACTCCCTCCTACTGTACTTCCCCAACCAATGGGAACTCTCCAGGAGTCCCGTAGCCGGCCTAGGTGGACAGCAGGAGTCCAATATCCATCTGAATGCAAATCTTAACATAATCATATCATCTCAATGGCTAGCTGGCGTCACCTTTTGACCAAAAATGCCATGCATCATATACTTGGCTCTTAGCATCTCCCCCCTTCTGTTTAGTAAAAAGCAATCTGGCTAGGGACCCTGCCTGTTAGGTTTGTCCAATTCAACATATGGTTCTTACCCGTCATCGGAAAACTGACTTTTAGGCGTCAGCCTCCTGTCTTAGGTTGATACCACTGCAATTGGATCATACCCGTCACTGACTACCGGTCCAGCATATAGCCATACTTGTGGATACGCCTATGTACCAGTGGG
>NW_025999926.1:1842371-1870360 GCF_001458135.2 Marmota marmota marmota
ACTGCATTAAGCTCTACCTTTTGAGCTGATTGTTTGGGTACTAAAAATGTAAAAGTTTGATCAGGGGTAACTACTGCTGCTGTACCATTATTTGACCCATCAGTGAATATATTTGGAGCATTCATGATAGGGGTTTTTTTTGTCATCTTTGGAAAAACTACAGGATGTTTAGACCAAAAAGACAACAAAGGATTAGACGGTAAGTGATTATCAAATGAAACATTAGATTTACACATGATTATTGCCCAAGTATTTAACTCATTAGCTAACTCATCAATTTGATCTATAGTATATGGAGTAATAATTTTATTGGGAGAAATCCCAAACACTCCCTTGGCTGCTTTTATTCCTTTGAGTATTAATTGTCCTACAGCCTCAGGATACCTAGTAAGAATAGTGTTAGGAGAATAAGATAAATGTATCCACAATAACGGAGTTGGCTGGGAGGAATAAGTCCTACAGCACAGCAGGGGGACTGACCTTGACCATCACCTGCTACATGTTTTAGGAATAACTATAAGAGAAGAACTTGAACGCTCCAAACCCAAAGAAAGGACAAGGAGATTTCACCGCTATCTGCCCTGCCTTGATCAGTACACGTCCTATGCACATATGGAAACATCACACACTGTAGCCTAGAAGTACAGATAATTGTTACATGTGAGTTAAAAAGAAAAGGAAAGCTTAAAAATGATACAATGGCTAAATACTTCCTAAGGCTCAGGGAAGAGATAGATATGCCAATTCAATCACCTCAAGGAACTATAACCAAATGAAACCCCAAGAAACCCTAAGCCTTTCTAATCATAGTCTCAAAAGTCACAGACGGGGAGTCTATAAGAAAGGGACACGAGATAGCTTCAAGCCACGTAGAGAAAAATGTCAAAATGTGAAAGCTAAAAAGTAGTTGTTTTCTGTTTTGTTTTTTTTTTTCTTGGTACTGGGGATTGAACCCAAGGGTACTTAACCACTGAGTCACATTCCCAGCCCGTTTTAATATTTTATTTAGAGACAGGGTCTTACTGAGTTACTTAGGGCCTCGCTGAGTTGCTGAGGCTGGCTTTGAACTCTATCCTCCTGCCTCAGCCTCCTGAGCTTCTGGGAATATAGGCGTGCACCACCATACCCAGCAAAAAAACTTGGTTTCAAAGTAAGAAAGAGCAGAATAGTGGGTCAATAGTAAGTTCTTACCTGTAAGTGAATATGTTAAGTGTAAATGAACTAACCACCCCCAACCAATATATATATTGTGTGTATATATACACACACACACACACATACATACATACATAGGTTGGTGAGTGAATTAAAAAATATACAGCTATATATGCTCTCCACAAGGGACTCATTTTAAAACTAAGGACATAGGCTGAAAAGTGAAAGAATGGAAAAAGTTAACCCATGAAGACAGAGACCAAAGGAGCAGCGGTGTCCACCCTTGTGTCAGACACACTAAGACAGGTGAAGTCATAACCTGTCACAAGTAGAAAAGGACATCATACAACAACAAAAGGGTCAATTCACGGGGAAGATGGAATGATTATTAATATGCATGCTCCTAACATTCGACCTGCCAAATAGATAAAGCAAACATTGACAGATTGGAGGTAGAAATAGGAAGAAATGCAAGAGTTGGAGACGTCAATGCTACACTTTCAAGAATGGATAAAGCCGCCAGGAAGATCAATAAGGAACTAGAGAATGGGAGCAAATCGGCAGACCAGCTGGATCTAACAGACATCTGCAGAACAGAGCAGCCCCAGAACATCTCAGCCCCAGAACAACAGAACACAAATATTTTTTCTCAAGGGCACAATGAACATTCTCCAGGATTGACCACGTGTTAGACCAAAACAAGACTTGGCAAATTTAAGAGGACTGAAAACATTTTTTTTTTAAAAAAAGGATTTTCTGACCATAATGGTCAAAATTACAATGGTATTTATTTTTTTTTAGGAGACAGAAGAAAACATGGTAAAAATTCAACAAGCATCTAAAGGGATGCTGAGAAGCCAAAATAACCTTGAAACAAAACAAAAATGGAGGCCTCAAAATTTCTGATTTAAAAATTCACTAGAAGCCACAGTATTCAAAGCTGTGTGTTACACCACTATTACCTATACTCATCATGCACCAAAAAAAAAAAAAAAAAAAATTAAGATAGTGTGTATGACTACTAAGACTGACATGTAGATCCATGCAATAAAATAGAAGGTCCAGAAATAATCTCTTGGATTTGGGGCCAAAAGATCTCTGACAAGTGTGCCAAGGTCACACAATGGAGAAAGGACATTCTCTCCAACCAATAGAGTTGGGGAAACTGGGTATCCACGTGGAAAAGGATGCAGTCAGATGCTTACCTTACACAATACACAAAATTTAACTTGAAGTGGATTAAAGACCTAAAAATGAGACCCAGAAGGATTAGATTCTTACAGGAAAACAAGGGGAAACTTCACGACATTCAATTTAACAATGATTTCTTGGAGCTGATATCACAAACCGAGAGAATAAAAGCTTAAAGACACACGTGGTCCTACACCAGACTTAACTATGACTTGCAGGAGGGGACCATCCACAGGGAGAAAAGGCAGACTGGGGGATGTGAGAAGGGAGGCACAGATCGTGAAGAAGGTGGAAATAGCTCCCAAACCCACCAACTGATGAGTAAAGAAAATGTGTGCACAATGAAATATTGTTAAGTGAATTTTTAAAGGCCGTTATAACAGATACCATAACATGAATGAAACTCAAGTACTGCTACGGCTCAGACATTAGGTGTCCCTCAAAGCTCATGCGTGAACAATGCAAGAAGGTTTGGAGGTGAAATGACTGGGTTAGGAGAGCATTAACCTAATCAAGGAACCTAATCAGTTAATCCCCTGAAAGGGTGGTAACTGTAGGCAGGTGGGGTGTGGCGGCAGGAGGTGGGTCACTGGGGGCATGTCTGGGAGTTTATGCTTTGCCCCTGGTGAGGAGTCTGTCTCTGCCACCTGGTTGTTATGTCCTGAGCTTCTTTCCTCCTCTAATCCTCAGCCATGATTTTGTGCCTCACTCAGTCACAGAGCAATGATGGATTCAGCTGTCTGTGGACAGAGACTTCTGAAACAAATCAGCTCCCATAAATATTCCTTCCCCTAAAATTGTTCTTGTCCTATCTTTTGGTCATAGCAACTCAAAAGCTGAAAACAAAAACAACAACAACAAAAAAAAAACCAAGAGCATTCTGCTAAATGAAATAAGCCAGTCACAAAAAGACATATACTTTGTGATTCCACTTCTAGGAGATAGCTAAAGTAGTTAAAGTCATAAAAACAGACTTGAATACTGGTTCCCAGGAGAAAGGGGAGGAGGAAAATGAGGAATTTGCTCAACGGGTAGGGAGTTTCAGTTTTGCAAAATGAAAAAGTCCTGCAGATCTGTTGCATAATCATGTGAGTCCATATGACCCTACTGAACTCTGGAGTTAAAAATGGTCAAGATGGTAAATTTTATCTTCTTCCCTACAATTAAAAATTTTGAATCAAATAAAATCAGAAGGTATACATACATATGAAAAACATTGCTGTAAAAAAATAATAATCCCATGAAACATTCTACTAAAAAATGGCAGATAAGTTCATGCAAAGGCTTTTACATATTAGATATTGAGGAAATGTCAATTAAAACCCCAATGAGGTATTTTTACATACTGTCCAGAATGATTAAAATAGCAATATGATAACCAATTACAGGCAAGGATGTAAAGTAACCAGATCAGATATAAAACACTCAGTGGTTAGATACAGCTTATATGGGAGGTGTCCCCCAAAAGCTCATGTCTGAGACAATGTAAGAAGGTTTAGAGGTGAAATGATTTGGCTCTGAGAGTTTTAACCCAATCAATACATCAATAATAATAATAATAATAATAATAATAATAATAATAATAATTCTGATAGGAATTAACTGGGTGGTAACTGTAGGCAGGTAGGGTTTGGCTGGAGGAGGTGATTGGATGAGGATATGTCCTTGGGATATGTATTTTGTCCCCAAAGAGTGGAGCTGGCTCTTTCTGCTTCCTGGTGGCCTTGTTCTGAGTGGCTTTCCTCCTCTAGACCCTTCCACGATGATGTTCTACCTCACCCCAGACCATCATGGTGCAAGGATGGAGCCAGCTGTCTACGGACTGAAATCTCTCAAAGCATGAATCCCAAATACATGTTTCATCCTCTAAAATTGTCCGTGTCAGGTCTTTTGGTCACAGTACCAAAAAATAAAAATAAAAAAGGCTAAACCCAGTGAAAAATAACTGTATGGCTGTTCTAGAAAGTGTTTGATTATATCATTTAGACATTAACATTAAACCTACTCTGTGATCCAGCAACTGTGCTCCTAGGCATTTATCCCAGAGAAATAAGACTCCTCCACAAAAATGCCTGTTCCCATGTATATCATGCTCCTATTTGTTGTAACTAAAAGCTGGAAATAATCGAGCTGTCTTTCCGTGGATGGTCAGTCATTCCTGTGGTACTTCAATGCCAAGGAGCACTGCTCAGCAGGATGAAGAATGAACTACTTATATTCACAGCAAGGTAGATGGACCTCCACAAATGACCCTGAGAGAGCAGTGTCAATCCAAAAAGGTGGCATCTTGCATAATTTTATTTATACGATGTTCTTAGATTAAGAAAAATGCAGAAGTGGAGCACAGATCAGCAGTTGCCGAGGGTTAGACAGGCAAGAGATAGGTGGGACGTGATGGTGGAGGGGCCCTTGGGAGATGGAGAGACTGTGATCTTGCCTGAATCAATGCTGATATATATTCTTATTTACTATACTGCTATCGTTTTGGAAGGTGCTACCATTGAAGGGAGAGGATTAAAAATTTCACAGCATCTATTTGTAATAATTCTCTGAAATACAAAAATAAAAAAATGAAGAAGAAGAAAAACTAATTGTTCTACTAAGTCTGAGCATGTTCTGTCTCTGCCATCCCTGTGGCTACCTGGCTGATGCTCTTTTCATTTTATTGACCCGGGTTTCTTCTGCAGTCATTTCCTTCAGCCTGAAAGATTTCCTTTAACATTTCTCACAATACAGATCTGCTGATGCTGAGTTATTTATTCTACATGTATTTATTTTGGCTTGGTTTTTAAAGTATTTTGCTGGATACGCAATCCTAGATTTTGATAGATTTTTTTTTCAGTGCTTTAAAGACATTGTTTTCTGACATTGAATTGATTTCTATATAAGAAGCCCATAGTCATCTTTATCTTTCTTGTGTTCCATATAGGACAGATTGAGCACCCCAGTCCAAAAATCTAAAACCTAAGAAGTTCCAACATCTCACACTGTTTTTTTAGAGATGGGTGTGTGGGGGGGCGGGATTGGGAAAAATTCCAAACCACAAATCTTTGTATCATGCAAAGCAATTATTTTACAATAGTGTATAAAATTATCTTCAGTGCATATGTATGAAATGTATACATCCAGTTACTTTTTTGTGTTAATTTTTATATTTACACTTGGGTCTCATCCCCATGATAGCTCATTTATATATAGGCAAATATTTAAAAAAAAAAAAAAACAACCTTTTTTAAAATCTGGAATTCAAAACACTTCTTATCCCAAGCGTTTCAAAGGAGGGTTATTAAACCTGTGTGCAATTTTTTTTCTCTGACTGATTTTAAGAATTTATTTGTCGTACTAACTTAAGCAACTAGATTATGATGTTGCAAAAGAAATAGTTTAATCCTCGGAAATAATTTAATCCTTTTGCATTTCGCTTTCAATATTTGTTAGACAGGAGAAGAACCTTCCTCAATTTGGGATTAATTATTCCCGTCCTCAGAAGCAAGACCCTCTGTGTACTCTACCCAGTGTCCTTTGAATAGTGAAGTGTTCCACTCCAGCTGGTGAGATCATATCCGATTCTTGGCCCGCCATGAGCTTGCTGGTCATTTGGGGTGAGGCTTTTCCCTGCTGTGGTCCATTTTCCCTGTGTGTGTTCTGAGCAGTACTCAGCTGAAAACTCGGTGAGAACCCCTAGCAAATGTCCAGAATTCTCCCCTTATCAACTCTCTTCTGTGCTCTTCCCCTGAGTGCTCAGATGTCCCCAGGTCTTCTCAGAACCTTGTCCCCTCAGCAGGGAATCTGATGGTCTGAGACCACTCTCCCAGGTGCTGGCAATTCAGAACTGATCTCATGTACCTTCTCTTGCTCAGAGGTAGCTGTCTTGGTTGGATGGTTTCCTTCCCCTTGGACATTTCTTTCCTATATTGTATCTACATTTCACTTTTTTCTGGGAGGAAGATAAATCCAGTTCCTTTTGCTCCACCTTCGCCAGAAAGGAACAAGAACACGATAGCACAAGCAGGTTGGATAAAAGACAGCATTCTTGCGGCCAACAAAAAGCACCTTTGAACTGTAAAAACACAAACATAGTAAAATAAATGGAGAGGAAAAGATACACTAAGCTCGCAGACATCAAAGCAAGGGCACAGTGGTTGTGTTAGTACCAAAGCAGATTTCAGAACAAAGCACATTACCAGGAATAGAACTCCATAAATTTCAACAGCATCAATTCATCAAGGAGATGATAACAATCCTAAACATTCATGCACTCGTAACAGAGCTTCAAATCACTGGAAAGGAGAATTGACAAAATTGCAAAGAGAAATAGATAAGCTCACAAAATTCCAAGACTTTTCAATCCTCCTCTCTTGATAATTTATAAGGTAAAGGAATTAGAACTTAAACAAGCAGTCTGCTTAATAAGGGTGGACAGAAAATCAGTAAGGATCCAGAGAACCCCAAGAACACTGTCAACCAATTTGACCTGATTGACATTTACCCAAGAATACCCAACAACAGAAAGCACACATGTTTTTTTTAAATTACACAACAAAGATTGACCCAGATAGACCATATTAGACCCTATTCTGAACCACTAGTCTTGATAAGAGATTCAAAGTTTATAAAGCATATTTTCAGCCACAGAATTAAGTTTGAAATAAATAACAGAAAGATCCATGGGGAAATCTGAAAATATTTGGAGACCAGCACACTCTTAAGTAAGACTTGAAATAAAAAAAAAAAAAGAAAGGAAAAGGGGTGGACCTTTCCAGTGTAACAGCTCAAGAAAAATAAAAAAATATAGAAAAGAATAAAAAATGTTATTTTTTTGCATGGGATGATTATTTACGTCTATGAAGAAAGCAACAACCAGGCTTCTAGAACTAATAAATGATGTTAGCACAGTTGATTAATAACAGATCAATAAGCATGAAACAGTATTGCTTATATAAACTAGTGGCGAAACAACAGATACTGAAAATTTTGAAAAGAGACAATATTATTTATGATGCCATCAAAAAATAAGTTACCTACAGATAAATTTAACAAAAGAAGTAAGACACTTGTAATACCACAGACCAAACGACATTGATTATTGATGAGAGATTAAAGATGGTATAAATAAATGGAGAGGCATACATATTTGTTGTTTGGAAAATTTAAATTAATATGTCTGTTTTCTCCAACTTGACTAAATAATTTAATCCCTATCAAAATCCAAAAATCCATATGAGAATGGAAAGACCATACAATTACCAAAACAAGATTGAACAAAAAAACCAAAGTTGAAGGACTAACATTACCAGATTTCAATATTTGCTATAAAACAGGAAGCATGAGAGTATAATTTTGATATAAAGATGTACAAATAAATCAATGGAACAAAATATAGAATCTAGAAATAGACTCTCACACACACACCACACACATACACACACACACACTCAAATGATTTTGACAAAAAGGTTAAAAACTCTTCAATGGGAAAAAATATAGTATTTTCCATAAATGGATCTCTCTATGTTAAAAAATTAACTACATACAAGAATTAGCAAAGCATGAGCCATGTGTAAAACTTAAAATTATGAAACTCTAAAGAGAAAACCAGGAGGAAATCTTTCGACACTGACTTAGCAAAAAAAATTCTTAGATCTGACCCCAGAAGTATGAGTCACAAAAGAACAAAATTGATAGGTTGGATTTCGACAAAAGTAAAAGCGACTGCTCTTCAAAAGACACTTTTAAAATAAGAAAAAGGTGAGTCATAGACTGAGAAAAAGTATTTCCAAAGCATGTATGTATGAAAGGACTGTATCCAGGATACATGAAGAACTTTCAACTCAATCCTAATAAAAAAACAATTCAACTTCAAGATACTGAAGAGATGAACAACTATTTGAACAGATGCTTCACCAAACCAACCAACCAACCAACAAACAAAAACATGAATGATAAATGACTACATGAAAACTATGTTAAAATCACTAACTATTAAGGAAATGCAAATTAAAACCTCAAGGAGAAGCTGTGGCACATCTTCTGTGATCTCTATGATGGTTGGTTGAGGTTAAAAGGTACCCCCCACACATACTGGTGAATATGAGCAGGAAACTGCATGTTTCCACACTGCTGGGGGAATGGGAAATGGTACAGCTCTTCTTGGGAATGATCTGGCAGCATCTTGGGAAAGTCAATGTCTTTCTACCATAGGCTCCAGCCAACTCCCGAGAGTTTATCTGAGATGAAAGAAAGCCTGTCTCCATAGAAATGTGCACCCATGAATTGTCAAGACAGCTTCATCTGTAATCACCAAAAGGTGAGTAGGGAAGCACTCCAAAATAAGAACTCTGCAATGAGATATCTCTGCAATGAGATAGCTCTCTATATTAAAAAGGAATAGGATAATGATAATTCTGGAACATGCATGGATCCAAAATTACTATGCAGAGAAAAGGAAATCAGGCAAAAATGGATGATCAAGTTTATGGAAGACTCTGGTGAGTGAAAAATAATACACAAAGCCAGAGGGCAGCTAAGTGGTTGCTGAGGGCAGAGTAGGGGTGGTAAGAAGAGAGGAATTACAGAGAGACGTTGGGATATTTGGTGGAGCGTGGAGGGAGGTCTTCACTATTTTGACTGTGGTGATGTTGTCAAAGACCTAGACGTATGCTCTACATATGTATGCTTTAGTATATGTCAGTTATACTCAAACGCACCCATTAGGACAAAGGAGCACAATGTGTACTGTCCTAATAATGAAAACCCCCCTCCCTAGCCACAGTCCCCAAGGGAAACCACAGTTACGAAATAAAACTTCCTATTTCACAAACACAGGGTGCACAAACCAATTTTACTACTGCCAAAATAAGGAAATTGGAGATACACACTCCAAACAGCAAAACTGTTTGGACTTGGGCATGGATGTTCTTTGAAGGAGCATGGTGACGCACTGGGGACTTCTGTTCATTTTAATGATGCCCTTAGCCTGCTGAAAATAAACCAATGGCTTGTGAGGGTGAGGAGTTCATGGAAACATTGATACGAAGAGACATCTGAAATTGACATTATCAGACAATGCTTGGGTTTCCTTGTGGATATTCAAGAGCACCTGCCCCATCATGCTATGAGGCTGAGCGTATGAAAATTCTTTAAAATAGAAGAGGTTCATATTCAATGGTAACATTTCAAATGTTGGGCTTCTCACCAAAAGTGGAGATCACCAAAAAGGAAGAAACTTCTTTTTTTTTTTTGTAAAATCAGATCTCTGCTGTCTGATTACTGCACACCCCTGCAGCACACTCTTAGAGTTCTTGGGGGACAGTCACCAACAGGAAGGCTGTAGCATTCCCTTCTTCCATGGAAAGATGAATTGTAGGAAGGAAAGAGTAAAGGGGAGCAATAGCAAGGGAGGACATACTGCCTTGTCACAAATTGGAACCTGGTGCTCTCTTGTTGAGCCAGCAACATTGTACACTGCACAGGATGTGTGTATGCGCTGTGTGTGTGTGTGTGTGTGTGTGTGCACGCCTTAACCCTGGCAAATAGGCTCTTATTTCTGAAGAAAATTTTAGCTGGAAAAAAAATAACATGATTCCAAAAATTCATTCAATAAGGGAAAAGACCCAACTAGAGAGCCAGGCTTCAGGTCAGACAGACAGCAGGAAACATCATCCAAGAAAGGCCAGCTTAGCCCTTAGGCCCAGGAGGCCCAGGAGCTGGGGCTCATGATATTTCCAAGGGTTCATGAACATGTTTGACTTTTAATATGTCTGAAATTTAGAAGAAAAATAAACACATAACCATTAATTTAGTTCCAAATATATCTGCCTTCGTACCAGCAGAGTGGTGATGTTTGATTTTTTTTTCCCCTAGAGGAAGGAGCTCATCATGGAGACAATAAGGGCCTCAGGTCTCAGCAATCATAAAGCTTCCTGAAGGGAGCCGCTAAAGAGACCTCGGGTGCCATTAGAAATGAAGGCTCAGGGCCTACCCAGTGTCAGGGGTCTATGGCGTGGACAGCAGCAGGAGCGGTGATACACCTTCCTTGGGCTAAGAAGCAGTAAGTAGCAGGGGAGCACTGGAGGAGATGTGTTTGGTCCCTGGGCCAGGAAAGAATTGGTAGGTATCTGTTCCAAGGTGGCCTGCTGTGTCTCTAATCTTCCACTTGCACAAAAACAAAGCAGATGGGAAGGTCCTTTGACATTGACTAAAGTCTTCAAAGAAAAAGCAGGAGGACTTTTACTACCCATCTCCATCTTACCTGTTCTTATCTTTTTTCTGATCCTTTCTCTATCCTCTTTTCTAATAATGTGCACAATTCATAAACATAGCTTCAGTCTCTTTTATTTATCTCCAGGAAAATTTTCTGAAGAAAATTTTGGCTGGAAAAAAATGATAACATGATTCCAAAAATTCACGATGGGATGAGGAGGTGGTCTTTCATGTGCCAAGAAAAAAACAAGGGCTGGTAGTAATATGCATTTATGAATATGTCAAAGTGAACCCATAATTATGTAGAACTGGAATGCACTGACAAATAGAAGAGACTGAAGACATGTTTTTAAGTTGTCCAATTGTTAGGAAAAAGGTATATGCACAATGTAGAGGACCAATATGTATTAAAAATAAAACATGGGGAATCTGCTCCTTTGGCTCTCAGTGTCTCTTGGTTAAAAAATGAATGTTGGATGGTGCAAGACTTCCACCTGTGAATGTCATGGACCAGCCCACACTCTGTGTTCTGACCCGGCCCCTCCGTCTCCTACTTGTCAGAGTGGACAGACGTTGGTATTGATGCTTATCATCACTTGGGGATCTTCGTCATTCATCACTGAAGCAAAGTGGGTCCTGTCCCATTAGAAGGTTTAGATTCACCTTTTTATTTTGAAGGTCACCTGTTTTTTTTGTTTTTTTTTTTTTTTTGCAGAAGCCAATGGAACTCTTTCCATTATTGGGTAAGGATGGAATCTCTCAGAACCTTCTACACCCAAGCTTGCTTTATGAATAACAATCTGCCAACAAGCCCAAGTTCCAGTCCTGCTCACATGGAGACCCTTGTGACAGATTCAATCCACCAGCCCCACACACATGCTGAGGGTCCAAGGAAGTGTCCTCCTCAGTTACAGTGAAAGTCAAGGCTGGGAGAGTGATCATACCAGGAAACAGTCGGAAGAGGTTGAATGTGCCACAGACACGTGTTTTGGACTTGAATTGGTTCAGAGATTTAAAACGCTTTATCAGAATATTACTTGCATATACTGCTACTTTGTAAAGCCTATGGAAATCTTCTAGAGGTTAAATGAGCAGTATAGGCTGAGTGGAGTTCCTCTGTTTTTATGATGTAACTTGACATTGTTTTTTTCTTTTTCTTTTTCTTTAAAGAGAGAGAGAGAGAGAGAGAGAGAGAGAGAGAGAGAGAGAGAATTTTTAATATTTTTTTTTAGTTTTTGGCGAACACAACATCTTTATTTGTATGTGGTGCTGAGGATTGAACCCAGGCTGCACGCATGCCAGGCGAGTGCGCTACCGCATGAGCCACATCCCCAGCTTATTTCACTTAGTGTAATGTTCTCCAGTTCCATCTATTTACCTACAAATGAAATAGTTTTATTCTTTATAGCTGAATAAAACTCCATTGTGTGTGTGTGTGTGTGTGTGTGTGTGTGTGTATATATATGCCACATTTTCTTAGTCTTTTTTTTTCTTTAAATCACTTCATCTGTTCCTAAAAAGATGAAGCTTTCTCTAGGTCATTGAGTCCAAGAGAGATTCTTTCAAAACACCTCCCTGGATCTTTTGATCATGTTACCTCTCTCCTCTCTTGGAGAGGGACTGAGCCAGGTCACTGGACACAGAGTGCTTTTCTCAGTAGGGGGTATCTTCCAACCCAGGCTAACAGAGGGCAGGAGAGTGATAGCTATCCTCACCTCATAGGTGACAAGGTGAGTATATATGTTAGGGATGGGACAGTGACTTTAATAAATGATGCTCATGGGGGAGGGGGAATTCTGAAAAATACATTGATTTGAAATCCTTCTTATACCTTGGCTTGAGATTTGTTTTAACTGCAAAGTTATGGATTTCATATTTTTACCTGATTTGGTTGGGACAACTAAAATTTAAAAGCAATGCCTTCCTTTGTCCTGTTGCTTGCAAAGGGAGGGGTCCTGGGCAAAAGGAAATGAATGGAAATGAACATTTAAGTTAATGATTGAATTGATCTCCTGTTTATTATGTGCATGTGTGTTTCCTACTTAGCATAACATCATTTATAATTATTCTGTGTGATTTATCATAAAAGTTTCCTACCCACTATTTAATCAGCTTTTCATTGTTGTGACAAATAGCTGAGAAAAACCATTTAGAGCAGGAAATATTAGTTATGGTTTCAAAGACTTCAGTACATGGTTGGCTAGCTTCATTGCTTTGGGTCTGAGGTAAGACAGAATATTATGGCAAAAAGATAAAGCAGAGGATGCTGTTTAATTTTGGCAGCCAGAAATCAGAGAGAGAGAGAGTGTCCAGGGACAGGGTATAGTCCCGAATGACATGCTCGTTACTTCTTCTAACTGTGTCTCACCTGCCTACAGTTTCCACTACCTCACAGTAGTCCATTTAACTACTAACAGTTTAATCTACATATGATTTCAGAGCCCTCATGATCCGTTCACTTCTCCCATAGCCCCTCCTCTGGACATTGCTGTAATGGTTACCACATCTTCACCACATGAGCTTTTGGGGGACATTTCAGATCCTAACCCACAACACCCACGCTCATTCTTTTACGGTATAGCCATATAACTTTTGCTGGAATTATTGGAAAATTAAAGCATGCACAATTAAATGTGCTTCCTTACAACATTAGTACATTATTTCTATATCAGACCATTTGGGAAATAATAGATAATGAACCAAAACTATAAAAAAGTTTGTATAATTTATATAAACTTTGATAAAGAAATATGGACATCTTCACTCAAATTATCCTCAAACTCTAGTTTCTACATTTCTATAAGGAAGAGAACTTCAGAGGATTTTAAGGTATCATATCATACAAGGATAGTTCCTTTATTTCTCTAAATATTGAAAATTCCTACCTCCACTTCCAGTAACAATACAGCACAATGATTCTTTTATAATTTACAGTAGTTCCCATTAGCAAATAGCCTTTGGAATTTACAAAGAACCCATTTGCAAATAGTATATTCAAATGACTTGCCAGGTGGCAATTAATGATAGATTTGTACCTGTGCCAGTTGCCATAAAGAAAAGGGAATAGTGAACAACTCGGGATATTTAGTCAGACGTGGGTCCTAATACAAGGACAAAAGTGTCCTCATGCAAGGGGTCATGGCAGGTGCACCAAAATGAAGACAGAGGAAAACTTGACACAAGCAGTTGGTAGGAGATGGAACTCTAATCCAACAGGAAGCCACCGCTACCTGCTGTTCCCTACTTACACTGATTCATGAGTGGAGCTTGTGTCACGTTTTTGAACCCCGCCCCCCCCCCAGCCCACCCTAATGCACTACTGGGAGGTAGAATCCTTAGGAGAGGGGAATTAGTGGAAGGAAGGAAGGCCATTGGTGGCAGGCCATTGAAGGGGACCCTCCTTGTCCCCCTCCTGTTTCTCTCTTTGGTTCTCAGCAGACATGAGGTGAATAGGCCTCCACCACCTTGCACCCCCCACCACGGTGTGCTGCCCCCCACAGGCCCAAGGCAGAAACACCAAGTGAACTGAAACCTCTGAAACCAGGAACCAAAATAGACCTTTTCTCCTTAGAGATATCTCTGGGATTCTGTCACAGTGATAGCTGACCAATACAGTTGGATTGCACTGACCCTCACAGATGGCTAGGGTCAGGGTTTTACCAATGTTACAACTTCAATATGTTGGAGATTGCTTGCATTTCATGAGGAGTCTGGATTAGTTCTTTGCCAGTTATGCTTTTTGACTGTCTCCGTCTTTCCCTGATTTAAGAGGCAGGTTAAAAATAAAGGTTGACTTTTGCAGAGAGCTCTCTGAATGTCTCTGAAGGAGCATCCTGCAGTGGCTACAGGTGTGTTTAGCTCATATGACCCCGAAGGGTCACACAGCATAGTCCATTGAGTACCTGATTCCTACCCAATCATGATGGCCAGTAGTCGGCATGCTATCCGTTTTCAGCCAATGAAATCAACATGAATTCTGCAACATCATGTCACAGAATAGCTTCACCTGGGAACCAGTTTCTCTAAGCCCAACGCAACCAGCCCCACAACCCATCCCATCTCAGGGCAGATGTTGAAGGGAGATGAGGAGACAGCTAGTGGAGGCTTCATTCAATAAGCAAGACAGAGGTGCCGGAAGCTTGCTACCCACCGTCCTAAGTGTCCTGGAGGTGAAACAGAGAGCATGGGCCGAGCTGGAACCGCACAGTGGACTTGGACAGAGTTAGCAGATAGCCCGAGAAGCACAGAGTGGGAGGGAGCTTCCACAAGTGGGAGAGTCACATGACTTGAAACCTCAGTCGACTTTGTGAATGGGGACGAGGAAGCAAAAGCCCACCTGGTGTCTCGGACCAGAGCGACGGGAGAAGACAGTGATTCTGAACATAAATGGAAACATCCTCCACAGAAAACACCGGACAAGGTGGCAAGGCTGGAAGGAGGCTGCGAGATGGACCATCCATCACCAAGAACAGAATGATGAGCCTTTACTAACATTGAGATATGGCAGATGAGGGGGGGCAGATTGTGGCTCAGCGGTAATGCTCGTGAATGGCACCCTATAAAATTAACTAAACAAAATAAAGGTATTCTGTCCAACTACAACTAAGAAAAACATTAAAAAAAGATATAGCAGATGAGTCTAGGTGTCATCGGGAGTAGCTGGCTACCCTTCTACCATGAGCTGTAGACTTACAAATGATAAAAATGGAAAATTTCATATCTGCATGTTTTACTATGTGCATTTTAATTTAAAACGTATTGACATTCCATTTAAATCTAAATAGTCTTTAATAAATATTTAATAAAATATCATTTTGAATAAATGATATTTAATAAAATGTCATTTTGAATTAAATGATACCTAACAAAATATCACTTTTAATTAAATGACATTTAATAAAATATCACCTTAAAGGCTGCCAACAGAAATAAAGGTGTAACGGGGGAATCAAGTAATAACTGATAAGGTTTTATGTAGAAGTAAAAAATGATAAACAGCTAAGAGTTGGCAATAGCTTCTCTTGAAGACACTTAGGAGTGGAGCAGGGAACTTTTGTGTTATAAAAGTTGCTGTGCTGTTGAACTTCTTAAACCATTTACAGCTATTATTTTGCCACAGTAATACTTTACCCTAAACATTATAAACTATATCATTTGAATAATTAAAAACATAATACTGTTTGATAAAATTTATCTCTAGGAAAATCCAAAGTCCTGCATATTCCAGAGAGAACTCATTTCAAATGGCTGGTTTTTCTCCACCAGAAGTATCCTTTCACTTATATGCATGCTGCTTCAAGAACCTACCTCAGAAAAGTGATCTTCAGTCTCTGGAAGATACTGTTTGGTAGATGAATAAATCATCCCCATAAACAAGCACATAAGCAATTCAGAAGAGTCATAGACAGCCCTCAGGAAAAGAATAAATCCATCATGGTAAAATACAATTCTTTCCCCCAAGAATTCCAATTAAACCTGCTCCTTAAAAGTGACAGCTATTGTGGATACATTTTTTCAAGGAAAGGAGACAACTCTTCATAAGACCGCTGATGGGGTCGCTCATTATTGTGATCAGTCGCATGTCATGAAGCAATTCCCAATATGTTGTAAATCCACGCAATAAAATAGAAGTTTTCCCTCATATACTTGGATTTTACAATGTTTGTTTGGCTTGATGAATTACACCCAGAAGACCTAGGGAGACTTTTATTACTGACATGTTTTTGAATGTCACACTGGAGAAAAACAGATTTTTTCTGGAATTGTTTCACCTCATAAAAGTAGGTTATCTTGGAGTAGGATTGCCAAACGCAAGCTCTACTTTTTTAATAACCAAGTCTGACTGAAACCTCTATTCATCTAACATAGTCACAAAAACATTCTCCCAACTGCAGCTTGAAGGACCTAAGGAAACTGTAGCAACCTAAATACACAAATTCTATGTGATAACCTGTCTCTTCTTGTTCTTATTGTCCAAAGCACACATTTTCAGGGAGATGTACAGGCAAATGATGTTAAAGAGAGTTACCTTTGCCTGACTTAAGCATCTGCATTATTTTCTTACAAACCTGTGAGAATTTTCCATTCCAGGAGCAATGTGGGTTTGATCAGTAAAGGGAAATCTGACTCCTCTTTTTTACAAATCTTCTAAAACTCGTTCCTGTTCTGGCCCCAGCAAAGGCAGAACAAGAACACCCCACTTTGTCTCTGCCATTGAAAACAGGTGGAAAATCAAGACAAGACGTGTGATGTAGCTATTTGAGAGCACTTGAAAGTAAAATGTCTGTGTGAGACCACATAAGAATTTTCAGAGGTGAAATGATTAGATCGTGAGCGGTGCAAGCTATTCAGTGGATCTATGGGAGCTATTCAGGTAACTCTAGGCAGGAGGGTGTGGCTGTCCAGGGGTTGGAAGGTGGAAGGAATGAATAGTTGGTGCTTAATGGGTACAGAGACTGAAGTGTGCAAGACTGATTGGTTCTGGAGGTCTACTGAGAGATACATATACTTAATGTTACTCATTTATAAACTTAGAGTTAAGGTGGCAGATTTAACATTATGTTTTGTAGAAGAAGATAGTAGCCACTGGATTGGAAAAGAAGACGAAGATTCCAAGGACCGCCAAGCCAATGGCTAGTTCTCCATTTTTTTCTTCAATATTCCCTCGTCTGTCTGAAGCATCCTGAAGTTCAGAAGTGGGCAGTAGAGCAAGGAAGTGTCAGCTCTCTGGTCAGGGTACCAAAAGGGGAGTTTGGGAGGTTGAAAGTCCTGCAGCAGATGCCCCCACCTGGTTGGCCTCTGGTAAGAATCTCATAGCAGTTGACCTCTCAGGGAAGCTCACCTGCAGGAGGGCAGAGAATCACATGGTGAGACAGGAAGCTATGGAATGGGGAAGAACTGGTCTTGCTCTTTTACAACAATGTACACTTGAGAGACCAATAGAGTCCCAGGAGAATTGCATTAATCCCTTCCAAGGGCAGTGCCTCCAATGACCTCATTAATTATGTGGCATTCAACTCTTCCTCCCGAAGGATCCACCATCTCAACACAGCCACCCTGGGGACCAAGTTTCCAGCAAAGGAAACATTGAAGGATAGACTCAAACTATATTTAAATCTCAGCAAGTAGCTTTCGGGTAGCTAAGTGGGTTAACATACAGCCAATGGTTCAGACAGGCTTGGCGCATGGAGCAATGACCCCTCTGATTTTAATTATTTCTTTATAAATCAGCCTTTCCTCTAACTTGTGATTTCCTTGAATGAAGGAATCATCCCTTTGTATCTCCAAACTCTGGTTTTCTGCCAGCATTTGGAAGGTGATCAGTACAAGTGGACCAAGGTCAATCAGTGGCAATCTGTACGTGTGTGCATAGGTAATGTGTGATGTGCACATATAAGAGATATTGAGTATCACTGGTGAATATTTCAATAAGGGATGATCACCAACAGAATAATCTTGTGTCTTGATCTACTCCTTTCCAATGGTGGATGTCCCGTGTGGTCGAACATACCCCCATCTCTAACATCCAGCCATCACCACCACCGTTCGCTCCTTTCTGAGAGAGGATGAGCTGAAACAAGCCACTAGTTCCACACAAAATGATGAAGGCTGTGTCTTTCATGGACATCTTCTATATCCCAGCAGGACTGAGACTGGTATCTCCTGAGCACTGCAGGCTGCACCCTATTATGAGAACAGCAACACCAAAACCAGGAAGCAGCAAAGATGAGGAGCAGCCGCTCGTCTCTGGTTGAGCTGGTACTCAGACCCACACGCATACCTGCAGGTGCACAGTGTGTCAGATTTAGAGCTTCTCACCGCAGTGCATCTGCCCTCGTTCCCTCAGTGCTCTGTGGACTCCCAACCTTTCCTCTGCCTATCACCTACCAAACGGAACTTTGGGACTGAGAACCCATATTGCACTGCCTTGAAACCAATCCAGTTGGATCATTCAGCAACTCCCTAGAGTAATAGTGCAGAGTTGTTCTTAAAAATGGTTTTATTGTTTAATTGACAAGTAAAGTGTACATATGTGTGTGTGTGTGTGTTAGCTTTCCGTCACTGTAAGCAATACCTGAGAAAATCAACTTATAAAGAGAAAGGTTTCTGTGGACTCGCACTTTTGGAAGCTGCCCTCCATGACCACTTGGCCCTGGTGCTGTTGGAACTGTGGAGAGACAGCACGTTGTGCCAGCAGTGCCCGGTAGAGCAGAGCAGCTCATGGCCTGGCTGGGAAGCAACAGAGGACGTGCAAGAGCCTGGGATCCCACAGTCCCCTTCAAGGACATGCCCTCAGTGACCTGAAGGCCATCCCCACTAAACCCACCTCCTCAAGGTTCTATGGCCTTCCAATTGCACCACGGGCTGGGGAGACAAGCCTTTAACATATGGGCTCTTGGGGGACATTCTAGATTGAAACTGTAGAGATATATTTATTATGTATAATATAATGTTCATTTTAAATATAAATGTACACATGCATACACTGTGAAATGACTGAATCAATCGAATTCGCCTAGGTATTACATCACGTACTTGCCTTTTTGGTGAGAACAGTTAAAATCTATTCTTTTTAATTTTCAGGTATACAATCTGGTATTACCTGTCGTCACCATAATGTCAAATAGACCTCTGGAACCCATTCTTCTATATAAGCTAAGTTTTGCATCCTTTGACCAACATCTCTCTCACCTCTCTTCCTCCTTCTCCCAGGCTTCCTTCTCTAGGATAGGTGTGAACTGCTCCCACTGCTAAGGAGAACTGAGTGCAATACTCAAGCCCTGTGAGAAGTTCTCTTCTAGTATATACGCTCTAGAAATTTCTACACATCTGCCAAAAAAGCAAATACAAGAAAGCTCAAGGTGGCTGGGTACAGTGGCTCTTGCCTGTAATCCTAGGGACTCACGAGGCTGCGGCAGGAGGATCACAAGTTTGAAGCCAGCCTCAGTAACTTAGTGAGGTCCTGTCTCAAAATAAAAAAGTGTAAAGAGCTGGGGATGTGTCTCAGTGATAAATCATCCCTGGGTTCAATCCCTAGTATAAAAAAACACAACAATAAAACTCATAGGGGCTTTATTTAAAATATGAACTGAAGACAACCTAAATGTCCACTAAGAGTGAAATAATAAATAAAATTCAATAATCTAGTGATGTAGAATTCACAGGACATGGACAATGATCAAAAAGTAGTGACAGATTTCAGCACAAGACAAAAACAAAAGAAAAAACTAGTAAAAATAGTTCAATTTATATAACACTCAAAAAAAAATGGGCAAAACTGTGGTTTTAAAACCCAAAAATGTCTGCTCTGCTTTGGAGGAGACAAGGCAGGCTTGAAGGAGGAGGCACAGTGGGGCCTGTTGGGAGGCTGGTGATGAGCATGCCTTAGCCTGGGGGTGGCCACACGGTGACATTCTTTGTGTGACCCTCCCTAGATCTATATGCTTTTAAGTGTTGTGCTTTTCTGTATGCACCATCCTTCATTTTTTATCTAAAAGAAAAGCACATAAGCACATTTCAGATGTCTGCGTCTCTCAATTACTTAGTGCCTGATGCACATGCACTTTGTAGTGTGGGTAGGCCCCAAACCGGTAAATCTAAAAAAATCAAACACACACAAGAAAAGCTCTTAATTTACAAATTGAACTGCTTTCTTTTTTTTTTTTTTTTTTTTTGAGGCTTATCATTCTTTGGGGCTGCCATCAGGAGACACATTTTTCGTGGCTTCAATAGCCACTTTTTGTCAAATTGCCCTGCTTTCCCGGGCAGAGCGTCCATTACTGGTGTTCTGGAACCCAGGGGATAGCTGTCATGATTAGGTTTTAGGGTCGGGACCATATCACATGAGACTCTAAGGCACCAGCAAGCCCTCCTGCTCTTCCAGTTCTTCTCCCAACCTCTCACGGGGTGTTTTGGGGTGAGTCTGCTTTACTCTGCAGGGGGGCAGAGGGGGGCCACCCCTCGCTCTATGCTTACTGCTCCATTGGCAGCGGGAGGGAAGGACCCCACACTTGCCTGTCATGGCTCTCTCCTCTGCTGGGGAATGGAGGCTCTTTTCTGGTTCCGGTGGGTGCTGTGCAGGTCCAGTTCTCTGTGGGTGGAGAGCTGACAAGCACAGGGGGTTCTCTAGTACAGAGGGCTATCCTGGTAATCAATGAGAATAAGTGAGAACAATCCTAGGCAAAACCTTCTAGCTCATCACAGGAGACCAAATACACCCAAATACCCAAACCAGACAGAAGAATATTGGAAATCAGCATCTGTCATAAACATAGATTTTAAAATTCTGAGGAAATCTTAGAAAGTTGATTCTAAGATGATTCAAAAGCATAATTCATTATGACAGAATTCATTATTGAAGTGAAGTTTATCTCTGTAAAGCAAGTTTGATTTCAAATGTTAAGTCAATTAATGTAATTCACAGTGTTAATGAACTAAAAAATAGAATCTATGTAATCATCTTGAGACCTGCCAAAAAATGATTCTATAAAATCATGAGCTAAATTTAATGTCTATTCCTAACAAAAATTCTCAGCAAATGAAAAGTGGAAGAGAACTTTCTGAACCAAATACATGGAAATGCAAAAGGAAAATAAAACCTACGACAAGAAAACACCAGCAACATACCTAAGCACTAAATGCTTCCTCCCCCAGATCAGGAACAGGACAGGCAGGTCCATGAGTCTACTCAGCATCACACTGACATTCCACAGGACAGTGAGAAAAATAAACAAGTAAAATGCACCCAGATTTAAATGAAAAATAATTAGAACATTTTCATGCAGAAAGAACATGAGTATGTGGGGGAAAAAGTTATGAAATACATGTTAATCGTACCAGAAGCAATGAGTGATTTTAGTTAAGTTCAGTAGAAAACAACAACAATCAACAAACAAACAAACAAACAAAAACTCCAGAATCAACTGCCTGGAATGTAAAAGAAATTGGAATAGTCAAAACAACCTGAATCAAGAACAGAGAATAAAAAAAAAATCACATTATCCAGCTTGAAGTTTAACATAATTTGAAACCTAAAATTATAAGACATCCAGAAGAAAAAAATCATAGAAAAATCTTTGTGTGAAGGGTGCAGTGGTGCATGCCTGTAATCCCAGAGCTCAGGAGGCTGAGGCAGGAGGATCGCAAGTTTGAGGTCAGCCTCAGCAACTTAGGGAGGCCCTAAGCAACTTAGTGAGACCCTGTTTTCAAAGTAAAATAAAATAAAAATAAAAAGAGCTGGAGATGTGGCTCAGTGGTCAAGTGCCCCTGGGTTCCATCCCCAGTACCCTCCCCACTGAAAAAAAAATGTTGTGACCTTGGCTTAGGTAAGTGTTTCTTAGATACAATTTCAAAAATGCCATCCATAAAAGAGAATTTTGATGAACTAAACTTTATTGAAATGAAAAATGGCCCCTCTTCAGAAGATACTGTTAAGGGAATCAAAGGTCAAGCAGATCAGTGGGTGCCCGGTGGCAGGAGCAGCAGGAAGGAGGGACTCTGGAGGCACTAGAAGCTTCTAAGGGTGTCGTTATATGAATCATAGGTGGGTGCCTAGGCTGCCACTCACCAGATTGTGCACTTTAAATGTGTGCAGTTTGTTGAGATTCAGCTACAAACAACAACCATGAAGTTAAGCAAAGGGAATTCACATTTGGTTGCTTTAAATAATAATCAAATCTTGAAGGAAAAGATGCTCATCAACACAGATTTAGTAAAACAGCCACAAAGGGGAACCCTGTGAAGCTTTTTTAAGTGACAAATATCTCCAGATGAACAATTAGAGTAAAACAGGTTCCATGAGATCACCATTGCCACCAGCGATAACCAGAAAATCCAGGCTGTGTGGCTCGTGTATGTAAACATAGACATTGACACATACTCAGACATTCTTTCTATCTGTCTGGTCGTGGGAAATATTTCAAATTTCAAAATATTTCAAATGTTTTCAAAATTATTTGAAGTTGCATTTTTCACTTATGATAATGTTGTACAAAAAGGTCTAGGGTTTATATTTATTGACATTTTAAACGTATAGTTTCTAATTCTTGCTTTTAGTGAGACAGTGTATCTTCAAAGATAACTACTTGCAATGAATTCCAGTAGTTCAAGTAAAGCCAAAGGATCTGTGGATACCAAGCACAGAAGAGAAGAAAAATTAATATTCTTCCAGGACTTTATACTCCCACAAAGAAAAAGAAATCTTTGAACATGCAGCCCTAATTATGAATATTTGCTTACATATTCTCTAGTAATAGACTTTCCAAACAAAAAGGCATACATAGAAGAAGGAACTACAAAGAAAGAAATTTTATAAAATACCATTCCTGCAAACAGTTTATGCCTGGGAACACCTTTTGGGTAGTTCACACTTGGCTTTTCTACTCTAGAATTTCTATTGTGGAATCTGTCGTCATCATTACCAGAAAGCTTACTGAGAGTTCACACTCCTGGGCCCCCCTCCAGATCTCCTGGGTCAGAAACTCTGGGGTGGGGCCCGGGATCTGTTTTAAGAGTTGCTTCAGGCTAAGTGTCATGGCGAATGCAACTCTGGAGGCTGGCACAGGAGGATCACAAGTTTGAGGCCAGCCTCGGCTACTCAGTGAGGGCCTAAGCAACTTCATGAGACCCTGTCTCAAAAAAAAAAAAAAATAATAATAATAATGATGATGATGGAGGAGGGCTGGGATGAAGCACAGTGATGATAGTGCTTCTTGGTTTAACCCACACACAAAAAATAGGTAAGAGGTGAGATTCTCCTAATGTGCCAAGAAGTGCTGCCTAGACATGGTCACTTTTGTGACTTGAGGGCTCTGTAAAAGTGGGTCAGTAAGGAGAGAAAACTGGGCCTCTCTGTCATGCACTTAGGTGCACATCTGTTCACATAGACATGACTAATCATTAAGTGTCCGAAAACCTTTCCTCTCCTTTACGACTTAGTTACATTAAACTCAGAATCTAGAAGGAAAACTTATAAAAGGCCCGACTTCCACAGAGGACTGTTGGAATGTGAGAAAGAAGAGAAATCAGTAAGTTAATAACTTAAATACAATGTATACTTTTAGAAATGTCATTGTAGGCCACAGTGTGTTTCTAACCTCTGGAAGAGTCAACTGTATTGCTTGACATCATTGCCGAATTCAGGGGAACTAAAATAATCTCTGTGTGTGAATGAGTGTGTAAATAAGCATGTGAGTGTGAATGTGTGTGTGTATGTGTGTAAGAGGGCCACAGATGGCTGCTAAGAGGAGACATTAGTAGTAACTAGAGAAGAATCCTGGGTGTCACCATCTGAAGGGTGTAGGAAATTAAAAATAGAGCTAGCAGACATAGATATGTCCCCACACTGAAAAACAGAAAGCCCACAGAGTGTTTGGGGCCAATTATGTGATTCTAGTATACAGGATCAATGTCCTTCAGTGGATGAACGGATAAAAAAAATGTGGCATTTATACACAATAGAATATTATTCAGCATTAAAAAATAACAAGATCATGGCATTTGCAGGGAAATGGATGTCATTAGAGAAGAATATGCTAAGTGAAGTTAGCCAATCCCCAAAAATAAATGCGGAATGTCTTCTCTGATATAAGGGGGATGACTCAAAATGGGGTAGGGAGGAAGAGCATGGGAGGAAGATTACCTCTAGATAGGGAATAGGGGTGGGAAGGAAAGGGAGGGAGAGTGGGAATAGCAAAGATAATGGAAGGAGACGATCATCATTATACAAAATACATGTACAAAGATGTGACAACATACCTTATATAAAAACAGAGATTTGATAAATTGTGGTATAAGGGTGTATTAAGAATTGCAATGCAAAAAAAATATGAATATAATGCACTCCTCTATTGTAATGTATGTAAGAAATAATTAAAAAATAAAATAAAAATTAAAAAAAGAAGGGATAGAGTTGAAGGTCCCAAGGGGAAAGAAGTCAGGAATCTATTGTGGCCGCAGAAGGAGATAAAATCTTAATAAAAATCCAAACTAGATCAAATCACAAGGACTTAGTTAAGTAAATACCCAGGGGCTAGAAAATCCACTTAACAATGGGAACATTAGTGGAATATATAGACAAAGGCCTTCCAGTGAAAAGACATGTCATTAAGTTCATTTCTCATTTTTATATGTGCTTTTGTTCATACGGATAATTTTATGATTTGGAGTCCTCTGCAGAATCCTCCATCCCAAGCTAGGGCTGCATTTTGTGAAAGGACATACCAAGGTTTACCTTGGCTTACTGACGGCAGACGCTTCTATTTCAAGGCATTTATGGAGATGTCATTATTCAAACATAAACGAGTAGTTGATTTTCTCCTCCCCTGACCGTATGACAATGAAGGCTCCTAAATGTGTCCTTTCGACATCCATCAGGACAGTCTTTATCTACTTATGGATTCAGAGATGGAGGGCACATCTGAGCTGTAACCCTTCAGCCAATCAGGGGCAAGAAAAGATTTGGAACATATCAAAATTTTAAACTTAGTGAAGGGAACCTTTAAAAGGGAATACTGTAACAGCTTTGAAATATGTGCATACGTATTAGTGGTTGATCGTTGGCTTCCAAAAGGATGTGTGGCATCCTAATCTCTGTAACCTACGAATAGAATGTTATTTGAAAAAAGAACACCTAGAGATGTAACTAAGAGAAGGACCTCAAGATCCGAGCATATTGGATTATTCTGGTGTACCCTAAATCCCGTGACAAGTGTCATTAAAAGAACAGAAGACGAAAAGACACTGAGGAGAGGAATAGAGCAATTAAAAATAAAGGTGGAGATTGGATTCAATGCCATGATTCAAAGGGACACCTGGGGCCACCATGTCCTGGAAGGGGCTCTAGTGGAGTATCTGCCAGCAGACCCTCTGGGGCAGTGCAGCCCTGCAAAACTTTGATTTCAGACTTGTCACCTCAAGAACTGCAAGGGAATAAATCTCTGCTGTTTTAAGCCACCAAATCTGTGGCTCAAAGCCACATTCTATGTATTCATTTCCTGTTGCTATGAATCCATATCATTATTCTTTCAAATTAACCTGGCGTACAAAATAAATAAATTCTACCCTGGTACCCACTCAGCTGTAACCTCCCAGTCTCATCTGGATTTAAATCTGTACCGTGCCTTTATTTACTTTAACAGTCCTCTGTTAAAGCAAACAAACAAGTAAGATGTCTGGGGATTTAATTGCAGCATAGTTTCCATACACAGAGTCCAGAGATTTGACCTCATAACTTCAGCAATGCTCTCAGGAAAACAAGGGAAATGGGGGTCACTGGGGTAAGCACCTGGGCTCTACATTTGCTTCCTAAGACCTTATTTTTCATTTGTTCCCTGAAAACATTTCTGAATTTTTGCATACAAATCTGGGGAGGAAGTAGATGGACCTATTTATATTGTTGTTCAATATAAATTTAGGATACTTAAAAAGGATTATAATAGTATTTGAAAGAGCATCTCCATTGTTCACAGTTGTCCTGATATTTTTCCTAACAAACTAAGTAATTTAGCAAGACCCTGTCTCTAAATAAAATATAAAAAAGGGGGCTGGGGATGTGGTTCAGTGGGTAAGTGCACCTGGGTTCTATCCCTGGTACCAAAATACATACACACATACGTATGAAGTTCTAATATAGTCAATCTGAACCCAGGGGAACTTAACCCTAAGCTACATCTCCAGCCTTTTTCAAATATTTTATTTAAAGACAGGGCCTCACTGAGTTGCTGAGGCTGGCTCGGAGCTCTTGATCCTCCTGCCTCAGCCTCCTGAGCTGCTAGGATACAGGTGTGGACCACCGTGCCCGGCTCAGAAAACATTTATGATTGGAAACAAGCAGAGGGTTGAAGACCAGCAAAAACTACTTAGAACCATGGGCTCCCTAAATCACCAGAAAATACAACTACTAGCAACATAAATGGAAGGAAACATTGAACCAAGGAAAACTCAGGTTTCCAAAATCCTGTGGCATGGGAGGCCCCTCTTCAGGGGAGAGAACAGTGGCAGTGGCTGTCGCGCACACAGGCCTTCCCCTGGCTCTTTGATACAGGGACCCAGGGATGCAGAGGTAGGACAGAAGACAAGAAATGGGTAGAAAGAAGACATACAGGAAGGACAAGAAAATGGGATGTGCATTTGGAAGTTCCGCCTGCTTTTCCTGGCCTGTCACCTCCTGAGCCTGCCTCCTTTTCTGGCCAGTTATTTCCAAGTTCCTGAGGAGTTGAAAGAGCATCTCCATTGTTCACAGTTGTCCTGATATTTTTCTTAACAAAGTACTAAGTAATTTAGCAAGACCCTGTCTCTAAATAAAATATTTTTAAAAAGGGCTGGGGATGTGGTGCAGTGTTGATCCACCTAGGCACTGTTAATTAACCCCCCCCCCAATAATTAGATTTAGCAAAGAGAGATATGATATCTTGAGAAACCTCTAATTTAGGGGACTTTTCAGAGCTATTTATTGATCAGATAGTGAAGATCACAAAGATCCAGAAATTGACACTGGACTGATATCATTCCTATGTAAATTCCCGAACCGCCCCCCTACCAAGTTTCCTTACAAAGAAACCCCAGAGGCATCCCTCACTCTCTAGATGACCCACATTCTCCCTTGAGTGTGAATTCCTTGCTTTACCCCAAAGGCCTCTCTCTCTTGAGCTCACCCTCATCCTCCCTTGAATATGTATCTACTTCCCTAAATAAACCTGCCCATGCTTCTGATGGGCACGGGTTGGATTCCTTTCCATCCCATCTGCAGGAGTCCCACTGGTTCTGAATTGAGCTCCAGGAAGCCTTGGTCCTTCTGTGGCAACACCTTTGCTCCAGGGACAATGCCAGGCCCTCACATCATGTCCTCGCACTTCACTTACTCAAGCGTTGGCAATGGGACTTCTGTCCCTGGCATCCTACCCATTTGAAACAATGTCCACATTTTCAACAAATTTGATTTCAAAAAGCCTTTATTGGATTTCCCTGAATGATGACCCACTTCATCAGACCCTCCCAAGCCTTTGGAGACGGGGAAGCACAATGCAGTGCTTCTGGCCTTACCAAGAGGATGCACATCTTAAACACTCATCCCAGATTTCCCACTCAACACAACCTCTTGGGGTCACAGTAAGGGGTGCGAAAAGAGAGATCTGAGGTTGAGGACCTGACTAGAATGGAAGACTCAGCTAGCTCCGAATTGTTCTCAGGATCCTCAATAGGAAAGCTTTGAAATTCCTCATTAAACCGGCAAACCTCAATACAGCATAGCCAAGTGTTAAGTTGAGCATTTTCCACTTTTCTGATTCTCGTGGATCCCTGCTAAGCACCTGGATGCTGTATTTTCATCACTCCAAACATTTGCATTTTTTGTGCTTCACAACGTCTTCACACAATGTTAACATCAAAATCAATCATCACTTAGAGAGGAATCAAGGCAAAAAAAAAAAAAAAAAAAAACCACC
>NW_025999926.1:1870382-1926630 GCF_001458135.2 Marmota marmota marmota
AAAAAAAAAAAAAAAAAAAAATCACCATTGTTGTTTTCGTTCATTTTCATTTTATTTCAAATGGCGCCACCTGCCGGCCATTACTTTTCTTCTTACTTTTTCTTTTTAAAGTACGGGTTGATGGATAATGAGCCAGAATCAGTTTAGTTATATATACATCAGCCTCCAATAAGGAATCTGGCCAACTTGCTTTTACCCTTACACTTTTGGAAACAAGTCATGAGGATAATGCATAAAAAAAGAATGTCAATCTCAATTTGGCAGGGGCGGGGGAATGTAAGGGACCTGATCAGATACAGGGGTGACTGGCAAGTCCATGGTGAATCCGTTTTGAAGCAATTGTGCAACGAATCAAAAGTCTTCAAAATGTCCATTCCTGTTGACCCTGAATAAAGTTCTTGTGGTTGCATCATTCAATGGACCAGAGATGTTGGCAAACAATTATTTGTATGGCCACCTGAGTTGGCTGTATATTGTACCTACATCTATATCTCTGTCCATAAGTACAGCAAAATGCCTCCCATCTTTAAAGGTTTGCTTGTACCTATGGACAGAGATACAATTGTATGTACAATATACAATCATCATAGTTTTCAATTAAATTATAAGTTAAGTTTTAAATTAAAATTTTAAAATTTAGAGAATAACACATGACTTATTATGTTTTATAAAGACCCAGAAAGGAAGAGTTTGAAGGTTTCCAAAGAAATTACAAACATTTAAGGATATGGAATGTTAATTACTCTGATTCGATCACTACACAATATATTCATATATCCAATTAACACATTGTACCCTTAAATACATGCAAATATTATGTATCAAATAAAAAATAAATTTAAAGATTTAGTTCTAAGTTTATTTTTTAAATTTTAATTTAATTTAAATTAAAAAGATATACGTGGGAAAATGGTTATGATACAGTGGTAGGTAAAATAAATCAGGAAACTAAATGGTGTTTTTCAGTGTCATTCCAATGTAGGACAAAACATATTTATACATGAATTTAAAATAATTTGCATGGAGAAAGAGGAGTTAGCTATGGATGTAGTGTAGGCACTACAGTTATTTTAATTTTTTTCTTTTAACTTTGGGTGTTTCTAAAATAGACATAATAAGTATCTTTCATTTTATAATCACATAGCTCATTATTTCATGTAAACATGCATTTTTTTTTTTTTAATTCAAAACATTTTGCCACAGTATGGAAGAATAAAACCGTGTACTTTACCTCCACCTAGTGGGTATATCAGAAATTGCAATGAGACTTTAAAAGTTTTCCTTAGCAAAATACTTGAAAACAGAGAGGAGAGGACAGAAGGGCAGAGGAAAATAGAGAAGAAGAAGAAAGACAAAAAGGCCCTGGGAAAAACAGCAAAGCCTAAAAACAAGATATTTTAGGCAAAGTACCATCACTACTATTTCTAGATTATACAAACCTTGCTTTAATAACAAACCCCAATAGAACTCCTTTAACAGGACGCTAGATCACCTCTCCTTTCTTTGTCCACCCCATGCCTCTCCCCCAGCATCTGCACCTGCTGACCCCTGCTGGCCACCCCACTCTGCCCTGGCTAACACACCAGCACCTACAGAGTTCAGCTGCCCTGTCCTGCACTGCCATTTCCTATTGGGGTGCCTGGCCTTCCTCTCATCCCTTTCTAATGCATTCTCCTCCCTGAGTTTTCTTTTGAGGGTTCTCCATGACCTTTAAAGAGAACAATTTGCATCCTAACACATATTTTTTTCAAATCGTTCCCTTGTTTAAAAATTCTCAAATGGTCCTTGTCATTGAAAAAAATCTTGATTCCTTGAGTGCCACGGGGGTCACACACGTCTGAGGCCTGGCCTGCATTTACAGATCCATGCCCTTTGTCCTGGGCAGCCCACCACAATGGGGACTCTTGACTTGGCTGGTGCTCTTCCAATTGCCTGCAATACCTTTCCCACTTCATCAACGCTGAATGGTCCTATTCACACCTACCCCTTCCTCCGTAAAAACTAGACATCTAGAGACATTCAGATACTTGGATACTGATGGCACCCTACGACGAGATGATACTACCTATAACTAACACTAAGGGAAATCTTACATGCATTGTCTATATCTAGATAAGCATCAATAGCTGCTTATGAATATACATATTGTCTTAACTAAGTTGGAATTGGAAGCTATGCTGCTGAGATACGGGTTGACTATTTTGAGAAACTATTGTCTCAGTGCCAGCTTCGATCTTAAATCTCTGAAAAAAACTATTATTACTTGATTCTTGCATGATTTTGCAAGTACGTCAGAAATCACAAGTCAAGAACAGAGATGTGAGTTGTGTGAACCCGAGGGAGGGGAAAAATTTAGGGGAGGTGTTCAGAGAAGAAAGATTAGAGACTGGAGCTAAGAACTCAGAAGACATTTTGCCCAAAATATCCTGTTTTTAGGCTTTGCATATTTTGTACAGCTGTTTTCCCCAAGGCCTTCTTACCCTTATCTTCTGTATGTGAATCCAGATATCCGGGTACATGATAAAAGAAAAGTTAGCTCCCCAAGACTGATGATGGGCAGGTTGGACAGCAGGAAGTCTCTGACCCAAATGCACAGAACTCAAGGTCCTCCTGGACTCTCTCAGAAAGACAGTGTGTCAAGGCCGGATGCCAGAAAAAGTGGGGGTGACTCCAAGGTCCTACAGCCCCAGCTTGTGAGGGACTCAGTCCTCTACTAGACCCAGAATGACCCATTATTTTGTTTGCAATTAAAAAATAAATAGCCCGGCTTTGGGGCACATGCCTGTAATTCCAGCATCTCAGAAGGCTGAGGCAGGAGGATCGAAAGTTCAAAGCCAGCCTCAGCAACTTAGCAAGATCCTGTCTCAAAATAAAGAATAAATTTTAAAAAAAGAGTAGGGCATTGGGTGGGTGCAGTGGTGCATGCCTATAGTCCCAGTGGCTCAGGAGGCTGAGATTCAAGGAGAATCACGAGTTCAAAGCCAGCCTCAGCAACGGTGAGGCACTAAGCAACTCAATGAGACCCTGTCTCTAAATGAAATACAAAATAGGGCTGGGGAGGTGGCTCAGTGGTTAAGCTTCCTGAGTTTAATCTCTATTACTAAATAAATAAATAAATAAATAACAGACCCTTTACCAGCCCACACAAGGTGAGGAATAATGTCATTTCTAGCATTACAACACCAGATGAAGGTGCCTCATGGCCACCAAGATATAAAAACAGTGGAAAAAATCAAACCTTTGCCTGACTACCCAAAAATCTCCTCTCTTGGGTGGTAGCGCCAACCTCCCTATTCCCAGAAGTAAGAAAAGGATATTTTCAGTTGTGGAGAGTGCAGTCGTGCCAGGTAATGTCGCACTGGAAACACAAAGTGAGGTGAGCCTCCACCACTGTTTTCATCTGTTCATCTCCAACCCATTTAGATTCTCCCAGGCAGAGTCAGCCTCAGCTCCAGGGGAGACCTGGGCAGACACATGAAGGGCCCTACACTCGGAGGGACCCCCGGCTTGGTCAAGTGCTTTTGGTCACCAACATGAGACTCTTGATAATTGCATCTTCAGTTTGTGCTTTATTAAGGGAAGACCAGGAAAAGCATTCATGGGAGCAGAGGAAGCAGGTTCAATGTTGCACATTTATTCTTCCCTCCCCCATTTTCACAGTCCCCGTGCCCATGAGCACAGACAGCAGGTGAACCCAGCATGCATGAACTCCAGTGTCACTCAAAGGGAACATGAGGTGAGCATGTGATGCCCACCATTGTCACCGTGGAAGAGGAGCACGGACAGCCCCCTGTGCTGCCGGGGGAACCAGACCTTGCTCCAAGTGCAGAAAGAAGGCAATGGCCTTCTGAGAAGGAGATGGCCTGTCACCTCCCTTCTCTCCTTGCTGTTTCTCTGCACTTGCCAGCCACAAGCTTTGAAAATGATGGTGCAGATGGGCCGGAAGGATAGAGCACATATAGTGCTTCTTGTTCATCAGTAAGCCCCAGGTCTAGGCTCTGGGGCTGTGCATTTATCAGCAAGTGGTGGAGTTAGGTCCCTGCAGCACTTCCACTGTTCTGGTGAAAGTGGTATTCACACGCACCTCTGAGCCACCAGATTCAAACTGTAATTTGGTGGTTCTGCACATAATTCAAATGCTTTTATATTTCAATTGAGAACTGACATAGCCCATCCCATGTAAAGATGAATGGTAAAGTCTATACAAGGAATTCGTAATTTTAACTGTCTTTACTTATCATAATGGGAAGTAGTAAATATAAAACACCATGCATGTTTTTGGCACCTTTGTCTAATATAAGATAATCGTAATTTTGTGGGTTAGTCTCTGTGCCCTCTGTTCTGTACCATTGGTCTATCAGTCTGTTTTGGTGCCAATACCATGCTGTTTCATCTTCAAAAAATGTTGCTGGGAAAACTGGAAATCCATATGCAACAAAATGAAATTAAACCCCTATCTCTCACCATGCACAAAACTCAACTCAAAGTGGATCAAGGACCTAGGAATTAAAACAGAGACTCTGCATCTAACAGAAGAAAAAGTAGACCCTCATCTTCATCATGTGGGATTAGGCCCCAATTTACTTAATAAGACTCCTATAGTGCAAGAATTAAAACCAAGAATCAATAAATGGGATGGAATCAAACTAAAAAGTTTCTTATCAGCAAAAGAAACAATCTCTGAGGTGAACAGAGATCCTACATCCTGGGAGCAAATTTTTACCTCTCACACATCAGATAGAAAACTAATCTCTAGGGTATATAAAGAACTCAAAAAGCTAAACACACACACACACAAAACAAAACAACAACAACAAAAAAAACAAATAACCCAATCAACAAATGGGCCAAGGACCTGAACAGACAATTCTCAGAAGAGGATATACAATCAATCAACAAATATATGAAAAAATGTTCATCATCTCTAGCAATTAGAGAAATGCAAATCAAAACTACTCTGAGATATCATCTCACTCCAGTCAGAATGGCAGCTATTATGAAGACAAACAACAATAAGTGTTGGCGAGGATGTGGGGAAAAAGACACACTCATACACTACTGGTGGGACTGAAAATTGGTGCAGCCAATATGGAAAGCAGTATGGAGATTCCTTGGAACACTAGGAATGGAACCACCATTTGACCCAGCTATTCCTCTCCTTGGTCTACACCCAAAAGATTTAAAAACAGCATACTACAGGGACACAGCCACATCAATGTTTATAGCAGCACAATTCACAATAGCTGAACTGTGAAGCCAAAGTAGATGCCCTTCAATAGATGAATGAATTTTAAAAAATGTGGCATATATACACAATGGGATATTATTCAGCAATAAAAGAGAATAAAATCATGGCATTTGCAGGAAAATGGATGGCATTGGAGAAGATAATGCTAAGTGAAGTTAGCCAATCCCCAAAAAACAAATGCTAAATGTTTTCTCTGATATAAGGAGGCTGGCTCATAGTAGGGTAGGGAGGGGGAGCATGGGAGGATTAGATGAACTCTAGATAGGGCAGAGGGGTGGGAGGGGAAGGGAGGGGGCATGGGGTTAGCAAGGATGATGGAATGTGATACACATCATTATCCAAAGTACATGTATGAAGACACGAATTTGTGTCAAAATACTTTATACACAAACAGAGATATGAAAAATTGTGCTCTATATGTGTAATAAGAATTGTGATGCATTCCACTGTCATTTATTTTTTAAAAATTTTAAAAAGAAAAAAAAGAACAACAACAACAACAAAACACCATAATAAGTCAAGCTACTAGGGGAGAAATAAAAAGAAAACTTATATGTCAGTACCCTGAATGGCACTTTTATCTTAGCTAGATCATGGGTGATAGTCAAAAACTCTTTTTGTTCAAGGCTTGCATCAAAACTGCTTGGCATGCAGTAGTAGGCTTTCTGCCTATTTTATGTGCAGCTCTACATTTTGACTTACCTGCAAAAAGTGACAACATCTTGAAGACAATAGGCATCTCCAGACCCATCTTATCATTCAGCTGCAGAGATGCCAGGGCCATTTGTGTCCCTAAATATGAACACAAAAGAGAAGTTGCCTTTGACCATTTCTATTTGTAATCTCTTTCCTTTGTCTACTGAAAACACTACCACAGGCCACGTCAACTACATCATAGGTTCCTTTTAAGCATTAATTTTATTTAATTTTGAAGATTAAATAAACATCGTCCAACATCCGTAAACTTTGAAGAAATTTTCTATGACTACAGTAAAATTAAGCTAAACATCAATAATATTTTTAAAATATTAATAAATATTTTTATGATTGTAAATTAAGTAATACAATATGTCTATTTTGGATTCCTTAGAACTCAGATCTGGAGATAAGAACATGGTAGAAGTCACTTTGGGGGAAGGGTTCCCAGATATGAAATTGAGAGATGGCAAATGTCATACCAGGAAGTTGGAAAAGTCCATGTACATTGTCTGGTTTGTCTAGTGACAACGTGATTCCCCCAGACCAGCCATAGACACAACAATGGGGCCTCCCAGAAATTCCCATAAAGGGAGAAGGTTGGGAGATTTGCAAACCAGCTGACCATGGATCGGGTGAACTTGGAGGTGTTGAATTCTCTGGATTTGTGTCCAAGACAGGAAGCCTCCCGGAGAACTGAGCAGTCCTGGGGCAGCAGCTACATGCCCCTCGACGCACACCTGGATTGGGTGGCAGGCAACATGGCAGACCCCCCTGCCGCTGTGGCTGACATCAGAACTGAGTGGGAGAAGAAATGTGAGCACCAGAACTTCAGATATAGCTTCTCAATTATTTCTCAGAAAATGATCACAAAGGAAATGAGAAGTTTTTCGATTCAATCGTGACCAAATGCAGTGGATACCGAATGTCCCCCAAAGGGTCATGAGCTGAAGGCTTGGTCCCCAACTGGTGGTGGTAATGGGAGGTGGTGGAGACCAGGAGATGGGTGGGACCTCATTGGAGTAGGTAGGTCCCTGGGGGTGGGCCATGGAAGAACATGTCTTGTTCCTGTCCCCTTTCTCTCTCTCTCTTTCTCTCCTTCCTGGCCACCATGAGATCAGCAACTTTGCTCCACCACATCTCCCCACCATGATGTTTGGCCTCTCCACAAGCCACAGCAATGGGGCCAAGCAATTATGAGCTGATACCTCTGAAACATGAGCCAAACTGCATCATTTCTCCTTGAATTGCTTTTCTCAGGTACTTTGTCACAGCAATGGAAAGTTGATCAACACATGAGGTTTAATGAAGCCTGTGGGACAGAGCCGAAGCTCTACTCACACACCTAGAGTTAACAGGAAGAAATACTGGAAATCAAGGAGCTTAATGTCTATCCCTAGAAGTTAGAAAGAGAAGATCACATTAAACCAGCAAATTGCAGAAGGGACATTTGTATGTCAATAAACATACAAACAAAAAAGAAAATAGAAAACGATTACCTACAAGAATAGAATCAATAAAGCCCCCAAACAGTGAGACTCATCAAGAGAAAGGAAACAATGTAAAAGTTACAAATGTCATAATAAAAAATGAGATACTAATACAGAATCTGAATGCACTTAAAAGATAAGAGGATCTTAGAAAAAACTATAAAAATGAGTTTGGTGGATAAAAATTGACAGATTCGTAGAAAACCTGAATCACTCAAATTAACACAGAATCATAGGAATTCTGAATAGTCTTTTATCTATGAAAGATTAAAATAATTAAACAGAAGACTTTTCTAGAAGAAAAAAAAACTTGAGCCCTAAATGACTTCAAACTCTGACCTGTAAACTTACCAAAAATTCAAGAAATGACATCAAATTTGCACATCTTCTAGAAAATAGAAAATGATAAATGCATTTGCATTTTTTAGAAGAACAAAACTCAATATGTGATCTGACAAGGATATTACAAGAAAGAAAAAAAAATCACAAGATAATCCCCCTCCTAGCCATAAGTGTAAAAATCATGAATAAAGTGTGGGCTAATCAAATATAGTTCTATAAAAACAATAGACATTATAACAAAGTTAAGGTCTTGCAAAGAGTGCAATGAGATTGCATCTAGCTAATGAATCAGTGTAAGTTATAACACCAATGAAATGAAAGAGAGAAATCATTATCATCACCCAAGGAAATTCAAAAACTGCATGGGGAAAATTCATCCATTCAGCATTGGAAATATTTAAAATTGAACCCAGCAGACTAGTCATTGAAAAAAGAATATATATATTCTGGTAAAAAGTTATCTGTGTAGACCTACAACAAACATAAGTTAATTTTAAAAGGTTGAAATTTTGCTCTTTTTATTATCATAAGAGAAAAAGATCACCAATCCATTTTTTTTTTTTTGTCACAAGGGGGATTGAAGGCAGAGGCCCTCTACCACTGCGCCACAACCCCAAGCCCTTTTTATTTTATTTTGAGACATGCTAAATTGCTGAGGCTGATCCCCCTGCCTTAGCCTCCCTAGTCACTGGGATTATAGGTGTGTCGCAATACCCTGCAGGGATCACTTCAGTTTGACCTTATCATTGAGGCTCTAATCTGTGCAGCATGACAAGTAAAAGAAATAAAAGATGTGATATTATAAAAGTTGAAATACAAAAGATATAATATTAGAAAAGAAGAAATACAACTGTCAGTACTTGCAGATCACCTGCTTGAGTGTGTACAAAACAGAAGTAGATATGCAAATAAATAATTAAAAATTATAAGTATATTCATAGCAAGAATGCTGAATATAAGCTCAATAAATGAATATCGATGTCTAGCTTATATCAACAAAAGGTAGGTTGCATTATAAGCCATGATACACTCACAAAAAGATCTAATAAAGCAGGATTTCATCACAACAAACTGTAATGTATTAGAATAATACATAATAAATAATAAACTTACTCAAAGAAATGGAATTCTATACCCTGCACCCTGTTCATGAATTTGAAGATTCAGTAGTAAAAAATGTCAACATTTCCCTCAATTAACTATAGATTCAACAGCACCCAAATTAAAGTATCACTAAGTTTGTTTTATAAAAATTAGTAAACTGATTCTAAAAGCTGTATGCATACAAAATTCCAGGAATAATCAAGGAAATAAAGTTGAATAGGCTAATAGAAGAAGTAACAAGGGTACACAGCTGATCATAGATAAAGATTTGACTTACTATAAAAACGATATTCCAAACCCAACTGTAATCCCAGTGGCTCAGGAGACTGAGGCAGGAAGATCACAAGTTCAAAGCCAGCCTCAGCAATGGTGAAGCACTAAGTAGCTCAGTGAGACCTTGTCTTTAAATAAAACACAAAATAGGGCTGGGGCTGTGACTTAATGGTTGAGTGCCCCTGAGTTTAATCCCGGGTACCAAAAAAAAAAAAAAAAAAAAACGAGATTCCAAATCAGTGAAGAGATAATATGTTCTCATTAAATCCAATGAGTTAAGTGGCCATCTGCATAGATTTTTTTTAATTATCCCATATTTCATACCATCAAAAAAATCAGCTCCAGTTTTGATGTTAGGTCTAAACATGAAATGTGAAATGATAAAAAGTTTCAAAATAAAACATGGTGAGATATCTTTACCATGCTGGCATAGAGTAAGTTTTTTTTTTTAATATAATAGAATGACCAAAAGCATAAGTGAAAGGTTTTATAAATTGGATAATTTATAAAATTAAGGTATTCTCTTCATCAACTTAAGAGAGGGAAAAGAGGTCACCTAGTGAGCAGCAATATTTTTATCATAGAAAAAAGGACTGGATACATAGAGAAGGGCTTCAAGTCAACAAAAACACAATAGTCAAGTGGATTTGAACAGGCACATGACAGAAGTGAATTTTCAAAGGCCAAAAATCTTGTTTAGTTGCAGATAAAACCGAAGTCAGATATCACCATATAACAAAGGTTTAAAATAGTAAAGGCTAAAATTGAGAAGGCTGCAAAACAACTGAAAACCAACTCTTATACACCCCCGATGCTGATATAAAGCATTTTCCTCACTTTGGGAAACAAATGGAATTACCTAGAAAATCAGAAGAGTAACTTACTTAAGATACAGTAAGTCTACCCTTTGTAACATACCCTAACGTTGCTTAAATACCTATGATATGTCACAATGTCAGAAACTCTGTCAGGGTTTAAAAATCTTGACTTGTTTATCTCCTAAAACCCCTGTAGGTGTATTTGTGCCATTTGTGGAGCAATTATATAAATGGATTAATGTCACTCTGCTGATATCAACAGGAGAGTCCAACTCAATATGTCCAACTTAAAAGCCCAAGCATGGTCATTACATGGCACTCACTCTGTGTGTGTATGTAATTGCACGAAGCAATTATTTTCCTAACACATGCAATGGATAGCCATTTTTGCTCATCAATTTCCTCTCTCTGTCCTGTCTCAAGCCCCTCCCTGCATTGAGTGCTGTCTCCTGGTTTTCAGGTAGAATAGATCAGAAGAGATAAGGAATTGATCCCTGTCTCACTTCCCACTCATATGCTGTGCCTTCTTGATATCATTTTCTAAATAAACCCCTTGACTGGAATTTTTCTTACAAAGTATGGGTAGGCACTTGTTAGTTATTTTTGCACACTATGGCAAAATACCTGAAATAATTAACTTATAAAGAGAAAAGGTTTATTTAGACTCAGAGTTTTGGAGGTTCCAGTCCATGGTGGATTGACCCCATTGTTTTGGGCCCGTGGTGAGGACCATCATGTGGGAGCAGGTGGCAGAGCAAACCAGCTTATGTCATAAGCCAGGAAGTAAAAGAAAGAAAGAAGAAGAGGCTGGGGTCTCAAAATTCCCTTTGAGGGCCCAGTGACTAAGAGCCTCCTACGAGGCTCCACCTCTCCAAGTTTCTAGCCCCTCTCAATAGCACCACCCCACCCAAGGGTCAAAGTCATGAACACTTGGTCCTTTCAGGACTTTCAACATCCAACTTTAGCAGAATCCAACCCAAGAAAACAAACCTAAGCATAGTGAAATGCCTACATTATTTTAAAATACTATACACTATTCATTATTAAAGGATACCAGAACCATATAGTTTATTACATGTATGTTATTTATTTCTGGAAGTATAAGTCATGTACAAATGATCTCTCTTCCCTACCTTGCATTTGCCAGAAATTTGCCAAAATGACTGAAATTTCTAAAATTTGTTATTTTGGCATTAGGAAAATAGTTTTCAATTTTTTTTTAAGTAACAGAGATCTTAAAAAAAAAACAAGCAGAACTTCTACATATAATTCAGAGAAAAGCAGATTCTCAGTTGGCAAAGAGGAGATGGGGGCTCAGGGTTCCTACCAGCCAACCTTCGTACCCTTATTGCTGTTCTACTCTGGGCATAAAGTGAGGACACTTCTGTCTTTTTAGAATTTCATGACCAAGAAACTTATTTTGTTTTAAAATGTGATCCTGCTGGAGAGTTAATATCTTCACCTGTTAAAATATGTAACACCAAAAAAAGGTGGGGGCAAGGAATCATGGTATTGTAGATAGCACTATAACCAGGGGCTACCTTCTTTTGCACATAACAACTGCACGATCAGTATTGTCATTAACGAATTCTGGGTAAGATGTAAAGTCTACAACAGGTTAGGAAACGGGCCCAGGATGAGGTGGATGATAATACCAGAGTGAAGATCGGATCCTGATCCGAGTTCTTTCAAAGCTCACGTACTCATCACAACTCAAGAAAGCTCACCATTAGCAAAAAACTTAGGAACAAGACAGTGAGACTTGTTTGTTTTTGGAATGATGGAGCAAAGACGCAGCCAGAAAGATTCAGCCAAGAAGAGCCCAACGAGGAGCAAGAGAGGATTCCAGTGGATTCCAGGGGTTCTGCTCTGCACCAAACTGATAAGTTTGAAAAGCAGGTGAGAAAAATAAGAGCACAGTAAATCCAACGTGTACTTTCTTGTGTGTTTGCCTTCACGGGGTGTGGGTGTACCAGCCTCAGGAGACTGAGGCATTCCCTGGTTATAGAGCTGCAAGTTGACTATTAAAGACCAAAACAAAAAGCAGAGAGATGAATGAGAATCCTAATTGTAAATGCTCAGGCAAGAGGCCCTGGTGACTTGGATGTTTCTTTGTTCTCAATATTTTCCCCCAAAATTTATCTGGTGAAATCCTAACCCCCAAGGTGATGGTATTAGGAGCCCTAGCCTTTGGGAAGTCCTCAGGTCATGAAAGAAGATCCATCACAGATGGGACCAGCGTCCCTACTGAAGAAGCCTGAGGGAAAATACAGTTTTCCTTATACCACGAGAGAACTCAGCGAGGTCCTCACCAGACTCCGAAGATGTCATGGTCTTGACCTTGGATTTCCCCACCTGCAGAACTGTGAGGAATGGGGATGCCTGTTGCCCACAAGCCATGCAACCTATCTATGGTTGTGGGTTCCTGTAGCCCAAAAGGGTGAGTGGTCCCAATGGAGAGTAAGAGGGAAAGAAAAGGGGTGATTCCAGGTACAGTTAGAAGACGGGGTTGTGCAGACTTGCTGATGGGTTGAGGGTGTCCCTTGGCCTCCTGCTTTGTCAGCGAGGTGGGTGGTGGTGCAGGTGGAAGGTCGAGATGGGAAAATTGGGAAGAGGAAAGGTGAGAATGTTTAGAAATCAAGAGTTCTGTTTTATCCTGAGACCCCAGGCACACTGTCGGGGGACAGATGGGTGGAGAGAAGATTCATTATTGAGATGGGCAACCCTTAAACCAGCAGAGGAGCAGAAACGGGCCATTCAGGGAAAGAAAAGTGCAGATAATTGCCTGAGGCGAGACTCACTGAGAAGTTGAGGGTGGGGTGCCCCAAAACAGAGAGTGCCTTCAGAACAGAAGCTCACAGGGAGCAGGTCCACCTTGGAAGGGAGGAGAGATTTAGCCATCCTAACAGGAAATGAATGAGAAGACAGAGTGGGTACCAGGGCGCTGGGTTTGGCGGTGGAAATGGAGGGTGTTTGATCTTATTGCTTTAGATTCTTTGTCAGTTAAGGCAAAGTTATGAGCCTATGAGGAGAGGATGGGGAAAGGTGATGTTGGAGGATGGAGGGAGGGTGTGGAAAAACATCCTGGAGGGCTACAGGGGTTTATAGAAGGATGACTTAGCAGCCTGGTGTGTGTGTGTGTGTGTGTGTGTGTGTTTACCCTCCAGTCTCAGGTAGTTGGATGCATATTTGGAATAGCTAGACAGTCAATGAATCAGAGAAGAATGAAGGGAGAGACTTAAAGGTATTTTTCAGGAATGAATGAAGGACAGCACCACGGTCTTCTCTGAGTTAGGAAGAGGCGCATTGCATGGTCTCTCTCACGTCAGATCTGCTCAGAACTCTTCTGAAAGCCACAGACCTTAGCCACTGTCTGATGCCTCTCTTAGGATAGCAAACTGGCCTGCCTTCCCAGCCATGCGAAATCTTCCATAGCCATCGGCACTCACCTCAACTTTTCCCCAATATGGCCTCCAGCTCTGAGATTAGATTGAAATTCCTCTTTCAAAATTGCCCAGGAACCTCAACACTCCCTGCGACATAGCCTCTCAGTCCACCTGTTCATGCCTCTCTCAGCCTCACTGCCGCTGGGTTCTTGGGTGAATAGCTTAGCTCCACGTGTTTCTTTTGTAGGTTTCTCCTTCATTCCCGTTTCCTTCCTCGACCCTCTTCCCAAAACATCTTTCCTTGATACCCTAACTATTCTCACTCACTGAATACTGCCAAATCATTGCCTGGGCTAGGATTTCGCTCCTGAGCACACAGCCAGAACTTGCCTGCTGGTTTCATCATCTGGATGTGCCAGAGAGCCTCCAACTTCCACACCCTCCCACCTGCAGTCCCCACTGAGTGACTAAGTGGGCTGCACCCCAGGGAGGCTGGCCGCTTCTCTCTGCTTCCAGACTTGAGCCATCTTGCCTTTAGATATGCCAGCGTGAAGATGACTTCCATTTGCACAGCTCAAAGCCCTTCCCACCCTCCAGGTCCCGTTTAAGTCCTGCCACCTGTGAGATGAGCGGTCCCCATGTTCTCTGGCCTGAATTAACAAGCTGTCCACCTATGAGGGCTTCTGCCATCTTACTTTAACATCTCTTTTCTTATAGCTCTCCTCTCCATTACTAGTTATCATTTCAGAAAGAACTCTGCACACATCCTGCACCATCTGTAGTGTATCTAGTGTATCTTCAAAGGATCTTACTATTTCCAATCAATCCTGAGGAATGAACAGATAGAGGTCCTCTGTGATCTGGAATGGCCAATGTCACAGATCAAGCTTTAAACTTTATGGAGATTGCTTAAAAAAAACCTAAAACTAAAACTACCACATGATCCAGGGGAATGGCCTCTGGCGACCAGGGAAGTCACTCCAGTCCAGGTCTGACCCTTGCCTGAGCTCAGACCTTCTTGGGAAGAAACATCTCCCATGCAGATCTCTGGAATTAGGTCAGAGTGAGGGAACTAGATTTGGAGTTGTTATGTAATCACAAATAAAGAGGCACAGATTTCGAGCATGTGGTAAATAGCAGCTGATGGCAAACACCTCCACTCTGATTTCCTGAGAAATGTGTCCTTTCTTTTTGCTGTTTATTGTGTTCTCCAAAACCCACACCTAAAGATATTTGTAAAGAGAATATTTTAAGAGGACAATATAAAACTGAATACATTCTATTTTTGAATTCCTACACCTAGCCGCAATAGGAAAAGGCTTTCATGCTAATCAGCAGGAACGTTCCAGATTCAACAAGCCATTCAGTGACTTTTTGTGTGGATTGCTTTTTATAGCACACAGCTTACTATTTACACGGGCTGCGAAAACAGTGTTCAACACCAGGGGTGAGACCCCACAGTGGGCAGAGGAAAGCTCCTTCCTGGGGAAGAGGAAGTTTGCAATCCCACTGCCTCCTCCTCCTCTCCGTAAAGCAGGACCTGGGATGTAAGTTGGTTCTCAATTTATGGGGGAAAAAAACAAACACAGAGATGTGCTTCCTGTTGCCTCACCCTGCTTGTTAACTGAGGAAGTGACCATAATTATGCCATTTAACAAACCCAACCCTTTGGTATTAGGAACAGAGGGGACCCTGTGAGTCCCCTTCTCTCATGTGTATGCACAAATGTGTGTGCGCGCGCATGTGTGTGTGTCTGTGTGTGTCCTAACCCACACAAAACAAAGGAATCAGTCTCTCACATTGGCACTGTGGGATCAAGCTTTAAACTCTACCTGCAAAGAAATAATATGTAACACACACACACACATACACACACACACAAAATGAGAAAAAACCAACATGCATAGCTTCATGAGTCAGAGGTACAGCCATTATGGAAACAGTATGGAGATGGCTTAAAAAACTAAAACTAAAACTACCACCTGATCCAGTTGTCTCACTCCAGGGCAGGTGTCTGTTATAGCGGGAATGTGGTTCATCCCCCACAAAGGTTCACACTGTGGGGGTCTGGTCCCCACTGTGGCTATGTTGAGGTGGTGGGACTTTAAGAAGGGGGTTCTAATTGGAGGTAATTAGATCATTGATTGAGGGGCACTGCCCTGGGAGAGTGTTAATGTAGCTCAGTGGAGCTGTTTCTATGAGAGGAGATTGTTACAAAAAGAGAAAGGCCCGCCCCTTCCCACCCTCTGGCTTCCTGTCTCCATGAGATCTCTGCCTCTCTACTTCCTCCCACCACCATGACATCCACCATGAGGTGATGTAGCCAGGGGCCAACAGATGGTACCACTCAATTTTGGACTTTCAGCCTCCAAGACTGAGACGAATAGATCTTTTTTTCTTCAAGAAGAATTCAGTCTTGGGCATTTAGATGCAGCAAGAGAAAACAGACAAGACAATATCCAGAGGAAAGCCAACCAGCATGTCACAGAGCTCCCTGTATTCCCAGGTTTCCTGCCGCACGATGCACCATTGCCAAGACACGGGGTCAAGCTAGGTGTCCATCTGTGATTGCATGGGAAGGGAAATCTGGACTACATATGCAATGGAATACCACTCAGCCATAAGAAAGAAGGAAATCCTGTCATTGGCAGCAATGCGGATGAATCTGGAGGACATTTGGTCAAGTGAAATAAGCCAGTTGAAGAAGGACAATCAATGCATGCTTTCACAGGCGAAGCTGCTCTTGTAGAAGTTGAGAGGGCTGGGAGTTAGGTTGGAAGTTTGGGTTTGTGAGAGGGCAATGCTTCTTTCCACTGGGAGACATTACTTGTCCTGAGATCTTCTGTCCTCAACTCTCCTTCAAAGTGCATTGGCAGAGCTAAGACTCATGCTCAGCCCCAGGCCACCATCTTGGCTCCAGGAGCTCTCGCTCAAGCCATGGCCCCTCCTAGTTACTGGGGGACATAATGGCCAATCAAAAGGTATGTCTGCATTTACTAAACTCAAGGACAATGAATAACTCAAGGACATGAATAAGAGGGTAGGTGTGACTGTGTTTCAAACTTCTAAACTGTTGGAAACGCCTCGGTGGAGTGCCGATAACGGCTTGGTGCTGATAACGCCAAGGTCGCAGGTTCGTTCCCCTTATGGCCCCCAAATGCTGCAGTCTGGCTGGGCATGATTCAGGAGCCACTTGTCAAAAGAAACGAACTTTATTTTTAGAACCACACACGCCAAACAAAACAGCTCCTCAGGAAAAACCCTCAGAGCCCAACTGCCACCGCCGGCTTCCCACAAGCCTCTCTCACCACCACAAGCCTCTCCACCTCCCACAATCCTCCTGCTCTTGAGGCCGATTGGCTGGGTCATGTGGGCGGAGTCAAAAAAGTCCCCCAATGAGCAGCTCCGTGGTCTGAAAGGGCAGGGAAACAGCCCAATGAGCATCACCACAGAGGAGCCAATCAGCTAGATGTTGCTGGGGCCGCTGTGAGCCAATCATCAGCCGGCAGCTGGAAGTTTGCTGGGGCCCCTTCAGCTGTGGCTCTCAACAGTGGAGTGCTCTGGATCACTGTTAACTTCAGACGACGATGTTGAGCCACGGATCTGAGCTACCCGCATTTAAGAAATCACAACTTCAGCAACTCCATACACCACTAGACCTGTCTTTTCTATTCCAGAAAACTATGAAGGTCCAAGAACACAGCACACATGGGCTGCAGCACACAAGAGAATATAGTCAAGTAGCAAGACCACTTTTCCTGTTGCCTTTCCAAGGCTACAAAGGGCCAGGAGAGAATCTGCAGACAAGGTGCTAAGAATGACAAGACTGGTTGGCCTAAGGCAATACATCAATGTCACCTGAGAATTTTAAAGATCTCTTTCCCTACTCCTAGTTAACTCTGTTAACAGGTAAGATCTTGACCATTTCCTCTGTGCTTATTAAAGTGATGTCATAGAACATTTAGAATCTATGCTCCCCGAGGCCAGCATGTGCAGAGAGGGCATCTAGAACTTCAAATACACTGGACACATTTGCTGGCCTACCTGAGGTGTTCATGATTTTCTTAACTATATGATGTGGAGGAAAATTTTTGTTCAGATTTTTAGTTTGTCATTTCATTAATTCCCTTAAAAAACTATAAATAGATAACAAATCAATGGAGCTACTCAAGATTTGCTGAATTTATTACTCTTGGAGTTGACATCCTTACCCAAAAGACATACACCAACGTTTTAATTATTTGTTCTCCCACAAATATCTTGGTTTTTTTTCACTTTTTATTTTATCTAATGTCTTCACTGAATCTAGGGAAGTGTCACATGTGTGGTAGAAATAATGATAGCTATCTTAGATGATGCAGGTTTCACAGGCTGCATGGCGTGTTGAGATTTCTCTTTGATCTGTCAACAACTCTTTACAAAATTCTGACATCAGCTTCAGAGGGTGGCATACAGCAAATATGTCTTTGTGGTTCATCCCCCACAAAGGTTCCACAGAAAGAGAACCCTCCTTTATTTTCCATATACACATGAATGCATTCTGTATCATATGTCTTTGCAGATATATCTATACTAACATCAGCATAGCTCTCTTCCTGATGATAGATGTTTATTCCAGAAACCACCAAAGTCTCTTTTTCTACCAGGAGACAAATGAAACAGTTGAGAGAGTATCTGAGAAAGGTGATTGCTGTCTGTGTCTCTTAGGGTCTAGGCAGGAGGGAGATGGCACCATCGAACACTGATTGAAGAAAGTCTGATTAAGTGTCTTCAACAAAAGTGGGGGCGGGGTTGGAGGAACTGGTACAGAACAGTGGGGCGCATTGGGGCTCCAACCTAAAAACATTACAGGAGGGAGTAGTTACTCTCAGTGAGGGTGGTAATTTGGAAAAGACACCCAGTAGGACTGGTGGATTTTAGGAGTAGGTATAGACATTCGTAAGTGACCCATTTGGGAGGAACTTGGCTCCAACCACAAAGGTTCTCAGAGTGACTTCCCTTGGCCACCTCTGACTGGGATTCAGAAGGCAAGGGAGACTCTGGTACTCAGAGAGAGGAAAGGGGTCTAAAGAGTCAGGAGATGCCCAGCAGGTATTTCTCTTCTCATGGATGATGCTCTATAATATTTACTGATTACTTACTGATGGCTATCTCAATCGAATAAGGCTCCAAGAATAGGACATGGGGGCGTTCAGATGGAAAAACTGAGGATTACCCTCACCTATAGAAGCAAACTAAAGAAAGACAGTCCCTGCCTGTCTCTGCTGTGCTCTGGAGTCAGGTCAGCAAGTAATGTCTCCATACCAGGGGACTCTTGATAGCTACCTGAATGCATTGGTTTCTGGGCCAAGCATCTGGGATGTCCAAAGTCAGGACACAGAGATGGAGGTTTTCAATGTAGCGCTCTCCCACCCCTGGCTGCATTGCTCAGGCAAAGACATGTCACGGGGCCACACCATGCAACACTGTTGGCGGGTGGCTGTAACTATCCAACTGTCCAGTGAGAGATGGCCCAGCCCCAAGTAGGATGCAGGCTGGGAAATTGGGGTACAAAATGACATGCCAAAGAGTTTAGGAGAGTGTCACAGAGAAAGACTGTGACGAACAGGAATGTGGAGAATGAGAAAGAAGAGGAAGAGGGGAGAATGGTCAAGAAGCATCTAGTTTAAGAAGATTGTGCTGCTCTCACCCAAACTGGGAAGATGATAGGGAACTAGAAATAAAGAGAGGAACCAAGTTTTGGGCTTAGGGGTCTGTTAAGCCCCAACAGTTATGTCTAGTAAACAATGTGAGAAAGCACTCAGAGTTCTACTCTTGGATGGAGGTTAAATTTGGAAATATCTCATTGATAGCTGAAGTCCCAGGGCTGTCATAGAGTCTGAAATGAGAATAAGACATCACAAGCATTCACCTCTTGATCCCTCGCACTTCTCTGTAATAGCTCTATGCCTGGAAATAAACACACACGCATTACCCAGGAAAAAAAAATACCCACACTGAATCCCATGCCCTCCACCGTCCCTCTATATCATGGAAATGTTTGTCGTGTTTGTTGAGAGGGAAGCTATTTTTGTTTCAGGAGAAACAGAGACCAGAAGAAGCGGCCTTTTAAATTTGTTTTCTGATCCGCATCATGTTGCTAATCAACAGTTTTGTTTTGATAGCTTCCATTTCCTACAAATAGAGATCCCAATGACAGTGGCAATATTTCCTGACTCCAGTCCAGATGGAGCAGGTGCGTTCATTGGGTGAGTCACCCTCTCAGCTGCCAGAACATAGCCTGGGCTTGGAGGGACTTCACGAAATAAAAGCAAGCTTGGGAAAGAGCGGATTTCTGGGATCCCAGTTGTTTGGACTTTGAGAATTCTGGTAGACTTGGACTTTCTTTCTTTCTTCTTTTTTTTTTTTTCCAATACCACTGAAAGCAAGAGCAACACTCAGGGTTCCAAGGAGAATTTCCACATCAACAGGTGAATATTAGATCAAAGCTCACGCCTCTCTTCCTTATTTTTCATTCACCGGGCTTTGACTGCATTTGCGCAGATACACCAGTTTCCCAGTGAAAATACCCACTTTATCAAAAATCATTGTCAGAGGCAGCTCTTTTGCAAAGAAGTAGTATATCAGAGGTAACTGCGTTAAGAGCCTTTTGCTTCATTTAAAATAAATATATTTGCAATTAAATTGGTTACTGACAGGATGAAAACACCTGTATGGCATGGCATTGGAGGTCTCGGTCTTAAAGCAGCCACGTAAGGGATCCTTAAAATACCTTTAATCCCTAAAGGTATTTTAGCAGAGTTTCTGGGACCAAGATCATAGGAAGATCTGAACCAGGTTCAAGAATCTGGTACATCACCAAGGAGCATTTTGACACAATATTTAGACAATTGAGCCAAAGGTGATGATGTGACAGGCCTGGAAATAGAAGCAGAAATTTGGAATCTCGCCCACATTTCCATCAGTGAGAACACACTCCTGTCACGGGAAAAGAGGGCACACGTCCTGGCCGAGGACAGACATCACTGTTCCATTCAGCAGTTGGCATGAGCTTCGATTCCATTATACTCTGATGAAAGGGCTAAATAAAAAGAGGAGGATTTTTAACTCCCCTGAAGGTAATGGCAAACCCAAATTAGAGGCAGCATCAGAGCCAGGAGCTGGGCCACCGAGACACTGAGTCACGCTTGTGGGAAGTACAAGTGGGGTCACGTATTCGGAGGGCGCAGAATCATCACTCCTCCTGATTCCTCCCCCACCCCTGCACCACGCTCCTCCCCACGTCTTTGGCCTGCTTTTTCCAAGGGGTCCCGGCACAGACACCTGGCAGGGGGAGGCTGCGGGGCGAGGTGTCCCCAGGCAGCAGCTGCTCCCCGCTCCCGCCCCACGTTGTGTTGGAGAGGAAGCGGCACAGCCAGTGTCAGGGCTGGCAAGTCACCCTCCCAGTGGAACACCCGGCTGACAGCTTCCGGGAATTCTGCAAAGAACCCAGCTGCCTGAGACACGTAAGAGGGCAGCAACTTCCTGGAGCTAAGAGGGCAGGGCTTTGAGCTTGTGTTCCTGTCATCCAATGTGCTCCTTCAGATGCGCTTAGGACCCAGAAAAGAATGATGATTCCCCTCCTGCACCCCCCAGCCCTTCTAACTGTGTGACCGTGGCTTTCACTCCTTCTGTTTTCTACCAATGCATTTTCACCTTAGAGGGAATTCCAAGAAAAAACTGCAACTTAGCGAACTCCCAAATCAGTGGAAGATATTAATATCACTGTTATTGTTAAGTCATGTTTATAACAATGTATCATTTATAGTCAACATGAAAAGTTGTTAACCAAATGGCTGGGTGAACTCTGATGGGAGGTTGCACTTGCAACTCTAGTTCAAAAAATATTTATTCCTCTTGCCACACCCTGACCTCACCCTGGAATGTACATGCCTGTCTCACACACAATGGACTAAGGGCCTTGCTTGGCTGTTTGGAATTTGCATGAAGGTGGAATTGCTCGTCCAAGCAAAGAGGGAAACAGCGTGCTCATTTGGGTTACTCTGTGTTCCTAGGGCATGAGAACCATCCCCAATAGTTTTCTTCAGCTTGCAAATGTGGGAGAAAAAGATCTCTGCCCACCTGCAGCCTGCGTAATTGCCAAGCCTACCTGCACACCAGGAAGTGAAAAATAAAGAAATATCGATTGTGTTTGTTGCCAGGGCAAAATGTCCCCCACAGTCTTACTTCTTTGCTCATTGACTTACAATTTCAGATCAGTTTGATTTTACTGATCTCCAATTAGCAATTGTATCAGCTAGCTATTGCCATAATAATGCTGCATAACAAGCATTCGCAACAGTCACCCACACCCAGTAATGTGTATTTATAGCTCAGGCATTGACAGGGATAAACTAACGTATGCTTTCTTGGTGTAAAATGTACGCTGGATTTTAAAGACTTTGTATCAAAATGCAAAGTAGATCATTGATCATTTTATATTGATTACAGGCTGAAATAAAAGTGTTTGGAGTATACTGTGCTAAATGCAATATAATATTAAAGCAAAGGGCTAATGAAGTAGCTCAGCCGTAGAGTGCTTGCTTAGCATGCACAAGGCCGTGGGGTTGAAGCCAACATAAAAAGATAACATGAAATAAAAAATAAAATTAACTCACCTGATGAAGTCACAGAGGATGATAAGTAAGGACTCCTGAAAGTCCCTCCTCCCCATCAAAGCAAGGAGAACACTGACAAAAATTGTCAGAATTGACTTTCCCAGAACTATGAAGATCAATCAAAGTTTACAACTAACTTGTTCAAATCTATTTTAAAAGGACATATCCCAATTTTTTTAAAAGCAGGTTTCGTGGCATTTTAACTTGCTTTATTCACTTTCTCTTCCCCAGCACCCACAGCTTGCAGGTGTGGAGAAAGCCATCCAATCAGCCACCACTGGAGGAGACAGACAGGAGGTCTGTTGGGTGCTGCTCTTGAAGATCCCACGCACTAGACTTCTATTTGACCTGACCTGAAGCTTATATGGATCCCATTTCCCCACAGGGGAAACAATCAGAGGCAATCATCGAGCATCACGTCTGCCTTCTGGGAATCTAGAAGTTCACACATTTACATGGGCTGTGGACAGGCTCAGGAAAGCCCTAGGCATTTCCTTGTGAATGGCCTTAAGGCTCTGTGCCAGCCAGAAGGTAAGATGGAGGCAGAGCCGTCAGGTGGCTGGATGCATAAGGGCAGCTGCCTCAGTGTGCACCCAGAGCCCCTGCAGAGCCTGGGAGACTTGCTGGTTCCAGACTCCTAGGACAATCTCCATCTAGTTATTAGCTGACCCCTAAACTAATATTCAGAGACTTCAATAACCAAAAGTGACATCGGATACAGGCCTCACAGAATTCATCCAGAAAAGTCACACACACACACACACACACACACACACACACTAAACAAACAAACAAACATAGAAACAACCCAAAACCTGCCACCAGTAAAAGAAACACAACAAACCCTGGGGTAAGAGAAGAAAGGAAAGACTCTGACTTTAGAAGTTGTCACATAATATTATCTAGAATGTCCAGTTTTCCATGAAAAATAAGATAGAGGAAGAGAAAAAAGAAATTATGGCTCATATGCAGAAAGGAAAGATGCCAACAGCAGAAGTCCCTGAGGAAGCAGAGACGTTGCACCTGTTAGACAAAAGCCCATATAAGCCATTTAAAGGGTGTTGAAAGAACAAAAGGAACCACGTCTGAATAAGGTAGGTACTGCCTTATTCTTGCCCAGTGGAGAAAACAGTCTAGATCACCAGATAGAAAGGCCCGAAATGCAAATCGCAATAACGGAAAGGTCACCGGAAGAGCTTAAAAGCTGATTTTAGAAGACAGAAGAACGGAAGACTTGAAGATGGGTAAACGGAGATTATCCAGCTTGTAACAGAGAAAAAAGAATGGAGGGATCCAGTAGCAGTTTCAGAAACTCGTGACCTGCCCTGTGTGTAGATCAAGAGACACACACTGGGAGAGTCACAGCAGCAACTGAAAACGCTCCAAATTTGATGAAAAACATGACTGGGGTGGAATTAGCTCAAAGAAAGCCACACTTCGACACATCATACCCAAACTAACAAAAGACAAAGAGAATCTTGAAGGCAGCAAGAAAAAAGTGACTCATGACATACAGAGGAGCCTCTCTCTCTAAGATGAATGGCGGATTCCTCATCGTAACCCATGGTGGTCAGAAGGCGCTGGCAGGACAAAGGACTGAAGGAAAGGGGGAGAAGAACTGTCAGTCAAGAGTTATACCTCTAGCAAATCTCTCCTAGAAAATGAAGGGGAAATATAGACAAGCTGAAATTTTAACCCAGAAAAGAAAAAGAAAAACCTGAGAGCTTTTGTCACTAGCTGACCTTCTCTATAACAAAAACTAAAGGAGATATATCAGATTGAAATGGAGGGGAACTAGACAGGAACTCAGATCCACACCAAGGAATACAAAGCACAGGTAAAGAAAACTACATAGGTTAAAAACTTTTAAAAGAGCTTTAAGAATTTTTGATGTGTAATCTTTTTTTTTTTTTTTCCTATCTAATGTCAAAGACTACTGCAGAGGGCGGTGTTTGTAAGTCATGGTTTATAGGCACAATGTGTAAAGAGGAAATGTGTTATAATAACAGCATGGAGATGGGACAGGGAGGAGCACAGATATATAGGGACAATGTTGGTATGTTCTATTCCCTTTGTGCATATTTTGCTGCTATTAGAGAATGCCTGAGGCTGGGTAATGTATCAAGAAGAGAGATTTTTTTCCTTGCTATTTGGGGACCAGGAGTCCAACAGCATGGCACAGAGTCTGGCCAGGGCCCTCTTGCTGCATGGGAATGTGGTTGAAGACATCAAATGCTGAAGGAGCACAGGGAAGAGAGAAAAAAAAAATCAGATCAAGCACATCCTTGTATCAGGAGCACTATAACTAACCCACTCCTATAATAAGAGGGGTGGCACCTTCCTGACCTAATCAGTTCTCAGAGGCCCCCGTCATATCAATAAAATTCCAACATGAGTCTTGGCAGCAGCACTCAAACCAAAAGCACTATTGAACTTAACTGGGTATTGATGCCAACTCGATTTTATCTGTTTAGATGTCCCTCCAAAGGGAGAACAGGAAGCAATGAGCACTCAAGGTCCTGGTCCACACGTTCTGGGGCGATGTGAATCATGTTCATCTCCTGTCACTACTCCGACAAGTCACTGTGAACTCAGTGGCTGATGACAACATGAATTCATTACCTTACAGTTGTGCAGGTCTGAGGTTCAAACTCTGTCCCAGGGTGAGACTGAACTTCAGGCCCGACAGGCTGCATTCCTCCTGGAGGACCTGAGGGGCTCATCCGGTTCCTGTCTTTCTCCAGGGTCTAACGTCTGTCTCTTCGCCTCAGGTCACACTGATCTCGGCTCCTTCCTTACATCCCTGACTCTGACTCACTTGCCTTCTTAGGAGGATCCTTGTGATCTCACTTAGGGCGCACGGGGTAATCCAGGATAATCTCTTCATGCCAAGATCCTCCATTTAATCACATTTTCAAACTGCTTCTTACCACGTAAGGAAATTTTCTTTGTCCCTTGGTGCTGTTAAAGCAAAATACCATAAGCTGGGTAACTTGTGATCAGGAAAAATTTATTTCTCACCCTTCTAGAAGCTGAGCAGTTGAAGGGCAAGGGCCCTTACAGACCTGGTGGCTGGTGGGGGCCCATTTCCTGGATCATAGATAGCACCTGCTGCTGCTTCCTCAGGTGGGGGAGAGAGGGGGCAGCGCTCTGGGGCCTATGGATAACACGAATCTCATTTATGAGGTCAGAGCACTCCTGCATTCCCCTCCCAAGGGGAATCACCTTCATGCTTTTGTTGTCAACCTGTGACTCTTCAGCAGACACAGATGTTCAGGCCCTAGTATTCATGAAGTTCCAGGGACGAGAACCTGGGCATCCTGGGGAGATCATACCTCAACCACACCAGGCACCTGTGGTGCACAGGCCTCCTCCTTGACACTGGAAGTACTAGCAGGGTCGAGAACACTCCAGGCTGGGTGTGGGGGTGCTCGTATCTAACAAAGACTTGGGGAACCCCTGGGAGCTTATATAATCAGTGAACGTCCTGCTTGAACCCACTCCAGGTACCCAGAATCAGAATCTCTGGGCGAGCCACCTGGGCCTGCAGCTTGTTAACCTTCTTTCTCATGACTCTTTCGTGCTCCTTGGGTTATGACTGTCCCTCTATAAAGCCTAAAGAACTATACAGTGTCACCTATGAGAAGCTTCTAGAATCCCTGAGACACTTGGCAACATTGAGAGGCTGGGGTCTCAGCCAGGCCAGCACCCACTCTACCAGGCATCTGTCTTTTGGAAGGAACTTCTCAGGTAATCACCATGCACCTGACCATTCCGCCCCCTGCTCTTGGGAGGGCGGCACGGGCCTGCAGAAGGACTGACACAGCCCGGGAGAAAGGCTAGCATACAGTGTGTACCTCCCGGAGAGCGACAAGTGTTGCCAAGGAGACAGCACCTGCGCAGGGCTTTGCCTGGGTAGAGTCTTAAAGGAAATGAATCTTTCAGAGCCCAACTCAGACACCTAACAGAACAGCTTAGAGGCCAGCATATACTTCAGGTGACGTTCAGAACAAAATTCTGAGCTTTCAAGGATGGATTAATGTGCACAGAACCTGATTGTTGGAGATCCTCTCTAATCTGATTCAAAATGATATCACCCAGTGTTGCTGTAATTGATGCTGTTAAAGAACATGTTTTATGAAGAGGCATCATGCCGATGATGAAAACTTGGGCTCATTTAGATGCTTTTATTTTTTATTTATTTATTTTTTAAGAATTCAATATCACATTCTGAAAATTGTGAAATTTTAGGAAACGGAGACATAGAAGGAGCCCTAAGATCATCCAGTAAAACAAGCATACAGCTCCATGAAGCCCCAGGGCAGCTCTTCCACCTTCTCGTTCTCCATTTGAAAAGGGAAACATGATACCTCGTCTTGTGTATTGTGGTGTCATGAAGATGGGTGAGGGACATGCAGATTAACCCAGCAAAGTATCACAAGCAAAAGGCAAAAGGATATGCCTCTAGTTTTGAAAAATAAGAAGTGATCAGGGATAAATTGGGAAAACTTTTAAAGTTTATGTGCCTGTTTCCTCATTTTTGAGATGGTTGTGAAATGTACATCATTAAAATTGACAGACGCCCTCGAAATTGAAAATTCAAATAGCAGCTAGAGGAAATAAAAGAGCATGATTTTTAAATCCAAAAGCTTACCAAGAATTCTTATAGATATCTCTTTCATCCTTAAATAGCCACCCTGCATAGACACTGCCACACTTATTCTCAGACTACATGTGGACAGACAGCAGCTCACAACTGTCTCCACGACATGATTGACCTATATACCTTCAAAGAAGCAGTTTTCTGCTACAGAAGAGCAGGAAAATCAAAAGCAAGGCCAAAAGGAACCCATTTTCCAATTCTCACTCTAATCCCTTCTCTGAGCATCAGGTTCAAGGACAACACTTTCTGAATGAAACCATTAGAAAAACTTGAACTTTGCTTCAGATGGCTGGCTTCAGTATTATTCTTGGTGGGAAAATAAATAGCTGCTAATTGGGCATGCTATAGAGAATAGGAATGGCATACATAAAAACATCAATATCAAGATGTCAGTAACATTGTTCATAACATTACGGGGCACTCAATCCAGCAGTGGTTTTATAATCCAGCACAGTAGACGTTGGATATCATACCAGAGTCTGATAGAAATTCAGCAAGGCAAATTCTAGTTCTCCAGGTCAAATTCTAAATGACCCCTAGACATTTGAATGAATCAAAACACATTTCTAAAAAGAGAACAATAGCTCATGACAAAGGATACACCTGAAATTCAAATTTCAGTGTCTTTAAATAAGGTTGTGTTGGAATCGGTCCTGGTTCACTTGTCCATGGCTGTTTTCAGGTTGCCAGGACCCAGGTGAGCAGTTGGACGGCTTTCACAGCTGAAGATTTTTACTACCTGGGCTTTTACAGAAAAAAAGTGCTCTGATCACTGTTACAGGTCGTGGCCCTCACGCTTTAGCTGAACAATCGAACGTTCTCCAGAGAAGGCATAAGAACTGATGCTGGGCTCTTTCAGAAGCTTTTATACGAATTGGTGAGCGTTTCCAAATGGATTGACCTGGGGCCAATGGTGTCGGACTCTAACTTCAAGCTTCCCCCTCCGCCCCTCCCACCTTCTTCCAAACCTCCTCCATGGGTTCTGGGATTCTCACCACCACAATGCCTTCCCAAGAACCACACACAGACATGTACACATACGCACACACAACACACACACACACCCTCAAACTTGCTTTCGTGTGTATGCACATGCATGGCTGTGCACACGTAAGCTCACAAGCATACATACATATATGTGCTCACACCTGCATACCCTGGGATCATTAGATCTCAAGAAGGTGGAAAGAAGATTCTGTAACATAAAGGTTACAGATGCCTTATCCAAATATCACATAGTTCTTTGCCTTAATGGAAACGCTCATATCCTGATCTTTAAAAAGAAACCACTGCTCTTCGAACAAGATGATATTTTCAGATCTCAAGATGATTTCGAACTGGTTTATCCACATTTGAACCTCTAGGTGGCAGCAGAAGTCCATAGTTGAAATGCTGTGAGATTGCACGAGTGTGTGTGTGTGTGTGTGTGTGTGTGTGTGTGTGTGTGTGTATCCTGTGTCTGCAAGTGTGATTTGGGGATGGCACGTGTGGTGTGATGATGCAGTGTGTTCGTGTGATGTGTGTTACACGTGTATGAAGCACAGGTATTTTAGGGGGGTGGGTTGCCCCCCAGAGATGTCACTTTAAGGAACTGCTGTGTTAGGAAGTGAGCCCCGAGAGGAGGGTGCAGCTCAGGTAAGAGCAGGAGGATCAGCCTTCAGCACGAGAGGCGGAGACCTTAGAGCCAGACAGACAGGGCTGGACACCTGCCCTGCTCCCTGCAGTCTTTCCATCCAAATCTTCCCTGGTGGGTAAAGGTGACTGAAGCAGAGGCGTGTCTGTAGTGCACTTCCTGTCTGTGGAGACTTCTCCTGTGCCTGCAAGTGCTTATCCTTTTCCCTATAAGCCCCTGTGCTTTGATTCATCCTCACTGGCCAACGAAGGGCTGCGGGTGTCCTGCTTATTTAACCTATTTTTATGGATTCTCAATGTGGAAGGGGGTAACTGGCCGGCTATGAGGCAGCAGGCTGTCCCCTGCCCCATGCAGGGGACATGGCAGTGGGCCATGAAGATTCTGCTGCAACTCTTTTAAGAAGACAATGGGAAAAATCTGGCTGTGATACTTTTGCCTGGGGGATCTGATAAGAGTCCTGGGAGACAGGTTGATGATGACGTGCTTCCAGATCCAAAGGTCCTTTGGTTTGCAGACAAGACGTGGGGAGAAAGGAAGGGTGCCGGCACTTGCAGATGTGGGGACATAGGGAAGTTCCCAAGAGGATGCCTTGCTTGCTGCTTTTTGGACCACTCAGAGCCCCTGTTTCCCCTTCTGCAAAATGGGGCCATGTTGCATCGAGAGGGTTAAGCAAGATGCTTGCCTGGGCCTGGGTGGGAAGGCTTCATAAGCAGAAGCTTGGACAGGGACAGTCTCTGGTGCGCTGCTGACGACAGTGTTTCCTGGGAACCCCTGTCCCAGCGCCCCGGACACCTGCCCTTCTCCTCTCTTCCCAACATCCCCGAGGAGCTCAGCCTAGGCCCGGAGACTCTGTATTTCTGCCAGTTGTCCCATAAAGCACTAAAGGGGCTGGAGAACATGGCGTGTGCACCAGGCCCCCAGCCGGCCCCATGAAAACGTCCCCTTTCCAATTTCCAGACGTCAAGGAGTAACTCTGAATGTCCCTGGCTGCTGGTGTGGCCCCTTGGGCTTGTGGAAGGTGACGCAAGGTAAACTCCTTGGCAGCTCCGGCAGAGCTGGGTGTCAGCACTTGCTGGTTTTGATGGGAATCCAGAGAAACTTGCCCTGGGGTGGCCTCAGAGCCCTAGTCCCTGGCTTGCTTTTGTTTATTTCAGAGTCTGGGAGACAGGGCTGTGCTCATTCACCCACATTCGGGGCTGGGGACGTCCTGTGCCCGTGATGCCCTTTTACCTTGGAATAAGCCTGTTGGTGCCAGTGTTCCTTGGACCCTGGGGAGCTGCATAATCCCATTCTCAAACCAGACACAGCCAGGGTTTGGAAAGGGGGTCACCTTGGCTGGGCAAAGCCCCTCAGCTGCTCCTAGTGAACTTGGCCTTTGTCCTTACATATCCAGTTTCCTCTCACCCCAGGTTCAGGCACAGGTGAGAGCCCCCAGTTTGCATGTGTCCAGCTACACTGAACAATTCTCCTCGGCTCTAGATTCTATTTTTTAACCAAAGGGGATCTTGTGCCTTCAGGAAAGCAACTCTTGTCTTCTCCCCACCCTCCCGGTGGCTGCCAGCATGAGGAGACTTACTGAGGCCAGCGTGGGGTTTCTTTCCATGATAGACACCTGTCCACAGAAACTGTACCCCCTCAACTTCTTCACCCCAGTAAGGAGCAAGGAGAAGCCAGTTCTGCCAGGCTCCAAGGTGAGCCGCCCTGGATTTAAACTTTTTAAAAAGCTACCTGGTTAGTGCTGCTGGGGCCATGTGCATCTCCTCCAAGGGGTTTCTCAACTATTGAGCAGAACCTGTTCTATCTTCTGTGCTAAAAAATCACCGTCTGAAAGGCACCAGATCTGCAAGGTTTCAGAGTAACAGTTGGTATTAAATGAGATACAGCAGTTTCAACCTCCTGGACTTGTCCTGGGAGACATGCAGGTAAGTGTCAGCTGGAATACATTTATAAATGGTGTGAGCCCTCTTTCGGACAAATTATAATAATTGGAATGGTGAACAGAAAAAGATTCCACTCCTCTCCCTCTCATTCATTTGTTTTAACTAATAGTGTGTTTAACACTAATAATGCATTGATACGTGACAGTAGTATTCATGTACAGGTGAGAGCCCCTTAAGTCCTGCAAACTCACCCAGAGACAGGTGAGGAAAGGTGGGTAGCTGAAGCCCCAGAGCAGAGCAGAGCTCCTGCTGTCCTTCCCAGTGCTGCTCCTAGCTGTCATGGGTTCAGTGAGACAGCGGGCGCTGGGTCTCCTGAAGGCAGGGCCCTCAGCGTGGGTTTCCTGTGTCAGAGACCCAAGTGGGGACCTGCACAAATTCAAGAGTTCCGAGGACATTTGCAGATTTGGCTTGATTTGAACACATTCCTGCTCATTGTCAAACACAGTATCTAAGAGAAAATCCATGTTGTTCAGGGGGTAATCCTCCTTGTGATTTAATGATTGCCACTCAAACAAACACTATCCGTGCAAAATTCTCCAGACCCTAATTGCTAAGACCCTAGCATCGTTCTGTAAGGCTTCTATGCCAGCAGCAGGAGGGAGCCGGGGGGAGGAGGAGCCGGGGTGGGGGCAGGTGCTGGGTAGCACCTGTCAAACTTGCAGCAGCCGGCTTGGTTTACTGGTCATGGGCAGAGAGGAGCCGTTCAGGGCTGCTAGCTTAGTAATTTGTGGATAATGAGCTTGGGGTAGAAGGCCTGTGGGTTTCAGAGCATATGTTCTAACAGATGGGATGGCCTCAGCAAGGGGAGGGGGTCCACTTGGACCTGCCAATCACAGAGACTTCCAGCTTCTGGAGCGAGCCACCCTTCAGAAAGAGAAAGAAAGAGATTGGATGGCAACTAAGAGTGCAGATCAGTTCAGGCTGACCTTGACCCTCAGCCATCTCTATCTCTCAGGAGTCTCTAGGGCCCCTCGTTAGCCTTCAGATATGTTCCCCGATGTTACATGTGGGAAAACCTTTTCCTCCAGATGCATGGCTTTCCAAGTGAGGTCCCAGCCCAGCAGCGGCACCTGGAGACGTGTTAGGATCTTGAATTGCAGCCCACCCCACACCTGCTGGATGGAAAACTCTGGGTGGGCCTCACACGGTCTGTGTTGCAACAAGCTTTTCAGAGGATTCCTAGATGTGCCAAGGTTTGGGAAGCACCAGATGAGCTCATTATCCACTTAAGGACTTGTTATAGTTTGAATCTGGAATGTTCCCCAAAGGGCCACGTGTTCAAGTCTTGGTCATCAGCCTGCAGCACTCTTGGGAAACGGTCAAATCTGTAAGAGGTAGGCCCAATGGGAGGAAGTTGAGAGACTGGGGTGTGCTCTTGAAGGAGATATTGGGAATCCCTTTTCCTCTTGTGTTTATTTTGCTTTGCAGATGCCATGAGGTGAACAGGCTTCCTCTGCCATGTGCTCCCACCCTGGGGTTGGTTGTGCCACCAGGTCCAAGCAACCGTGCTCTGAAATCATGGGCCAAAGTAAACTTTCTTCCTTATAAGTTGATTTTCTCAGGTATATAATCACAGTCCTGGAAAGCTGACTAACCAAGACGAGAATGTATAATCTCAGGCCCAAGAGCATTATTGGACACCAAATGGGATCCAAATAGACATTTTTGGAAGGACTATAGAAATGAAGGAGGGAACTCTATGATGTTGTATCACCTTCTCACCTCAAATTTGAGAAGTTGTATTAAATCCCAGGAAGAGAACACCTCTGTATCATTTTGTTTTATTTTACACACTCCTCTGAATCAAGATAAAGTCTGAGGACTGCACCTACAAGACTCCACATTCTACTGTCATGTATACCTAAAAAGAATAAATTTTTTAAAAGAAAGTAAATATAAGCAAACACACAAAAGAAAAAAAGAGTCAATTCTATAGAGAAATAAAGGGCTAATTTTAGTTCAGTTGGGAATATATGCCATTCGAAACAGCAAGATTAAACCTACAATTTTATAAACTTACCAATTAAAACACAAAGCAGAGAAAAGCAAAACAGAAGACCAAACCCAGTTCTTGAAGTTCTTGCAGACAACGCACCCGCAGTTGGGTGCGTTGGCAAGACCAGCCACAAAAGCAGCACCCTCACATTTAGCTCAGGCATGGGTGTTGAAAGAGCAATTGCTACTCACAGACACCCTAGATGGGCCCAGCTGCAGGTAACTACTGCCACCTCCAAGCACAGGAAATGTCCAGTCCTTCCATTGCAAAGAATATGGTACTCTCTGCCAAACTCGCTCTTATCAGGCAAAGGACTTCTCTGAGTTACTTAAACTGACTGAGGTTTTAGTTTGCTCACCTGTGAAATGGAGCTATTAATATCCTCCTCAAATGCATTTTGTACAGGTTAAATGAAATGTGCCAACACCTCCCACCTGGCACATGATGATGTCAGCAGTTTTGAGAATGTGGGTTGCTACCCATTAGTGGAAAGGAAAATCAATTTGGTGAGTCAGGATTCTAAGTGAATTTTTTGGTTGTTGATTCAGAATGATTTGCTGGGGGTTTGAATTCAAAACTTCTGAGAGTCAGATTTTCTATTTGGTAGTCCTTCTTTGCCGTATACAGTGAGATAAACTCTTCATGAATATTTTGTTTCAGTTTTATGTCTCATACACAAATACAGTCCTTACTAGAGATATGGGAAATTGGAAAACAGTCATATCTCATTCTTCCTTCTTCCCTCATCCTTTTATCTGTCCCTCAGAAAAACAGGGTAGCCACCTTGATCCCCTGGAATGGATATTAATGGGAGATACAGTTAATTGGAGAGAGGATTTTTCAGCACTCGGCAAGTGTCGGTCATTACCGCAGCCACTTCTCTGCTTTCTGGAAAGGAAATCATGAGCCAGCAGAATCTTCCTGAGAGCAGGACATTGCATGTATTCAGCCAGTCCCTAAGGGGCTAGTGGGACTGCAGGGTCTTCCAGGGGAGGACTGGGCACGAGAATGCAACTCGTGGATAAAGAAGAGAGTACAGGTACCTTCCTTACCCTTTTCCCCAGGTGTTATCATGCAGGTAGTTGGAATAAAGGGCATCAGGAGCTGGTGTGTGTGTGTGTGTGTGTGTGTGTGTGTGTGTGTAAGAAGGAGGTAGGAGTATAAATGGGAGAGGGTGGGGAATTCTCAGCCAGGGCTGCACCTACCTAATTGAGGAGAAAGCAAATATGAGTGGTCTGAAGAGTGGAAAAAAGACATGCAAGTCTGCAGGATGGCCCAAGATAAATGGGCGCCAGGCTGCAGGGACAGAGCTTATCCGATTAACTGAAAAGCCTGTGCAGCCACCACTCTCAGAAATAATAACTGCCCCTGGGTGTTGTCCTCGACCCCTAACCCTAGGCAGCTGGGCCACTGTGGGGACATGGGGAGGGTTGGGGCAGGGGGACTCAGGCCCAGCTGTAGAGCACAATGACTGCCATTCCACTGAACAATGACTTTAACTCCAGGGGGCAGAAGCCAGGAAGATTTACCACCCAGCTCGCCCTCCTCTCCATGGGCAGCAGCCGTCCAGTGCAGACATGGGCCCTGAGCCACCTCCCCTCACGTCTGGGACAGTCTTCTCCTCTCCCACCGCAGCAGCGGAGCTCAGAGCCACAGGACGATCCATGCCTGGTGGGGCAGAAGCTCCTTCCCTGCTCACCCCTGCTGGCCAGATGTTGGAAGGCAACCAAACGCTGGTGGACAGTAAACATTAAGCATTTTATTCTAAGGATCTAAATAAGTTAGATTTCTACGTATTTATATTCAATCAAATTTATTTTAAGTGATACATGAAGACATAAAAACTGTACTTATTAATGGGGTAATGTGATATTTTGACTCATAGACACGTGGTGTAATCTTTAAAGCAGGATTAATATATCCATCTCCTCAAACATTTATCATTTTTTATAGTAAAAACTTGCAAAGTCCTTTCTTCTAACTTTTTGAGATATTATGAAATATTGCCGTACAATTGTCACTTATGGTCACCCTACTTCTTACACCTATCTCATTGGAACTTGGGGCCTCCCTCCTGACTTCTCTTCTCAGCCTCTGGAGGGTATAACCACCCTCATGTTCTATGAGATCAACCTTTTTAGATGCCACATATGAGTGAGATGGCTTGGTACTTGGTCTTTCTGTGCCTGGCTTATTTCACTTAACATAATGACCCCCTGTTCCATGTCACAAATGACAGCATTTCATTCTTTTTATGGCTGAAGACTTTCCCTTGTGGGCATGCACCATATTCTCTCTAACCCACCCTCAGTGGATGGACCCTTTGGTTGTTTCCAAGTCTTGAGGATTGTGAAAGTGACTTTCCCGTCCCCTGTCCTGAACCCATCAAAGAGTGTGTGGGCTGGATTGGCAGAGAGCTGACGTGCACACTGGGGTGGGAGATGAAAGAGAAGGAGCCTGTTTTTAGGAACACATTGATATAACTACTTTCCAAAAAAACGCTTGTCAAAAGTCCTTCGGCTTTAACATCCAACTTTGTTGTCGTTGTTGTTTTCTTCTAGAAATATGTGTTTGAATTTTTGTGTGGCACCCGAGAATTTCATTATGAATTCACCCATTCGAAAAATATCAGTGAAGTGCTTTACCCACTGGAACCCCCAGCCCGCCTCTCTCATTAGGAGTGCGACGGAGACTTTAGATGTGGGCTCGCAACCTTGACTGAATGCACATCAGAGCCACCTGGAAAGCCACATCAAGATCCCGATTTTAGTCAGTCTCACTTCTGGGTACACATAACCAAAGGAATTAAAAGCAGGCCCTTGAAGAGATATTCATAAACCTGTGGTTTACAGAATCATTATTCACAACACTCCAAAACGTGAAAGCAATCCAAGCGTCCATCGATAGATGAATGGATAAGCAAAGTGTGGTCCAGCCACACCACGGAACATCGTTCACCTTGAGGTAGATAAAAGGAAGGAGATCTGACACATGCTACAACACGTGTGAACCTTATGAACAGTATACTAAGTGACTTAGGTCACACACAAGAAGCCACAATTTTAAAAAAAAATCCCAATGTTTAGGCCGTACCCAACCAATATAGTTAATATTTCCAGAAACAGATCTCTGATTTCCTGTGCTCACCTCATTTAGTGAGTATATCTGAGAACCACCAGGTGCCAGCCACTCTGAGGTGACAGTGAACAAAAGCAACAACAATGTCCCTTTCCTACCTGGACTTCCATCCTAGACAGGGAGAGAAAACTTCATAACTATGCAGAATTTGTACTGTGCATTGGAATGTGATCACTTCAATGGGAAGAACTAGGTAGGTTAAGAGGGATTGGAGTGGAGAAGGGGGTGGCAGAATGGGTATTATGATGGGCATTGTTATTTAAAAGGATCTTCTGACAGGGTACTATAAGGGTACAAATGAAAAAAAATTACATAAGGCATACATTGTAAGTAATTTTTTTCTCACATATTAGGGTAGCAATTCTGCAAACACTTGATCCGCATGCTAGGATTAAAAAAATCTACAAACACATTGCAGGGAAAGAGACCCGGTTTCCTTACTCATAGAGAAAGTTACAAAAAAGGAAAGGGGGCGAAGATGCCAAAATGAACCCTATCCTTCTTGATTACAGTCAAAGATAGCAATATGGACCCCTGTTTATTTTAATGTGCATGCAAATGAATACACAGACATACCCACACACACACAGAAACACAAACACGGGTTTATATACATGCACATTTTTCTACTTCTGTTTGCTGAAAAGGCTTAAAAACTGACACTCCCCTTGCAATCAGCCTACTCAACAGCTACAGCTTGGTCTGTATCTGTTTCTAATAGAAGGAACAAAGACTCCATGGAGAAAAGTCTTGTTCTGCACTGGGGAAGAGAAAATATAAAATGAGCTTGGAGTATTTTGTTCTTCCAGAAAGTGAGCAAGTCTTTAAAAATGGGGAAGGAGGTGGGAGATGGGAACATTTCAATAGGAACAGACCTTCAAGGAGCACCAATGGTCAAAGCTAGAATAATTTTATCAACAAAAACAAATAACCATCGCCTTTGATCTTACCCCAAAGAACAAAATGAATGGCCGTGAATCCGTGCTGGTACACATGATGGACTCCATACTCCATGGGGGGGAGGAACACATCTTGCTTATGGAGCAGCTGCAATGAATAACTCAGAAGACTGAGGAAGCCCACGGGGACAATTTATGCAGGCAAGTCCACTGATAAGTGCCCGTTAGTGGTCAGAACTTCAGTGAGAACCAGGATACTGGCATAGCCTGAAAGCATCCCCACCCAGTTTCCCTACTAGTGTGGTAGTTTTCATACATGTCCACGGATCCTTCAACACCCCTCCCTCTGGGAAGTGGAGCTCAGCTCCCCTCACACCTACCTCCATGAAGGACCAAGCCATGGAAAGGAAGCTACTGAGTCTTCAGGGCAGAAAGCTGACTGATACCACCTTGATCATGGCCAAGCTACCATCCCAGATGAGAAGCCATGTTGATATCATGCCTCCCTTGACGTGAGATGAGACAGACAGATCCCCTCTATGGTGGTCTTCCTGAAATTCACAACTGTGTCACCAGGAGGAAATGACATATAAGTCCTCTTTGAGGGGATTCTACAAACCACTTGATAGGTATTACTTAGAGGTGTCAAGGTCATGCAAAGCTCCAAGGAATACTACAGGTTGGGGACCAGAGAGAAATGGGTGCAGTGGAATACAGTGCATTGTCTGAAATGGATCTTGGGAGGAAAAATAAGTAAACATTAGGGGACAATGAGATGAACTCGCATAGTCTGTAGTTCATAGTATCTTATCTACGGAAAACACACCATGGCTTTCTGAGATGTTGACTGATGAAGAAGCTGAATGAAGGACCAGGAACTTGCAGCACCATATTGGAAATTCTTCTATAAATTTAAAGTAATTTAAAATCAAAGAGCCAAATTACAAAAAGAAGAAGAAGAAGAAGAAGAAGAAGAAGAGGAAGAGGAAGAGGAAGAGGAAGAGGAAGAGGAGGAAGAGGAAGAGGAAGAGGAAGAAGAGGAGGAAGAGGAGGAAGAGGAAGAGGAAGAAGAGGAAGAAGAGGAAGAGGAAGAGGAAGAGGAAGAAGAAGAAGAAGAAGAAGAAGAGGAAGAAGAAGAAGAGGAAGAAGAGGAAGAAGAGGAAGAGGAAGAGGAAGAAGGAGGAGGAGGAGGAGGAATAATCTGGGGATGCAGACATCTCTTTGGTATGCTGATTTCTTTTATTTCCTTTGGATAGACATCCAGAATGGGAGAGCTGGATCGTGTGTGGCACCGTTCCCAGTAGCCAAAATGGAAGGATAAAGAAGAAAATGTGGTCTATACACAATGGAATATTCAACCACAAAGAAGAATGAATTCCTATCATTTGCAGCAAAATGGATAGAAAGGGAGGACATTATGTCAAGTGAAATAAACCAGACGCAGAAAGAGAAGTACAGCATGTTCTCTCACCTATGTGAAAACTAAAAAAAAAATAATAACTTGAAAATAAAATAGTGATTGATAGGGACCAAGAAAGATGCAAGTGGGAGGGAGGGAGGAGACATGAAGATTGGGTCTGACCAGTGCACTTTGTGTGACTGTCTAGGGACATCACACCGAATGGAATTAATGTGTACAATGAAAACAATCCAAAATAAAAATACAAAATAATAAAAAAGAAGGAGCAACGGGCCTTACAGGCCTTCAAAGAATAGCAAGTAATAACAAGTGCATGCTCAATAAGGCCAGACAGTCCACCTATGAAAGCCCTCAGACTGGGTGATCCTCGTTGAGAACCAGGCCAATCTGATCCCTTCTTTGATGGCTCTTAGTGACAAAAGCTGAACACCATCTCTTTGGTAGCAGGTGAGATAAAATGGAGACAGATTTTGTATTAATCAGCTTTTGTTGCTATCACAGTTATGTGAGAGCATCAACTTAGAAAGAGAAAAGGTATTTGGGGGTCAGAGTCTTGGAGGTTTCTTTGCATGATCAGATAGCTCCCTCTCCTTTCGGGCCTGTGATGGGGCAGCACATCATGCTGGGAAGCATGTTGGCAGAGAAAAACGGGTCCTCTCTGGGCTGGGGAGAGAGCTCAGTTGGTAGAGTGTTTGCTTCGCATGCACAAGGCCCTGGGTTCACTCCCCAGCACCCAAACAACAATACAGGCTCACCTCATAGAGAAAGAGAAACAGACCAGGCCCCCAGGCCCCTTCCAGGGCACACCCCCAATGACCTAGTTTCCTCCCACCGGGGCCCACCTCCCAACGGCTCCAGCACCTCTCAATAGCCCCCCAAGCTAAGAGCCAAGCCTTCAGCACAGGGTCCTTTGGGGCTCATTCCAGATCCAAACTATAGCAGGGTGTTCAGCCTCAAGATCCACGGCCTCCTCCACTGGGGTGAGTTAGGCCAATTTGGAGATTTGTCCCTCTTTGGAAAAAAAATCAGTACCGACTGGAGATGTGTTAGCTTGAGCCAGTTACAGATCAGAACAGCTGGTTCTAAACTCTTGACACTTGTGTTGTGGGCTTCAACTTGTCTCAGTGTTTTCACTTTCGTTTCCCTCCCATCAAGCCTCCATGTTTGAGCCACAGCAAACTTTCACACGGTAGGAAGAAGAAGGAGCCTGCTGGCCGCTGGCACGAGCCACCCTCACCAGCAAGATCAAGAGTGCCCCAGGACTCCCACCCGCTCACTCTAGTGTGGTTGGTGGCCTTGTTTCCAGGATGTGAGCACCAGTTTCAGTTACATAAAGTTCATGTGGAAATGACTTTGTAGAAGGCAGTTGGGGGGGAGGGTGTGGAGGAAGTCATGGTTAGGGACAAGGGGACGGCTCGAATGACTTGGGAAGAGATCCATCAGAAACAATTCCAGAATATATCAGGATTCTCTTTCCTCTTCCTCCAAAGAGATTATAAAATGCATCTGTGATTGTGTGTGTGTGTGTGTGTGTGTGTGTGTGTGTCCATATAGGGTGGGGACACGGAGACATCAACACCTGGAATGAAGGAACCCAGGAACACAGGGAACTTGGCTCTAGCCAAAGATTTACCATGAACCGTGTCTCTGGATGAACACCAGATTCCTCAAGACCTTGTTTCCTCACGTCTTAACTGGGGGTTCCAGAGATCTTATTCTTAATTCTCAGAAAAGTACTGGTAAGATCTGAGACATTAGAAGTAGAGAATCATTGCATATTGTGGAATTAATCTATCACCTCCCCATCTGAACTAGAGGGCACATGTGCACACCCACAGCCACACACACACACTCAATGAAGGTGAGATTAATTCCTGTTTGTGTTCTCCATTTGAATTTCTCAATAAGCCCAAGATGAAAGTTGACTGAACATCGATAAAATGTTTCCAGATGACGTCAGCAGCCATCTCTTTGGTAAAAAGGGACGTGTCAGTGAATGCATATGTGGATGTGGATCAGAGTCAGCTCACTGTTGTCGGACCATGTCCCAGGACTAACTCCAACACAAGCAATGTGGAACTCTGACTTCAGAGAATGTGAGCCTAAATCTCAGTGATCAGCTTTGGCCTCTTTCTGATTCCAAGACAAGCAGACCATCGTTCACATGACTCAAGACGGAAGTCTGATAGCTGGGGAGTTGGAATTGGATGGCCACTCTCTCCACAGCACAGCAGAGCAAGGGTTTCCTTTCTGGTGACCACCCTCCCATCAAGACCAAGGGCTCCAGTGGGGTGAGTCCTGCGGTCCCTATGAGAAGGAACAGCCCTGCTGGACCATGCTGCCACCCCAGGGCCTCCGGGGACTGGAATGGCTGGTGTGGGCTGAAGAGATACTAAGCACAAGCACCCAACCTGCCATGCTCAGTGGACTCAGCCACTGATCGCTGAAGGCAAATCACCAAGACAAGAAGGAGTCTTTGCTGAAATTGTTGTAGGCTTAAAAAACACCTAGTGATCTGGATTACTGGCATCAAAATGTGAATTCTTGTTGTCAGCAAGGGGTCGGGGGGCATTCTCACATAGCCAACACAGCACAGACGGCAAAACCACACTTTGACACAATTTTAGGAGAAACAAATCAAAACCATTCATGCATTTAATTACTCATAAGACACAGATGGATGGAAGAGATTAAGAGGGGAAAAATATGGACAAAACAAGCTTGGAGTTAATAAACACAGCACATATAAAAGCTGCTGGAGACGTTGAAAGCAAAAATACCAGGGTCAGATCAGCCAGCTCTGCTGTGAAACCTTTTATCTTAGCCAGTGGCATGCAAGGCAGGGCGCACTGCCCACCTCGTGAGGAAGGCCCAGGACCCAGGCCACAGAGAACAGGAAGATCTTTCAGAAGCGCAGTCCTTGCATAGGGGAGAAAAATCCAGGTGTGCAGGGGCTGTTGCTCAGAGCCCTGCACAGCTGCAGATCACTAGTGCATTCCAACTGGCTTATGGCCCTGCATCTAGACAGGAGGAGGGGCCAGTACACTTTGGCCCGAAAAGGGAGCCAAGTCAGGAAGGACAATTCCTGAATGTGCAGATCACCCTTCCAATGCATCTCTTTCAAAATATCAGTGACCTCCCTAAGCATGGTCTCATGTCTCTAAACATTCGAATTTCAAATTGAAGCCCAAAGTGCTGAGGATTATTTTCCTTCATCCATATTTTAGCCATTCTTAAAATAGAATCTGGAGGGTATTTTCCCCAATATCGTTAAAGACACATGCTCTTTTATTGAATTTTTTACTCAGAATAATTACGCCCTGAAATCATTGCCCTTCCTCCATTTAAACAACAATAGTAGTAATTGCATAGATGTGCTTTGGAAGGATGAATCCGATTTCAAAGTGAAAAAAAAAAAAAGCCCCAAATCGAATGCCATTAAGGACACTAATATTTATTCCAGGCAAACCCTTTGACATTATGGAATAGTTAAACTAGGGAATTAAGTTCACCATTTTAAAGTTGTTGGTTTTTTTTAAATAAAGTGAGATTAACATTTCACGATATAAAAATTGTGTGTGATGCAAATTGTGGTGTCTAAAAGTAAAGTTTTATTGGCACACGGAGTCATGCTTATTCACAGGCACCCTGCCTACGGCTGCTTTCCCGTGGTAACTACAGAGCTGAGCAACCGTGGCCAAGACCAGACAGTGTGCTCCTGGCTTTGCATCCAGTGCACTACCACCTTGGTGATGTCTTCATAATGCAATGACTTTTCCCAGGGACATTTGTACCACCAGACTATGACATTGCATTCATTTAATGGTGGTGCATCTTCCTGATGTCCATCAAGAGAGGTCGAACTCAACACTTTAAAGTCACAGAGGAGTGTAGATTTTATTTTGCTCTCTGATTGGATGGCAAAGTATGTCTTTATTATGCAATGACACTATTGTTGTGCCATAGAAAATAATATATATTGATAATACCAGGCTGGTTGTTCATCATCAGATTTCCAATCATAGGCAGAAAAATTAGGATATTTAAAATATGATACTTTATCACAGTAAAATTATTTCCCCCAAATTATGTATGTTTGTACACACACTTACACAGGTGCACTTCACGTTATGCTGGGGCTATGTCTACACACACACACACAAACACATACACACTCATATGTACCCTAAGTAAGCTTCCAGATGGCTTTTTCATTAACCAAGCAAACAAAGCTGTTTATGGATGGTTAATTAATTATATTGTGTTTGGTTGCAGCAGTTGAAAAATATATACAGAGAAAATAAACTTCACTAGATTTTCAGAAAGAACATTCGTTCAAAGAGTTGAGCACACTGGGAAGAATGTCAATAGTAATTAAGAAGCAAGGCAAGGGCTGGGGATGTGGCTCAAGTGGTAGCACGCTCGCCTGGCATGCGTGCGGCCCAGGTTCGATCCTCAGCACCACATACAAACAAAGATGTTGTGTCCGCCAAAAGCTAAAAAAAAAAAAAAAAAAATTAAAAAATTCTCACTCTCTCTTTAAAAAAAAAGTATTTTAAAGAAGCAAGGCAAGATTTTTAAACTATTATAATCAATCTTATAATTTATAATCAAAATCATGAACTATTAGATGATGATAGAAGTTATTTTTGTTACATTGAGGATGAGAAAACTTTTTAAATAAGACTCAAATATCATAAACCCATAAAAGGAACAAAGATTTAAAATTTCTAACTCATTAAGTTAAGAACTTAAATTATTCAAAAGATACTTCAGCCTCGTAAAAAATAATGCATATTAAAATTATGCCTGTTAAATGACAAAAAAGTCTAAAAACTTACTTCTCACTGAGATGAAAAAATGGGGATCATCACGTAGTTTTCTTTTTAAAAAAATTTTATAAGCAGACAATACCTTTGTGTCACTCAAAGGTCAAAAATCATGAAGTTACACGGTTAATTACTTGAACTACAAATTAGTCAAAATTATTACATACTTCAGTATTAATGCTGATACTCTTAAAATATGTACAATTACTTTCACTACAAATTAATTATGGAATGACTTATTAAAAATCACTATAAACGTGAAGGAAAGATGCAACTTGTAGACTTTCAGGATTAGCGGCAGCTGGAAGGGTTGAACTTGTTCAATTCATGTAAAACCTGTGACATGCTCAATGGAGATAAAGAAAAATGCAGAATATATGTACAATGAGATGCCATTCAGTCTGGAGGGGATGAAATGTTGTCATGTGTGGAGGACACTGTGCTAAGTGGAAGAAGCCAGGCACAGATATGGCACACGATCTCACTCATGCGAAAGCTAAAAATGTCGCTGTCACAGACGTCGAGAGAGGAACTGGAGAGAGGAAGGGTGGGGAAAGCTGCTTCAACAGGTTCTAAGCTACAGTTAGGAGAAATGACTTCGAGTGTGCCATGTATCCATGTATCAAAATAGACATTACCCCATAAATATGTGCAATTTTTATATGTAAATTTTTTTAAATGTGGGGCATGCGAGTCAACACCTGAGGAGCTCCCACTTCACACACACTCTGTTGGAAACAATTTCATTCTGATGAAATTGTCAAGTGTTGTGAGTATGGGAAGTTCTGGGTAGGGTTGTTGAGAAGCTAAATTGGTACAACCACTGGACCTCAGGAAAAAAAATCCCATTCCTAGATCTATTCTCGAGAAACGTGTGTGTCAGAATCTATGGTGTTTGAAGAACACAGCTTATAATGTCAAGATACACATACCACCATAACTCATTAGGAGCAGAATAGATAACTGAATTGGGGTCTGTTCACTTGGTGGAATTGAAAACAGGAGTCAAAGTGAGTGAAACTGAACCATAATCAATACACAGATAAATTACTTAGCTACAACATTTTGATCATGGTGAGTCAGAAATACCCACGACAGGATTGTATTCATGTAATACTCAAAACATTAAAAACTGAACAGCATGTTTTTTAGAGATCTGCACATATTTAATGGAATTCTAAGGGAAACAGAGAAAATGGAAAACACAAAAAATCAGGATAATGGTTAGTTCTGAGGGAAAAGAACAGGAAGAAAGCAAGAGGAACTCAGGAAGAGAGTGGAATTCAGCAAGGCAGATGGGACCCCAGAAACTTAGAAATAGTTTTTTTTTTTCTTTAACTGATTGATGAGTACAATTGTGGGTTGTAAAATTACTCTTGATGTCTTAAAAAAATCATAATAAATATTTTATTTTACCTATTATTTAATAAAACTACCAAATTTTGTTTGTTAATAAAATATTACTGGAATAAAACCTGTTTTTTTTTCTTTGTTTGATACCAGGGATTGAACTTAGGGGCACTCAAACACTGAGCCACATCCCCAGCCCTATTTTGTATTTTATTTAGAGACAGGGTCTCACTGAGTTGCCTAATACCTTACTTTTGCTAATGCTGGCTTTGAACTTGGGATCCTCCTGCCCTCAGCCTCCCAAGACACTGGGATTACATGCATGTGCTACTGCACCCAGCAAGAATAAAATCTAATTTTTTAATGGGAAATAACACATTGTTACATTCTATCTTCTCATTTTAATTCACAGTACTGAAATCTATATTCAAAAGTGAAATACAGTGTTCAGTTATCTTTTTCAGTACTAGCATCTTAAGCTTCTAGTGTTAAGATTATAACTAACTTCACTACATGAAATGAGGAATTTTCAATTCTTGTACAGTCTGGTTCAAATATTTAGGAATTATCTAGTTTGTATTTGTTTATGTTGACTAGTTCTATATTGTTTTCTCTCACTAATGGTGACTTTTGCTTATTTTAAAGGTCCTTTTCATTCTAAAATGCAAGTCAAAGCAAAGGACTATTCACGTAATCAAAAAATGTTTTGATGTTGCTTATTGAATGTAAGCATTCTCCAACACTCTAACATTGCACGACCCCTAATTGTGTGGGCGAAGCTGCTACTGAAAAGCAGATCAGTAAAGGGGAATCACATTTTCATGCCACTTCACATCCCATTGTTCCTTAATGGACTCAGGTGAGCATTTCATGGGAAACATTCCTAGTTCTTCTAAGGAAAGAATACCACTCACAGCCAGGGTGCTCCTCAGGATGAATTCCACAGTGCCTCACTTCATTTTCTGAATGATAACCTGGTAATATGACAGAATATTTTAGCTAATAATAAATTTTGAGCTTTTGTATTATGGGCTCAATTATGATCTTCTCCAAAAAACTGGGTCTATATTCAAATATAGTATATTTATGAAAGGATCTTTGAAGATGTAATTAAATTAAGGATCATGAGATAAGGAGATTATCCTGTCTTATCTGTATTATTTCCAAGGCAAGCAAACAGATATGGAGAAGAGAGACACACCAAAGTGAAGGCAATGTGAAGACAGAGGTGATGTCTTCATAATGCAATGACTTTTCCCAGGGACATTTGTACCACCAGACTATGACATTGCATTCATTTAATGGTGGTGCATCTTCCTGATGTCCATCAAGAGAGGTCGAACTCAACACTTTAAAGTCACAGAGGAGTGTAGATTTTATTTTGCTCTCTGATTGGATGGCAAAGTATGTCTTTATTATGCAATGACACTATTGTTGTGCCATAGAAAATAATATATATTGATAATACCAGGCTGGTTGTTCATCATCAGATTTCCAATCATAGGCAGAAAAATTAGGATATTTAAAATATGATACTTTATCACAGTAAAATTATTTCCCCCAAATTATGTATGTTTGTACACACACTTACACAGGTGCACTTCACGTTATGCTGGGGCTATGTCTACACACACACACACAAACACATACACACTCATATGTACCCTAAGTAAGCTTCCAGATGGCTTTTTCATTAACCAAGCAAACAAAGCTGTTTATGGATGGTTAATTAATTATATTGTGTTTGGTTGCAGCAGTTGAAAAATATATACAGAGAAAATAAACTTCACTAGATTTTCAGAAAGAACATTCGTTCAAAGAGTTGAGCACACTGGTAGAGTGAAGTGGCCACAAAGCCAAGGCATCTGGAAAACGCTAGAAGCTAGCAGAATTGAGGAAATGACCTCCCCACAGCCTCTTGATGGAACATGGACCTGCTGGTACCTCGATGTAATATTCTGGCATCCAAAACAGTGAAAGAATAAATTTATGTTCTTTTGGTCCACCGGGTTAGTGATAATTTGTTACAGCAGCCACAGGAAACTAATACAGATTGTTGTACTGGAAAATGAGATGCTTCTATTACAACCATCTAGAAATGTTGGAATTGTGTCAAAGTTGGCAATGGGCAGAAGTTGCATTGATTTTGAGGGTTGTTTGTATATAAAAATACTTGGATTGCCCTAAAAGCACAAGTGACAGGATTATGAATGCTGAAGGCCCTGCAAGTGAGAACACTGGAGACACTAAAGAGTATGGTAATGAAATCTTGAATCTTAGAGAATGCATGTGTAGGCATAGATAATGTGGATGGAAAAATGGGCCTTAAATGAACTTTTATTATTGAGAACTTAGAATAAAATGTAAAACATGTTGTCAGAAAAATGCAGGCACATCAGCCCTTGTTATATAGGGCAGAGGACTTGGCTGAGTGGTAAGTTGTGTGCAAAGATGAACTTCTAAGCAATTGATTTCCACATTTAGCTCAAAAGATTTCCAAGTGAAGTTTTGAAGGTATGGCTTGGTTTTCTTTTTCCCGAGTATAGTGCAAAAGGAAAGAGAGGTTGAGGAAGGAACCATTAGGCAAAATGAAACAAAAAAAAAAAATTGCATGATTTAAGAAATTTGCAGTCCAGTTGTAAAAGATGCCAGTCTTAGGAGATTCACGGTTAGGAAAGTATGCTCTGGAGAGAAGCCCAAAGGTACAGCTAGACAGCAAGATCATACGTGTGACTCGTGGATGCATTTCAGCAGAAGCAGTAATAAAGAAGGGGTTATCAAGGAAGTATCTGAGAAAGACTCTCTTGTCTAGTGATCTGAGTCCCTGTGACATATATAGGAGATCCACAGGGCTCCTAATAATGTTTTATCAGCAGAAGCACCACTGACCTGCACTGAAGGGAACTGAGAGAGGAGAAAAATGAAGGAAAGCTGTCGGTCCTCTGGGATTCTACCGGCAGATGTGATTACATACATGATCATGCCAGTTATCAGAGTGCCCTAATTCCCATGTCAGCTGCCCTTCTAAGGGACAGAAGAGAAGCCACACAAGTGAGCAGGCAATGTGAAGATCAATGCAGAAATTGAAGTGATGTGGCCATAAACCCAGAAAGCTGACAACCATCAGATACTAGAAGGTTCAAGGAACAGAATCTCTCCTCTGGACAGAATGCTGAATGCTAACACCTCGACTTTGGGATTCTGGCCTTCATAATAGTGAGATTATTAATTTCTGTTGTGTTCAGCCAAAAAAGTGTGTTGAAACTTGTTACATTATTCCTACAAAGCTAATACATTGGGATAGGCCATGAACTCCAGATGCGAGACCCACCAATTTTTAAGGCACCGTGGGTACTTCAAACCTAGAAACAGGAAGCCTAGACAGGTTGTCTGAGTTTCCAACCGAGTTTCCAACTGTAAACAGTCACATAAGTGTTTCCACTGCAGAACAAGAGAAGCCTATATTTCACCTGTACCTTAGTTGTCTTGGTTTGAAACATATTCACACTGTGAATTAAAGTAAAATTGCAGAACTGTTATAGTGTGAATCTGAAATATTCCCCCAAAGCTCAGGAGTTGAAGGCTCGGTCCCCAAGGCAGCAAGTGTTCAGAGATGGGGACTTGAGGAGGTGACTGGATCATGAGTGTCTGACTTCATGAATGGATTAATCCATGGATGGATCTGACGGGATGTTGAGAGGTGAGGGACACTTCAGGAGGCCAGGCCTAGTTGGAGGGAGTAGGTCACTGGGATCATGTCCTTGAAGGCTACCCTTGGTTCCCAGCCTCTTGCTCTTGCTGTCTTTGCTTGTCATCCAGAATGATGTGAGCAGCTTGACTTCACCACATGCCCTGTGCCATGACATTCTGTATCAACACAGCTCAGAAGCAGTGGACCAAGCATCTATGAGGCAAGATAAATCTTTCCTCCCTCAAGTTGATTTTCTGAGGCATTTTGACACAGTGATGGATGGAAAGCTGAGTAACCCAAGAACTGAACAGCAGGATAAATATGAACTGCACCTCCTGGGGCTAAGTCTATTTTTACTTATTTGGATATCGATTTATGCACATGTATGTTTTAGACAAAATTCATTGGCATTTCATTTTCTGGTACCATAATCGAACTCTAATTTTTCACTTTCATATATTTGAGACACATATCTTCACATATTTATGGGATATGGCACGTCAAGTCAATACATGTATACCATGTGTCATGATCGAAGAAGAGTGATTAGTACTTATCTCTGCAAACATGAATCATCTCTATGTGTTGAAAACTTTTCTACTCTTCTTAGAAAAGAACTATGACATATTGTAATGCTTTAGGACACCAGAACTAACTCCTCCTATATAATTGTGTTTGGGCAGCTCTTGTAAATAAAAAGAAAAGATACGAACCTTATTTTTAAATTTTTAAAAGATGGTTTCATTCACTCACTGACATTAAGAACACTGAAGGAGTTTGCTTTGAGGGATACCACATTTCTGGAAATCGTCAGTCTTCATCTTACAGAGTCTCAAAGACAACCGTATCTTCAGTACCCTGGAACACGATGGTCAATATTCTTTCAGAAACCGCAGGTGAGAACTTGTTTGAGTGACTGTAGACTTAAGGGGGACTATTAGAGGAGAGGTGTAGATGTTACACATCAGCAAACGCTCTGGACAATAGGGCAATGCAGCAGCAGTGACTAGTGTGTCTTGTTGCCCGCAGCTGAGCACTTTACAGTGTGGGGAGGAGAGATCTGCTGTGGTTTCTTGAGGCCTAGAGCTCTCCACCACAGGTAAACCCATCCCCACCCTCAGCTGAGCCTCCTGGGGTTGACGCAGCCTGTATCTGGCCTTTCTTCATCTTATTCACTGATGATAGTGTGTGGCCTGGGGTGAGAGTGGGGGAATCAACACACAGGCCAAGATAAAACAAAACACGAGAACTGCATGGAAATACTGAACCAGAGAGAATGTGGCATCAACCCAATTTAGTGCTCAAAACTGTCATCTCAAATTGGCACTCAGGATTTTAATTGGCAGCGAGGCACAAGACATTTGAGACTCTATCCTTCCCGTGCCTCAGGCTGGTGCTGGTCAGCATCGGGGCCTTTTCCTCCCCTGCAGGACTCTCAGAGAGCAGCAGCTGCAGTGTGTAGGGCACCCATCAAGTGTTCCCGAGCCCTGTCTCCATCCTGAGGTAAGGTGCCATTTTCCCCACAAGCTGCATGTAAAACAACAGAGACCCCCAAACTCAAAGCCCCCCCATCATGTAAGATAAGACTCTTGACATCAATGCTCCAGATGTTGCTTTCCTTCAGCAATAAATCTGAGCCCCTGCATATCAAGAAGGGATGATGCCATCTGCTTACCATCTGGGTAAGAACGGAATAACATTCCTTTAAAGTAGTCCTAGAAATTAGGCCTGCTGCTCCGTGAAGGGTCATCTTGAGGTTTCATTGCCTTTAAAGTAGCTGGTCATTGTAGCTCATTTTGTAATTCGGAGTCACTTCTATAAAACCAAAGGTCAGCCTAACAGAGCCTTCGTGACAAGCCTCCAAAATCAGCCTACTCTGGGCTGCGTCTGTGAGCTGGAAAACATGAACCCTGCAGAGACCCGGGGAGAAGGTCTGGAGGCCAAGGGTCTGTCTGTATGGAGCTGGTGACACGGCAGCCAGGCCCTGCATCCGCAGGACAACGCAGCAAAGGAGGTTGGGCTCTTCTCTCCTTGCTCAGCCCATCTGCTTTGGGACATGGCATCTGTGGGACTCTGGACTGCAGGACCAGATGTCCTTCTGAGACAGACCCAGTGGCTGAGAGAAGTTCCAGACAAGAGAGGAATGAGGCCAAGAAAAGAGCTAAGGAGATAAGAGAAGTTTCCAGAAGTGATTCACAGCCCCCGATGGGAAAGTTCTTTAGGAATGTCTCAGCAGTATATTTTCCTTTTTATGTGTGCCTGAGCATACCATTGCACACACACAAAAAAAATAAATAAATAAAAATAAGAAAGAAAGAAAAAAACTCACAACTCTACATAGCTAATGAAGGCTAAAGAAGAGATCTATTTCAACCTTTAAGAATATTCTAAGATCAAAAACACATTTACTATAAACTGTCAGCTGTCAACATTTATTATATCTTTTTTCTTTATTTATTCTAATTTGTTATACATGACAGCAGAATGCATTTCAATTCATAGCACACCATGTAGAGCACAATTTCTCATGTCTCTGGTTGTACCCAAAGTACAGTCACACCATTCGTGTCTTCATACTTGTACTTGGGGTAATGATGTCCATCTCATTCCACCATCTTTCTTGCCCCCCCCCTCCACTTCCCTCCCCCTTCCCTTACAGTTCCTCCATTCATCTCATGCTCCCCCACCACATCCCTGTGATGGATCAACATTCTCATATCGGAGAAAACATTTGGCATTTGGTTTTGGGAATTAGCTAACTTCACTTAGCCTTATATTCTCCAACTCCATCCGTTTACCTAAATGCCATGATTTTATTCTCTTTTAGTGCTGAGTAATATTCCATTGTGTATAAATGCCACAGTTTCTTTATCCATTCATCCACTGAAGGGCATCTAGGTTGGCTCCACAGTTCAGCTATTGTGAATTGTGCTGCTATAAACATTGATGTGGCTGTGTCCCTGTAGTATGCTGTTTTTAAGTCCTTTGGGTATAGGATGAGGAGTGGGATACCTGGGTCAAATGGTGGTTCCATTCCAAGTTTCCCAAGGAATCTCCAAACTGCTTTCCATATTGGCTGCACCAATTTGCAGTCCCACCAACAATGTATGAGTGTGCCTTTTCCCCCACATCCTCGCCAGCACTATTGTTTGTATTCTTGATAGCTGCCATTCTGACTGGAGTGAGATGAAATCCTAGAGTAGTTTTGACCTGCATTTCTCTAAGTGCTAGAGATGGTGAGCATTTTTTCATATATTTGTTGATTGATTGTCTATCTTCTTCTGAGAAGTGTCTGTTCAGGTCCCTGGCCCCTTTGTTGTTTGGGTTATTTGTTTTTTCGGTGTTAAAATTTTTGACCCTAGAGATTAATGCTCTATCTGATGTGCGTGTGGTAAAAATTTTCTCCCATTCTGTGGGCTCTCTATTCACCTCACTGATTGTTTATTTTGCTGAGAAGCTTTTTAGTTTGAATCTATCCCTTTTATTTAATTCTTTCAATATAGGAGTCTTATTAAGGAAGTCAGGGCCTAAGCCATCATGATAGAGATTTGGGCCTACTTTTTTTCTATTAGGCGCAGAAAGTTTAAGTCAGAATGATTTTAATGTTGGTTTCTGGTTCTTCTAAACTTCCTTCAGAGTGAGAAAAAATTTTAAATTCATTTTTCTATGAATCTCTTATAACTTGGATATCAAAAGTACATGAGGATAACACACAGAGAGAGAACTATAGGCAAACTCCACTTCTTAAAATAGAGAAAACAATAGCCCAAATCAGAAACAGTAAAAACTATCATACTTCATAACCAAAAAAGTCTTATCTCGGGGATAAAAAGTGGTTCATCATTAGAAATTTTTTAAATAAAATCCCCTACATTAGGAGACTGATATATCTTAATAAATTCCTCTGAAGAAAGGAAGAATGGATAAAATCTAACATTTACTGTTTTTGTATAAACAAATAAATTCAGGATAAAAATGAGACCTCTAAAATGAATAGAATACATATAATTGAAATCTGTGGAAGACATCAAATTTAATGATAATTTTAAAAATTGAATCAGAGATGGCAAATTTTTTAAAAAAATGCATTTGAGACAGTATCATCACAAACACATAACCCAGAAGTGGAGATCATATTTATAAAATAAGAGCTAGTGACTTATGTCAGACAGAATGACACAAAACATTCTGATCTGCAACGAAGATTGTATTTTAACAGTTCAAAGGAATCAATTCAATACTTCTTAGCGCAATTTACTAAGATAGCTAGGTAAAAATGAACTTAGAAAGGTCAAGAGCTTTTTGATAGATTTAAATGTGGAATTATATGAAAGGGAGAAAGGATAGCCCATTAATCTTATTAAAACATAGAAAACCATGACAATAAATATGAAGGACCCATGATGAGGAAAAATAGAATTTTTCTTGCAGAACAGAGGAAATAGAGCATATGCTGGAATTTTGAGTGTATTTGTGAATAAAGCTTTCAGTGAAGAAAATGACCAGTAGTAACCTTATTTCCTGGCAAAATGGCAATCAAGAAAACCTTCCTTCCACATCACTAGCTCTCGCTTTAGTTTGGCTTAATTGGTGTCAATCCCAGCTGAAATAAGTTCTCAATTTTCGTCACTATATTTTTCCACTCCAGTGCATTGACTCTATTTTTAATATTTTTGCATTCTGTCAAAGCACCCAATCTTGTCTTTTAAGGCCTCAGTGATAATGATTATATTTATTTGTTCATTCTTGACAACTTCATTATGGGAATATTCTTGGGATCTCTTTCTGTTGTTTAACACCCCCCCCACACACACACACATATACACTTTGTTCAGATAAGGTTTTCTCTTCCTAAATGCCTGATTATTTTTTATTGGATGGCAGATATTGTGATAAAAAGTAGTAATGCTAATTCCATATCTGGATGATGAAATCTTCCTGCAAAAATTTTTACGGCCATGGGGATATTATGAAAGGAGGGTTAGCTCAACTCATCATAGCTAAACTATGGAACCACCCTAGGTGTCCTTCAAGTGATGGATAAAGAAAATGTGATATATAGACACAGTGGAATATTACTCAACCTTAAAGAAGGATGAAAATATGGCATTTGCTGATAAATGGATGGAGCTGGAGAATATCATGCTAAGTGAAATAAGCCAACTCCAAAGAACCAAAGACTGAATGTTTTCTCTGATATGCAGATGCTAATTCACAGTGTGGGGTGGCTAAGGAAGAATAGAGTTATTTTGGATTAGGCGGAGGGGCGTGAAGGGAGGGGGAGGGATATAGCAGTAGGAAGCATAGTTAGAATGAATGGGACATTATTACCCTATGTGCATACATTACTACACGACTGGTGTAACTATATCATGTTCAGCTAGAAGAATGATAAGTTATAGTCCATTTACAATGTGTCAAAGTGCATTTTAGTGTCAGGTATAACTAATTAGAACAAATTTTTAAAATATTTTTTTAAAAGAAAGTTTAGCATTCCTGGATTACCTTAATCTAATCAAGGAATCCTAGTTTGGAGACACTGGAACCCTGGTAAGAAGGCTTTTTCTATTTCCTTCTCATGCCTAGTGTAGGGAGTTCTGAATTCCACCCGAAGCCTAGGATGCCTGGTGGTTCCTGACCCAGGTAAACACATAGAGAGATTCAGCTCCCTGCATCACCAGGCTTCAGGCGCGGCCAGCAGGTGGGAAGTCACTGATGAATCTCCTAAGCCGATGGGTGGAGCTAGGCCTCTGATTTCCTCATGGCCTTGTGTGGTAGAGTCTCTTAAAACAGCACTCCGGCTGCATTTGGTCTGGAGTTGCACCACCCAACAGAAGTATAAATAAACCACACAGAGGGAGTTTTAAATTTTCTAGAGACCACATTTTAAAAATATATCAGGAGGCTGGGGATGCAGCTTAGTGGTAGAGTGCTTGCCTGGCATGTATGAGGCCCATGGTCTGATCTCCAGCACCACCACCGAAAAAAAAAAAAGATATATATATATATATATCCTTTTTTATATTTTTTATATATATCCTTTTTTATATTTTTTATATATATCCTTTTTTATATTTTATATATATATATCCTTTTTTATATTTTATATATATACCTTTTTATTATATATATGCACTACACATACACACAAGCAGGAAATAGGTGAAATTAACTTTAATGGTGCACAGACCCTCCTTGATACAATAAGGTATGTCCTGTAAATCCATTACATACTGAAAATGTCACAGGTCGAAAATGTGCTCTATGCACCTGACCTCCAGCACAGTGGACTTCCAAGCATCGGTTGTCTCCCTTTGACATGACATAGCTGGCTGGGAGCTGTACCTTGATTCCACTATCCAGAAGAGGATCATGTCATATATTGCTATCCCAGGACAAGATCGGAATTCAACATTTTAAGCATGGTTTCTGTTAAATGCGTATCATTTTTTTTTGCATTTCCGTTAGATGCATATCATTTTGCCCCATCAGGAAAACAAAAAAATAACAAACTGAACCATTATAATTTGTGAACGATTTCTATTTTATTTAATCCAGTATCTCCAAACTGTCATTTCAACATTATCGTTTATGCAAAAGCTATTGATGAGATGTGTTTGACATTTGTTTCCCATCAAAATCTTCAAAAGCAGCCTCATTTTAAAATCACAGCATATCTCAGTTAGGACCAGCCACATTTCAACTGCTATGTGACCAGGGGTAATACATGTCTCACAGCTGTGCAGAACTCTGAAATGCAAGTTAAATACTGAAACAAGGGATTGCCCCACGCTGGGGGATGGACCAAGGGTTTGTGACACCAAGAGAGCCAGGGTCAGCTCGTCACCCACCCTCAGGGTCTGGAAGATGAGAAGGCATCGAGAGGAAGAGAGGAGTTCTTTAGAAACCTGATCCGGTGTTACTCTTCATCGTCTCCCGGGGAATCAGGGGATTCTAGTCACCCTTCCCCCTGAGCAAAGTGGCATGGATTCAGGGGGCCATGGGGAGAGATCAGTGGTCTCTCCTGGAGCTAGAGAGTCAGGACACCTGTTTTCTGAGACTCATCTGGAAAAAGTCTCATGGTCACCGATGGGGCTGATGCCACCCTGTCACGTGAAAGGACAAAGGTGGCAACCTTTGGAGCAGGCTGTTCTTGTACCGATTTGGGGCCCAACGAGTAAAAAGGAGGTAGAGGAAAAAGGGCCCGCGCACACCTTTTCCAATTGCCTTAAATCTTCCTAGTCCTGAAACAAGCCCAGGGTGTCAAAGAAGATGATTTTTCAATATGATGATATTTGAAGTTTTGATTATCATGATGGACTGCCCAATACAGTTACTGAGATGAGACTGTTCCAATAACTAAAAGATACCAGAAAGCCGCGGAGGCCTTCTGAGATATTAATTGATAAGTAAGGGGAGAGGAAACAGTTTCAGTGTAAGCCTTGCATGCAGGGATAAGATGCAATAAGCTCCTCTGGGATTTCTCTGACCAAGTCCTGTTCAGTTCATTCAATGAGCCAACATAGTGGTAGAGAGCTTGCCTGGCATGCATGAGGCTCTAGGTTTGATCCCCAGCACCACCAAAAAAAAAAAAAAAAAGGGAAAAAATACACACACACAGACACATACATATACATGTAACAAGAAATAGACGAAACTCACTTTAATGGTGCATAGATCCTCCTTGCACAATAGAGTTTGTCCTGATAAACCCATCATGCACCAAAAATGTCAAAAATGTGCTCAATGCACCTGACCTCCAGAGCATCCTAGTTCAGCAGCCCGGTGTCCTTCAGAGTGTCCGTTGTCTGAGTGTCAGAGTGTCAGGTTTGTCTTCGCTGTTTGCTAGCCTTTTGGGGGGATCAGAAAGAGCCTAGGGGACATAAGGACTGGAGAAGCTTAAGAGCTCAGGATGCAGAGTAGAGCTGTTTCCTAAGGGTCATACCCTTGATCCATGGGTACAAGCATGAGATGGTACAAGGGAGATGGTGTCACTGCTCCTCGGTGACAGGTGCCCCCGTGTCACAGGTGCCCAGGCACCAACCATCAGTGCAATCAGTTAAGAGCCCTGGGGACATCAGGGTTCCCACCATTCCCAGGTCCCTCTGCGCTGTGGAACCTTCTTGGTGCTCCTGGCCAGGTCGACTGCGGTCTGTGAGGGGCAGAGAAGCTCTCAGAACCCTTGACAAGAAAGTAAACGTTTTCTTTTTCCAATTCCTGATGAGAAATGATTGAAACCGGCAGAGTTTGAGACTGTTTTCTTACCTTGAACCAATAAATAAATAAAGCATGTTCTTTCCCCCGAACCCAACCTCCATCACCAGGAGTCCACAGAAAGATATTGCCTTCCAAAGTAAAGAATGCTGCACAGATAGACTTGAACTTCATTAAATTCTATGAAGCCGACATTTCCCCGGAGATCATGATCTTCAGTATTTTTTTTTTAAAAAAGAATAAAGGTTAATCTTTGCAGCAGATAGAAGGAGAAGAAGCAGAGTTAGAAAATAGCATGAGCCACGAGACAGGTCAAGATGCTGGAGGTGGTTAATCCACAGACATGTACAATTTGGCAGACTTTGGAGACAGAAGGGATCTTGATTGCTCAGGCACATATCTTTTTTTCTTCTCTCTCTCTCCCTCCCTCCCTCCCTCCCCCCCTCTCTTTCTCTCCAGTT
>NW_025999926.1:1927363-2052998 GCF_001458135.2 Marmota marmota marmota
TCTCTCTCTCTCTCTCTCTCTCTCTCTCTCTCTCTCTCTCTCTCTCTCTCTCTCTCTCTCGTACCAGGGATTGAACTCACAGGCACTCAACCACTGAGTCACATCCCCAGCCCTATTTTGTATTTTACTTAGAGGCAGGGTCTCCCTGAGTTGCTTAGCATTTTGCTGTTGCTGAGGCTGGCTTTTAAACTAGTGATCCTCCTGCCCCAGCCTCCCCAGCCACTGGGATTACAGGTGTGAGACACATTTTATTTTTTACGTGAGAAAATCCAATCAAATGATTGCAGAATGTAATGCTTACTTGTAATAGAGCAGTGGAACCCAATGATACTTGACTTCCTATTCAGGGATTTTCTTTACTATTTCACCCCCCCACCACCACCAAGGCAGTTATTTGTCTCTAAGGAACTCTCCTTTATTGGTTGTATTTCTTTCTTTCTTTCTCATTCAAAGACAATTTAGTGCTATGCATTCTTTGAGATTTTGGTCTTTCTCCCCCCTTCTTCTCACTAACTTGCTGGGCTACATTGTATTTTTCAAAGACCAACAAAAACAACCTTCTGTTGCAGATCGACTGTTTGTGCCCCCCACCATCCCCAAATTCATATTTTGGAGCCCTAACTTCCAGTATGGCTATATTTGAAGATAAGCCTTGTAAAGAAGTAATTAAGGTTAAGTGTATGGGCTCTGATCTGATAGTATTAGTATCCTTGTAAAAGAGGGAGCGCTCCCCTCCCCTCTCCCCTCCCCTCTCCCTTCCTCCCCTCCACATCATAGATTCCTAGNACCCTCGGGTCTGGCCCGTGTGCTATCTGAGTAACAGCTCGGATAGCTGAGTATCTGAGAGGGGTACCCAGCTCCCTTTTCATAAGGAAGCCCTCCCTCTCCATCAAGTGAAGATGCAGTAAGAAGGCAGCTAGCTGTCTGCAGACCAGGACAAGAGCCCTAAACAGAACCAAATTAAACAGAACGTTGATCTTGAACTTGAGCCTCTGCAACCATAAGAAATAAAATCTCTGGTGTTTACTCATCAAGACTCTGAAATTTCCCTGTGACAGCCCTGGTGGATGAATGATACTCCGTTCTAGACGTTCTTCTTCCGCATGAACACCCTGCTTCCCCATTACAGTTGGAGTGTTACACTTGCCTGCCTCTGAAGCTGGGCTGGTCTCAGGAAGTCAGTGGGGAAAAGTGTGCGTGCCGCGGCCCTGTTCTCTGGGAACGCTGCTGGCACTTCTTCTAGAAATGCTCCCCCTTTTTTTGAACCCAACCTCCGAATGCTAAGAAGCCCACACCACATGGAGAGGACGTGTGTGGGCACAGAGCTCTGCGGAGGGCTTCAAGTCATGCATTCCACTCAGGGAGCCAGACATGTGAGTGAGAAAGCTTCCAGATGGTTCCAGCTCCCAGACATTCCAGCCAGCCCGATGTTTCAGGTCTCCCAGGCAAAACCCTGGACATGTGTCTGTAGCCATCTCTGCCACACATGTCTGAGTGCCTGACTACAGAATCTGGAAACACAGAAAAATGTTACTGGTGCCATTAAATGGGAGATGCTTTTGGGGTGAGTCAATGGTAACAGGAACTTAACTTTTTTTTTTTTTTTTTTTTTGGTAAAATGTTCTGCCATCTACTGCTTGGGAGCTGGGAGGAGCACAGCACGTGAACATGGGGGAGAAAACTTCCCATGGGGGAGCTAATGACAACTTTTGACTCAGAGAGTCCAGAATTTTACTTATTTATGTTTCTTTCTCCCAAATTCATTCTTGATGATAAAAGATTCCACGCTGCTGACGTTAACCACAAATGTCTCTGAGCTTCTAACTTTGGTTATGTTCAAGATTATGTTTAATCATCATGACTGTTTTGAAAGTGGAAACTGTCAAAATGTTCAAAGTCCTCCAGGCTGGCTTTCCTGTTCAAGACGGACCAGGCCCAGGAATTAGTCTCACTAGACAGGAGCCTGGTGATTTGGGAGTGAGGGCATCACGTGGAAAAAGAGGAAACGCAAGAGCCAGTTTGGTCTCCCATTCGAAAAAAGGCGACCAGGACTCAAGAACAGGCATCATGGAAGGAGGGGAGGGGAGGGGAAGGTTCTGGGGAAGGAAATGGAACAAATTTTGTTATGTGCACGTACAAATATGGCATCACGAATCCCATCATTATACATAATTATAATGCACCAACTGAAAAGAAGGACATTTATAAAAGCAGAGTGGAGCTGGGGTGGGACGAGGGTTGGTTGGTAAGGAGACGCATAATAGAGTATGAGGGGGATTCGGGGTGATGGACATTTTTTTTATCTTGATTGTGGTGACGGTTTCACAGGTACACATGTGTGTCCAAACTTTCCAAATTGTACCCTTCAAATACACAGTGGTTTGACCTCCATGAAGTGATTAAAATCTGCATCACAGTCAAGATTATGTCACTTGATGTTCTGCTAATCCTTTTTTGTCAAGGAAATGAAACTATTGCAGAAACAGCTCTCTTATCCAACCCCTTCCCTTGTCTCCCAAAGTAACTCCTATTAAGGTGTTAGGTCTTAGGCATTTTCCAGGCACAGCTTTATACATTTCCTGAATGTATGTACATGTTACATTTCTTTTGTGAGTTTAGAATATTTCCATAAGTACTATCCTATTGGGGAAATTACCTAATTGGTATCATAGGAGAAGAAATCAACCCTGTTTATCCTTGTCCTATCTTCTTTCCAGGCCTGGCATAGAAGCGGCTGACCATGGCTGGCCTAGGATACCATTACTCTTTCCTAGATGTTGTGCATTCCCCCTCTGCTGGATTCCTTGTGTGTGTGTGTGTGTGTGTGCACTTCAATATATTTTCATGAAATCTTAGAGAAGATATCTAGGTGCATTGTGAAAGGTACAGACAGGAAATAAACATTCCAATCCCTCCCTATTTTATTTTTATTTGATAATAGCATGAATGAGAATAGAATCTTAGATTTTAAATTATTTTCCTGAGGACATTTTAGTTCTACTGATGAAAACTCTTTTACCAATCTTGTTCTACTTGCACTCTAGGTAATATGTGTTTTCTGCTAAAAAACTTTTAATAACTTTGATTTATTTCAGGTTTTCTGAAATTGCTTTAGGATGCATTTAGGTATAAAGTGTGTGTGTATATACATATATATGTATATACACACATGCATATATATTATATATGCATATATATTATATATAGAGATAAATACATTCATATATTCATATACATATATTTATATTTTATATATATAATAGGTTTAGGTATAAAGTACATATAACACATACTTTACACATACTTTATCTTTTTCTATATATTTTAAAGTTTTTGTATATATATATATATATATATATATATATATATATGATACACACAAACATATATATTCTTTTTCTTTTACCATTAAAAAATTAGGGGTCCTTTATTTTTTCTTTTTCTTTCATTGACATCTAATAAAGAAGATAGCATTTCCTGATTGTTTTTCTATGTCTCTTGTTTTTTCCTATATTTCTCATCTCTGTACTGGGAATTTTCCTCTAAAAATGTAAATTAGTTCCACTGAATCATTTCTCAGGTAAAACCTTTTCAGTTCCATGAAATGGTTCTATTTTCTACGTTGCCCCTTCTGAATGGTAGTCACCTGTTCTTAATTTATGGATGTCATTTCTTCTTAAATTCTTGATTAGAGGTTCACAAATACTTCTTCTCCTCCCTGGTTTCTCTTTGTCTGTCTGTTGGGTTGGCTGGTTGCTCTGTGCCCCTGGCTGACCTTGAACTCCTGGGCTCAACCCATCTCCCCACCTCAGCCTCCCAGGGCTGGGACAACAGGTCACCTCTGTTCCAGACACTCTGGATCATCTTTGTTTCTTCTGGGGTCAACTCTGTTTGTTCATCCCGTTCCCAACCATTTCCTACCTTTCTTTTCTTTCTTTCTTTCTTTCTTTCTTTTCTTTTCTTTCTTTCTTTCTTTCTTTCTTTCTTTCTTTCTTTCTTTCTTTCTTTCTTTCTTTCTTTCTTTCTTTCTTTCTTTCTTTCTTTCTTTCTTTCTTTCTTTCTTTCTTTCTTTCTTTCTTTCTTCCTCCCTCCCTTCCTTCCTTCTTTCTTTCTCCCTTTGATACTTTTCTTGGATTTTGTGTTTTTCTGAATGCAGCACAAGGTGGATTGATTCAGACAGTTCACATGGATCTCTCCTACCTTTCCTCTCACTTTGGACCTCTTCCCAGGATTTGAAGAGCTCTTGCAAGCTCTGGGACAGGTGAGGTGTTGCACCTGGCAGGATTTTTGAGGATATAAATAATAGCAAGGGAAATTGGCAGGCATCCCCACGCCTCAATGCCCAGACAGGACCATATCTCAGGGAATCTATTACTTTAGGAGGCTTAGCCCTTTCTCAGCAGGTATTTCTGTCTTCAATCTGGGAAGGGAAGGGTGGGAAGCCCTAGTATGACCCCAACTCTATTCTCAGAATTGTTCAGAATGTATTCTGTGTTCTGCAGTTTATTCTCAGGATCGTGACCCATTTAGACTATATGCACTGAAATCATCTCCCCAGTCTGGGGATGTCAAATTAGGAGAGCCTTCTGAATTCAACTCTTGATCCTCTAATCCAGAGATTTCCTCTCTGTAATTTATAAACCCTATTTCAGTATATTTTACATGCCACTTTGTATTTTTACAGGAAAAATAGGGTACATAGATTTCACAATGGCTGTCCATTTTGTATCATCTTTCAAAGGAGGTCTCTGCTGAGATTGGGCTGCGTTCTTCCTTGTTATACAGTTCATGGTTCATCCCATCCCTGCCTTCCAAAGCAGAGCCAGAATAAATGGAATTCCATCACCTATAAAATCCAGTTACCCTTGACTTTCACGCCACTCTAGGTTTTATGAAAGATTTCCCTTCTAAGCTTCAATAAGAAGCTAATGAAATGGTACACACAGTGGCACTCGTTCATCAAACTATTTAAATAATGAATGATCATCTAGTGAGTGCCAGACTCCCCAGAAAATACAAAAATCCAAATTTGCATTCCGTAGCATCACAACATTTATAGTCCAGGAAGAAAGACACATGAAGGGTACTTGTGAGGTAGCAGGATACCAGAGAAGAACGGGGAGCGTCGTGACAGTTCAGAGGAGGACACTGGCCCCCTGTATACAACAAAGAGCTGCCCCAAAGAATTGACCCCCCACCTGAAATCTGAAGGATGGAGAGTGGAGCTTTACCAGGCAAAAGGATCAGACATTTCAGGCAGAGAAAGAAGTATTGGTGAAACACTACATCTCATCTGCTGGATCTATAATTTTCAAAGATTTTTTTAAGAGTATTTGTCTAGCATGCATGAGAACCTAGGGCCTCACGTATGCTAGACAAATACTCTGTCACTGAACAACACCCCCAGGCTTCAGATAAGTTGTTTGTTTTTTTTTAAGAAGAAGCAGAACACTTTCTTTAAATACAATCTTCTTCAAATGCAGGTAGGTCCGTGAAGATGCTCTAGGTCTCTAAGGAGCAGAGCTGAAGGTAACTGTTAGTTACAGAGCTCACCGAGCAGAGCTGAATCTCTCCTGTTGGAATCATCCTCTCACCAGAGCCACAGCCTCAGTTTAAGATTTCTGCCACTTCTCCTCCTCATCTGTCTAGGATGGCCCCTGCGCACGGGGACAGCCGGTTGTACTGTAAGTTCACATGGGTCAGGCATGACTCCCCACCTTGATGGACATCATCCCTACGCTTGTCCCCACAAGATGGCCTTCTAAAATCCCATAAGAAAAGCCTCAAAAGCAGGTACCTGAATACCTTTCAGAAAGAGGGCTGCGTTTCATAAAATAAATCATCTGTGCAGCTAATGTGAGTCAGATAAGGGAATGAGTTGGCAAGAAACAGGAGAGCAGAGAGAGATGAATTACTCTCCTTGAGAACATAAGATTTTTCAAAAGGTACGGTGAGTATGATTTATTAGTCCTGAGATGTTGGAAGCAGAGACATCAAAAATGAGGAGAAAAGATAGGAAGTGGCTCTGGATGCAAAAGTCAATGTTGGGTGAAAATGAAAAGGGTCATTTTTTTTTTTTTAAGGAACACAGATGTGTAGTATTTAGTTTTCATCTGCTTATAAAGCATGCCGGCTGAAGCAGGAGAGGTTAGAGCCAGCTTGTACTGGGTCACGAGAGCCAATTACGAAGTGGCCAAGAGTTTTACAAGCTGGGTGTTAAAACCTAACAATTATTCAGAATTGAATGGGGGGGGAAACTTACCGTTAAATCAGCCACATTTAAAATAAATGCAAAAAATACTCAAAACTTATCACGTCAGAATTAGGTGACCACGTGGTACGTCTGTGCTGGTGAGGCGCCTGAATGGGCCACCCTATGTGTGGTATGAGACTAGAATAAGACATCACGTGTTAACACCACCGACACTGATCTCTTCCCGACTCTGCTCAATGATGTCATGTTAGTCGCCTGAGGTATTTACATCATAGGATCTGGCAAATGCTACAAGCCAGGGTGTTTTTTTCTGGAGCGCAGGTCATTAAACGTTGACCAGAGCACCAGTGGGTCAAGGGCACGGTGCCTGGAAACAGCTGCTTGAAGTTTTAGCTCAGTCAGTTACTAGCTGGGTGACCCGAGCTCATTACTTAATCCTCTGTCTCTCTTTTCAAAATAACATGGTTATTTTGAAGATCAAAAGAATCAAAACATGTGGAGCACTTAGAGCATTACCTGGCATACAGTAAGTACCTACTGCAACAGCCCTCCTTATCCACCATTTCACTTTTTGCTGTTTTAATGACCAGCAGTTAACCATAATGTCAAATGGAAATTTCCAGAAATAAATGTAAGTTCTTCATTGTGGGCTGGTTACAGTAGCATGTTAGAATAGCACACTGTCCTGCTCCATCCCAGCCTAGGCCTGAATCATCCTTTTCCAGCATATCCACATTGTATACACTACCTGCCTGTCAGTCGCTTAGCAGCCACCTCAGTTACCACATCAGGTGCAGCAGTATCACATTGCTGTGTTCAAGTAACCCTGGTTTCACCCACTGATGACCCCAAAGCCCTGGAGCGGTGATGCTTGTCATTTGAATATGCCAAAGAGAAGCCATGAAGTACTTCCTTGGTGTGGAAAGGTGAAAGTTCTCTGTAAGAAGAGACTGCTGAGTTCTAAGGTGAGAACGAAACACTGTCTACGTGGGGTCAGTAAGACCTGTGGTTTCAGGCATCCCCTGCAAGTATTGGCATAAATCCCCTGTAGACAGAGGAAAGTAGGAAACGGTTATCCACTGTGAGATGTGGTGCCATTGTTACATTTAAGTATATGCCACTAACAACCCACCTCTCCTGTATAAGAACCTGAAGTCTGCCTAAAAACTCACAAACACATACCAAGGCATGGTTTTCCCCAGTGCCTATTTTCCGAGTCTTCATGGTGACAGAAGCCCCAGGTGTCTCCTGGGCATATGGACCCATCCCAAGGTCGACATTTTCTGCTTCCCTTGCAAGTTCTGAACAGTTCAGATGCCCCAAGTCTCAAGAAACCATCACCTGTAGCCTTCTGTTAGAGGCAATTGTTAGAGGCAGTCACTATAACAAAATACCTGAGGCAATTAACTTATAAGGAGAAAAGTTTTATTTTGGCTCACCAGTTTTAGAGATGACAGTCCTCGATTGGGTGGATTCATTGCTTTTAGTTCTCTGGCTGGGGTACTGGAGAGTAATGGCCAGGGGCATGGGGTGGGCCAATTGCTCACCTCATAGCAGGAAGGGGGAAGAAGCTGTGTCCCCCAATCCACCTGGAGGGCACACCTTCAATGACCTAGGGACCTCCCACTAGGCCCCACCTCCTGAAGGCTCCACCTCCTCCAAACAGCCTTCTGAGGACATGGGACCTCTGAAGGCATTCCTTGCCTATGCCTCTTTACCCTGCTTCCTCTCCATGGCTGGGATATAGACACAATGGCAGGATCCCAAACAACCATTTTGAACTGTGAGGTGACTTTGGAAATGCAGATTCCATTATAGACTCATTATATGGAAGTGGCCTGGTTCCCTCCCAAGAACTTTGTGAAGCTCAATCTCACACCAGCCCTTTTCTGGGAAAGAGAACGGAGCGTGCTGTTGAGGCCTTTCCAGGATGCTGTGTGAATCATGGAACGGACAGAATTTGGAATCTCACTCTCCCCTGGGTCTTCTGATCTGTACCATCAAAAAATCTGCTTTTATCCCAGTTGTGGGGTGTTTCCTGTGCACATCAAGGTTTGAGAAGCACTGGTTGAAGCCCTTTTGTTTTTAGCTCCGCTGAGCCCTAAGCCTAAGGAATTTTGCCCTAATAGGATCAAATCTGCAGATAGCAACCCTGCAGAAAGGACCCTCAGAACGGTAAAGAGCAACGGGACATGATGGTAAAGAAAATCTGTCGGAGGCAGGAGACTGGAGCCTGGGCCACATGAGATAGAAAGCTCTGGTTGGGGGTCCAGGGGACGGTTGGCTTTGCAAAGATCTTGACCTAGAGGCTCATGCCGATCTGACCCTCGGGTCTGGCCCGTGTGCTATCTGAGTAACAGCTCGGATAGCTGAGTATCTGAGAGGGGTACCCAGCTCCCTTTTCATAAGGAAGCCCTCCCTCTGGGAGCCTGGATCTTGGAAACCCTATCCCAAGAATCAAGCTCTTGGTTTTCGTACCAGAGTCTGAGATTCACAGATCAGAGTGAGCTCCTGGTTCTTTTCGGCTCTCTCGTAAGCATCGTCTGTGGCTTTTCCAGGAAAGGCTCTTATCCGGTCCTTACAGTATGATCTAATAGTCTTCCCCACTTTTCTTACCTTGGGTTCCTGTCTGACAAGAAGCTGGTCTTGTGGAGCACTGTGCTTACTTGTGGTCACGGTACTCATGTCCCCCGGAACATCCTTGCATGTATTCGACCCTTGGTGGTCACGGCCATCTGGGTCCACGGTCCTGTCTTCCCTCGAAGTTCTCTGCCAAGGTTCAGATCAGCTCCCTGACTGCAGGGTGCAGGGAGATCATGTCACGCCCATGATCACTGCAGCTGACTTGAAGAGTGTTTCCCACAGCAGATTCTGTTACAGAGTAGACTCTAGAGAGACAGAATAGAATAAATGATCTAGGTGTGGGGAGGTCAGGAGATGGAGGTTCAGCTGCCAATACTTATTACCCACGTATTCCCAGAGAGGGGCCAGGCCACACCTCTGCAGGGCCACATGGAGGAGCACCTGGGCCCATCCAGACACAGAAAGAGCAAGGGAAATGGGGGGGGGGGCGAGCCTTTGCTATGGTTTTGGTGGAAAGGAATGGGCAAGGCAGAGTGAGCGGCCTGAACAGGCTTAGATTGGCCAGTTTGGGTAACCTGAGTGGATTCCAGGTGTAGAGGTGGCTGGCCCTGGGGCAAGGAGGGGAGGGGAGTATTGGCTGGAGCCATAGAGCCAGACTTGGGGGACAGGCCCCTGATTGGTCCCTTAGAGCCACTCCCGGGCAAACTGTTTGCTATCTCCAGGAATCAACTCAGCCTGGAAGGGTGTGTTCCTCCTTGGTCAGCAGGACCCCAGAAGTCCCAGCATCAAGAATATAGTAAAAAAAGAGAATATGGTTAATGCAGGAACCATGAACGCGATGAGAACGCGATGCTTTGGCCTTGAAGGCGGAGCCCTTGATTTGCAGGTAGAATATCCTAAGTCAAATAAAAGCAGGGAAGTCTGTCTTGGGAAAGATGATACAGAGGGGTGGGTGGGGAAGAAGCAGGTGTCAGGCACGGCCAGGTACCTCCAGGAGCTGTGAGGAAAGGGTGCCCTCACGTGGACACAGGAAAGGAGGCAGGTTCTGGAACGTGGGGCTGAAGACCTCCCGCCATTGCTGATCCCTGAAGGGGTGTGGACTGTCTAGTGTTCGGGTCTGTCAACAAGTCAGGATGGCGCCTGGCATTTTGCAGAGGGAGTGGTTTGTGAAGTCACGCCAGCGAGCCATTAAGTGTGGAGATTCCTTATTGGTTGACTGCTGTATCTAGTTTATGTTAATTAGATAAGCTGTGTGGAAGGTATATATACCCCTCCTGTCCTACAATAAACGGCTCCCACTCCTGCTGTATCAACGTACACAAGTTCCTCGTCACACCCCACCCCCCGCCCTGGTTAGTTTGCTGCAGCCGGACTGCAGCAGTCTAGGTGCAGGCACCACCTTCCAGGCCACAGTGAGCCTTCTGGCTTAAGCTGATGCTGGCAACGGAACTTAGGGCAGACTCCTGTGAGAGGTCAGCATGATAAAACCAGGGGGCCGGGGCCTCCTAAGAAGTGGGCCTAGACTGGTCCAGTTGCACCAGAGTATCAAGCTGGAGGACTGAAGGGGTCAAAGTGCCTAGGAGCCACCGGCAAGAAGTAGAATAGAGACAAATACTAAGTAGAAAATAACTGAACCCTGAATGGATGAGGATTCCGACCATGAAAATAAAGACGATTAAGGACATCTAAGAATGCTTTCTAGAATTTTCTAAAATGGCCGTTGAACTTGGTGACATTGGATACAGGAATGAGGTGGGTTTTACTGTTTAGAAGGGCTCAGTAACTTTCCACCCCTGTGACTAGGACAGCGTTGACCTTGAGGGTGTCAGGAGGCCAGGCAGTGTGCATAGCGGTTCACACGCTGGCGTGCCAACTCGACTCAGGGCTCAGCTCTTTGTGCTGGTCCACAAGCTCCTATTTGCACACAGAATTCTGAATATTATAGACCATAAAATGAAAGAGGCTAAGTATTTCATTCTAATAAAAAAAGAGGAATACTTTTGAGATTTGAGAACAAACATATTCTTTAGGTAAGAAAAAGTGGCTAAATACAGAAAGAACACAAAAAACTTAGCACCGAAAAAAAATAAATCACCCAATTGATACATGGGCAAAGGAACTGAACAAACACTTCACAGAAGAAGAAATAAGAATGGTGAAATACATATATGAAAAAATGTTTAACATTTCTAGCAATTAGAGAAATGCAAATTGAAACTACCCTGAGAGTCCAGCTCACTTCAGTCAGAACGGCAATGATAAAGAATACAAGTAGCAATAAATGTTGGTGAGAGATGGGGAGAAAGGCACACTCACACATCGCTGGTGGGACTGCAAATTGGTGCAACCATGCTGGAAAGCAGTATGGAGATTCCTCAGAAAATTTGAAATGGAACCACCATTTGACCCAGTTATCCCACTCCTTGGTCTACCCAAAGGACTTTAAAAACAACATACTATAGTAACGCAGCCATATCCATATTTATAGCAGCTCAGTTAATAATAGCCAAGCTATGGAAACAACCTAGGGGTCCTTCAAAGAATGAATGGATAAAGAAAATGTGGTATATATACACAACGGAATATTACTCAGCCATAAAGAAGAATGAAATTATGGCATTTGCCAGAGAATATCATGCTAAGTGAAGTAGGCTGATCCCAAAGAACTAAAGGCCCAATGTTCTCTCTGATTTGTGTATGCTAACCCAAAGCAAGGGAGGCTGGGGAAGAGAATAATAGAAATCCATTGAATTAGAGAAAGGGAAATGAAGGGAAGGGATCGGGGAGGGGAATAGGAAATACTGTAGAATTAATTGGTGGTAACTCTGTATTTGTATTCACAACCAGGGTAACTTCACATCACATACACCCCCAGGATTGATATCCAAAATAGAACAAGTTACACTCTATGTATGTCCAATCTACCAAAGTACAGTCTATTGTCATGCGCAATTAAAAAGAACAATTTTTTTAAAAAAGAAAGTTGCTAATTGAAAGCATCAGTCTCCAGAGTCCCATGTCACATCATTTGTCCTTACAATAGCCATGTTCTATTATTATTATTCTTTTTGACAATTTAGTTGTGCAGAAATTGAAACCAAAACGTTGAAGTGAGACTTCCTTGTGGTCACAAACACACACTGACCATAAAGGAAAACAGATAAGTGATGTTTTCAGGGGACCTTTCTCTTTTCTTTTCTTTTCTTTTTTAATTTGACCTCAAAAATCTTTACCTACTGTTTAAAAAATGTTCTTCAAAGCTCCTGCTGAATTAGCCAGCAACTCACTTCAGTCCCACATTTATAAATAGAACTGATCATTTTTACCAGGATAGAAGATAGAAGAGAACAGATAATCTCTATGAAGATAGGGATTAAGTTTCTTTAAAAAAAAAAAAAATCTTTACTAAGGTCCTGAATCAAAAATGTTCATGGACTTAGGGTATGACATTTTGAAGAGGAGTTGGAAGAGGTGGAGGTGAGACTCGGTGACATTTGCGCAGGTGAGGACAATAGTGTTGTTTATGGGCGGGGATGGAGGGTGGATATATTTACTTCTGCTGGCTTGAAACCTCCCAGATTAGATGGGAACTAACTCACAGGAGGTTCAAGTTGGTGGAGCTGGTAAACAGCTGCAGCTCCATCCGCCGCAGGCACTACCCTGAGTTTTTCTCTGTGTGGATCTGGGCCCAGAGGGGACTAGGGAGCCACCACTCTCGGTGAACACAAAATCTCCTCCCCAGGCTTGTGCCAGCCAGGCTGTGAGGCTCAGTGGTCAAGACCAGGTGGTCAGTCACCTTGCTCTTCTCTGATAGTTTGTAAGGGGGCTTCTGCCTGGGCAGAAAGGGGTGTCCTTTATACAGTGCATCATGTATGAGCCTTGCTCAATCCTTAGCAAAACAGAAAGGAAAAAGCATCCACAGCAATCCTGAGACCCACGTTCGCCTCCAGGCAGCCGGAGACACCAGTCTGCCTGCTAAAAATGCCAAGCACCAAGCCAAAGTGTGCCAAAGACGACATACCCCTTTATAAGTCAGATGGATCAAGGGTCCTTGTGGAGATTAATCAGTGCATGTACTTCAGGGTAGAAAACGAATGACTCCGGCCAGGCGCGGTGGCGCTCCCTTGTAATTCCAGCAGATTGGGAGGCCGAGGCAGGAGGATTGTGAGTTCAAAGCCAGCCTCAGCAATGGTGAGGTGCGAAGCAACTCAGTGAGACCCTGTCTCTAAATAAACAGGGCTGGGGATGTGGCTCAGTGGTCGAGTGCCCCTGAGCTCAATCCCCGGTACCCCCATTCCCCCAAAATGGACGACTCTGGACACTGGTTTTTAAGTATCATCCTGCCTACAGGTTTTGGGCGTCAAACTCTGCCTAGCCCCTGATTTTGCAAAGCTCTTGTTCCCAAAGCTGCCCGGAACCCCTGTCCCCCACCTCTGTGAATCCCTGGCAGGCAGCAGTGCCCAATGACATCTCCCTCCAAAAGAGTCACCTAGGAGTCCTCTCGGGCCACAGAGGACTCGGTGTTTTCCTGAACCCAGGGAGCTTTCTGACATATGACCCAATCGGTACCGGCTGCCTCCTGCCTGACCTGAGGGTCAGCTGCCGCCTCGCTTACTGTGTCAGACAGGAGCTTGGTCTCAGGAGCCCCCATCGGATGTGCCGATTTTAGCCCGGGGCTTTCTGGGTAACCTGGGTCAAGGGCCTCATTTAGTGGTCGATTATTATGACTTGGTTCTTGAAGGCAATCTGTCGGTCGCCTGTGACCAGCGCGACGAGGAATCACACACTGAGAGGCTTCAAACAGAGGTGCGTTCTCCACACTCGGGAGGCCAGAGGTCTGGAATCGGGTGTTGGCAGGCCCGCACCCCCTCTCGACACTCTAGGGGAGACTCTTTCTGGGCCTGTTCCAGCCTCTGGTGATGATGGATGTTGCTCTTGGCCATGTCACTCCATCTCTGTCTCATCTTCACGTGGTGTGTCTTTAGCCTTCAAAGCTCCCTTTATAAAGACACCGGCCTATACCTGGAGGACCCCAGTAATCCCGTCTGACCTCGATTTTACCTTGATCACCTCCGCAAAGACTCTGTTCCTAACTAAGGTCCCAGTCACAGGCTCGGGGTTAGACACATCTCTTCAGGGGATGCAGTTCAGTCTGCACTAGGCCAGATCCTAGGAACCCCTGTGGCCCCGCCAGCACCCTCGGGATCCAGGCCAGCGCCTCCTCCGCAGAAACCAGACGGGGTGGGTGGAGGAGACGGACCTTGGAGCCGTTTCCTGTGTCTTTCATTCCACTTACCGTTTTCCTTTTTTAGAGGGAGATGCAGGAGGGGGCAAAGGTGAGCTCTCTGCCAACCCAGGGCCGTCTGGTGTTACTGGAACCCTCGGGTGGCTACTGAGACTGAGCCCTGCCCCTTGAGCAGAATGCAGTCAGAGCCCCCCTGACCCCGCCACGTCACCTCTTCCCTGGGCACGTAGACCAGAGTCTAGAATAAGGGCTGCAGTGGCTGTGGGCTGCTGTCACACAAAAGTGGTTTCTGTACTCTCAGATTAGAAAAACAAAACCCTCTAGCACTTAATAATGGAAATAATAATAATGATAATAATAATAATCGGAATAGAGAGCCGGGCCCAGTGGTACAGGCCTGTAATCCCAGTGGCTCAGGAGGCTGAGGCAGGAGGATCTTGGGTTCAAAGCCAGTGTCAGTAAAAGTGAGGCTCTATGTAGCTCAGTGAGACCCTGTTTCTAAATACAATACAAAATAGGGCTGGGGATGGGGCTCGGTGGTCGAGTGCCCCTGAGTTTAATTCCCAGTACCAAATAATAATAATCATCATCATCATCATCATCATCAGAGGAGGAGGATGTCAGACTCCGCCTGAATCTAGGGAATCAAATGCCCCAGGAGCACGTGGTACTGCAAGTCAGTATTTCTCCCCCATGATCTGCCTCACCCATGGCATTAGAATCCCCTCTGTTGGAAGAGACCCTTGTTGTCCCCAGGCCTGTCACGTGGCCAATGTCACCCAGGAAGACTATGTCCTATGCACTGGGCTGAGTCCCAGCCATGGCAGGAGCCATACTGGTAGTCACTCCTGTTGCTGGGTGCAGGCCTGGGGCTGGCTGCCGCTCTGAATATGTGACTTACCTTGGTGGCTTCCAGTAATTATTGAGCTCACAGTTAAACAGGGTGGGCAGTGTGTGTGTGTGTGTGTCCGTGAGTCTGTGTGCCCACACGTGTGTGTGTGCGTGCATATGTGTGTACATGTGTGTTTAGCTAATAACCCTGACTCTCACAGGCGTGGAGGAGAGGGGAGGAGAGGAATGGAGGCAAGATGACATGGCCAAGCAGGGCGACATCCACCTGAGTGGAGCTCCCGTGCTCCAGGGATTCCCAGGAGATCAGCATCTCTGAACAGAAAAGGAGCAGAGAAAGGGGGGCCAGGGTGAGAGTCCCAGCAGCTGACCACCCAGAGGACAGAGGGCAGGGACACCTGTCGCCCTTCAGCACGTGGAGTTAATGCCCGCCTTTCATGGTGTGCCTGGCACTTGTAAGGCTGGAGAAAGCCGGCCAGCCGCTCTGCCAGGGACCCCCACCACGCATAGGCTACCTGGTGCCAATTTGGGTTTCACATGGGACTGACTCTTCGAAGGCACGCGGCCCTGTCAGGCGGAAATCCTGTAAATGTGTTTACTAAATACGACTGTGCTCCCTCTGAGGTCCCCAAGACATGACAAGGACGGCTGAGGGGACATTCTCCTCCCACCCCGGAGTGCATGGAGCCCACCAGGAAGGGTGAGAGCCGATCACAATGGACTCTTCAGATCCCTGGGGCTTCCACATATTCACTCTTCAGATCCCAAGGACAAAAGGGGGACAGAGAAGGCACACCGCCTCGTCCCCAGAGCCAGCAGAGATATGGAGCATGTCACAGGTGGGGTAACAGTAACATGTGTCGGGGAGGGAAATAAATATTTATTAAAGCGATGAAGGTGTGGAAGAGGACCTGGGTGTCTCGCTTTAGTCATTTACCCTGTGACAAATTCTACTACTCGACCACCTTTGTCCTTGAGTTCTCAGAGTCTGTCCTTCCTCCAAGGTGGCTCAGGTGCAGGCCAGCCAGGTTCCTGGCCCTTGCATGTCCTCTGTCATCATTCTTTATCTGGCCAGCCTCACACTAGTCACAGGATGGAGGCAGGAGCGGTGCATGCCGGGAGGGTGCTCTCACAGACAGGTGCAGAGTCACGGAGTGGGGAATGGGAGGCATCATGGAAGGGGGTTCTGAAGCTTGACACAGAAGCTGAACAGGAGGTGCTCGGGTAAAGGTCTGGGAAGGAGGTTTGGGGGGATCCCAACTACAAGGTCCCCAGGTGCACAGGGCTCTATGGACGCAGAGCGAGAAGAGGTCAGTGTGGCTGAGACACAGTGGGGGCCCCATCGTTGGGAAGCGTCTGAGCCACAGACACAGCCTCGGGGTAGATTCCTGGCACTGATTTTATCTCCTTGGGTGAGTCGAGTGGAGTCCAGCCAATCTCACAGCTGCCCTCTAGGTCTGAAGCCTGCCTGGCCTGTTGTGTCTCTCTGTACCATGCCCAAAGTCCCCTGTCTCCCTTCACAGCTATCCACCAATGTCTCCCAGGTGTGACCTACCAGGCCCAGGACTCACAGCTGCCAACCCCAGACCAGCCACATCCTGCCTCAACCAGCTCTGTCCCCTGTGAGTTCTGGTGTGTATTCCTTCCTCATGACCAGGGCTTCGTGTCCAGTGGGTCACCCCTGCCCCTGGAAGACATGTCCAAGACCCCAGAATTCCTACCGAGTTTCATTTTTCCGGTTGGAGGAGGAGAGAGAAATAAAGTGAATCCCTGGCTATTCCAGGGGGGAATCCCTGGCAAAGCAGGATTTTTAACGTGGGGAGATGGGCCTGCTGTTTAACTGAAGTTTACCTGTCACTGTGAGGTATTAAGAGGGTAGAAACAGTCCGGCTCTGGTGTTTGGAGGTGGGAATTGTGGGGGGAATAAAGGCCAAACGAGGCCATAGGGTGATCCTAATCCAATGGGACTGATGTTATGAGAAGCAGACAGGAGACCTGGGCTACGATGCCTGGCCATATGGTGCCCTGGGCCACTTTGCAATTCTGCAGAGTCCCCATGAGCAAGAAGGCCATCCTCAGGTGGGGCCTTCTTGAATTTTCCAGCCCTCATATTCATGAGCCAGCTAAACCTTTATTCTTTACAAATTACTGCCTGTGTCATTTAGTTATAGCAACAGAAAACAGACAGAGACAGGGACCCTGGCTCATACGGGTCCTTTTGGAAAGAGGCAACATTGCTCTAGAAGCTGGTGACCAAATGGGCTCCACTTACAGCCTGAGTGACTGTTCTGTGACTCAGTTTCCCCACCTATAAGATAAGGTTGGTCACAGCACCCAGTCAAAATACCCAGGGACATTTTGAGGATTAAGAGACCATATTGAAGCCTCAGCACACTCCTGGGCTGGGGTCTGCCCCACCAGTGAACTCTAGTCCTGAAGGTGGGACACTGTAGGATTGGGTCTCAGACACTCCTAATTTGTTAGACAGGTATTTGCACCCTCTGGGGTAAATCTGGAGGGTGGAATAGAACAGAGGGAGGTGGGGCTTTGTAGGGAAGGAGGGAAAACCAAAACTGTCATATCGAAGTAAGAAAATAAGGTGCTGTAGAAAAGGGGTGCCAGGTGTGTGAAAATGTAACCTTCAATTTACAAACTGTAAGAATCGCCACAGCGTGGAGGACAGTGGTGGATGTCAGAGCTCTGGGTGGCGGTTGGTCAGACCAGCAGACTGTGCCCGGCGTTGACTGCTTACTGCCTTGTCCTTCCCATGACCACACCAACAGGTGCATGTGGACGTGAAGTGATCCTGCCCCGTCCGATCACTATGCAGACCGTGTCTCCCAAGCGGGGCTGCTTCCCAGGTGGACTCCCTTCCCCCAGGTGTTCAACGTGGCTTTGTCCCACTGCCACTTCCTGGAGGCAGAACGTCCAGGCCACTCTGAAGATGCCCACGTTCACTGAGACCTGTCCTGTGCCAGAACTCCACCCCAAAGCACCTGGAGATGATAAGACAAAGGAGGACAGATGTGCTGCTTCATGGAGCTCTCGGTGTGGCGGGAGAGGAAAATGTCTAACCTCATCAGAAGAGGGACCATCTCAGCAACGTCCGAGAGTTAGAGGTAGGCAGGATGGCTGTCTGTCCAGCAGTGACCAAGACCCAGGCCCAATGAGAACTTGGCAGCAAGAAGTCCATATAGTGCATCCTGATAAGGAAAAATAAAACCGTGAGATAGAAAGATATTCAACCAAATTCACAGAGTGGAGGCCTTGGTGGCTCACGGGCGGTGACAGGCCCTGCTCCTTAGGGCTGGAGTGGTGGAACTTACACGTTGGTGTCCGGCTCCAGAGGAGGCACAGATGCAGGGGCCAAGCAGGCTGGGCACATCCTGATGACAATGTGAGTCCACTTCCCGGGTTGGGCAGAGAAGCCACAGGCTGCATTTGCAACTACAGAAAGATCCTGCCCAAGGTGGTGACAGTGTATGAATCTTTAAAAAGATCCCTGAAAAACAAAAATCACCACCAACAAAAGACTCTCCTAAAAATCATGATGTAAGTCATTTCTCCTCTGGCAAAGATCGGGCCTTGCAAAGGCTGAGGTCTAAATGCTTTGTAAGAAAGATAGTGGAATTACTAGCAGCAGGCAAGTCTGGTGATGCCCAAGATGAGCAAGGAGGGGACATCGGATGCCAGGGGTGGCCTCAGGGGGACACCTCTCTGATGAACATTAATCATACCTCCTAAAATTCATAGGTTGAAATCCTAACTTTCAGTGACTAAGAATATGACTGCATTCGGAAACAGGGTTTTTACAGAGGCGATCCTAGGGTAAAATGAAGTCCTTAGACTGGGCCCTAATCCAATCTGACGGTTGTCCTTATGAGAAGAGGAGATTCGGACACAGACATGCACAGAGCGAGGACCCCGGGAGGACCCAGGGAGAAGACAGCACCTGAAGACCCAGGAGAGAGGTCTCAGAAGAAATCAGCAGAGTTGACACCTTGATCTCAGACCCCCCCAGCCTCCAGGACTGTGAGAAAATGGATTCCCACGGAATGGGACATGTCATGGTGGCCCTCCAAGATCAGAGCTGACACCACCCCCCTCCTGCAAGAGCCAGTCTTTTCAAGACACCACCTGGCATTCTAAAGCACATGTTTAAGATTATTTAGGCTCAGAATATCCAGCTTTTATTGGATTAATAAAACTGTTGTTTTTATCCTGTGTTATATAAACAACCAATTATTGATTAAGTAAAGCAAAGAAATCTCAAACTCCTGGAACACATTGTTCAGATAAAGGAAATAATAAAACTCTCCTGAGGAGGGGGTGGGGGGTTGCAGACAAAATAGAAGCCCCCCCCAAAAAAAAAAATTCTCAGTCATTTGGGAACATCAGCTTAAGCAGAGCAAGCTTCCTGGGTGATTGTGATCTCTTGTCCAACAAAAGCTTCATTTCTGTTGTTGGTTCCACAGTGCCCACGTTCCTCCCAGTCCGCAGGGTTGCTTGTTCTTTCATATGAGGTCCAGCCACTGAAGCAAGTGTCCTCAGGGTGATGGATTGCTGGGTTGGAGAAGGGTGCTCAACCTTCTGTTACTTGTGCTTGGTGCTATTCCCTCCTCCTTTAAGAAACTTTATTCCCAGCTCGCATGGGTTTTGTTTGATTGCAAAATGAGCTTATCGGACTTTTACTTCTGGGAAGATGGAGTCGATAAACATTTCCCTCTTCCTCCCACTGAGCACAACTATAAATCCTACACATAATAAAAAAAATAACTGATTCAGAAAGGGAGAGAAGGCAGATCAGCTCTGAACCTTGGTACCCAAGGCTTAGCATGGCAGACCTTCTGGGGATTTCTTTTTGCTGAACATTATTCTGACTTGCAGCTGACATGCAGGCAAAAAGTGTCACCACACAGCCAGGTCTCCCTAGCCAAACGACAAGGAGAGACACAGCTTAGCAAGGCAGGAACTTTTATTTATTTATTTTTTTAACACTTTATTTTTTTTTATTTCTGACAAAGTAGGTAAAATCTCCGAGACAAGGTGGCCTGGAGTAAAATTTTGAAGGTAAAATAGAAGTTCAACAGGCAAAGCCATGGATGAGGAAAGGACATTACAAGAAGAATCGGCATCAGGTTCAAAGGCAGAAAAAAATAGGAAGTGTTGAACAATGGTCAGTGTGCAGTCAACATCAGATGATGGCTGGAGAACTCGGCTTTGCGCTAAAATGTTAAGATATTCCAGAATAAGTCCAGGAGGCCTTGGAGACTCTGATTCTAACTCTGGATCCTCTTCACATAAAATTTTACATACAGAGAGTTTACCAATTTTTTTTTTGACTGTTATTTATGGACACAGGTTTACAAACTCCGGCTGCTAGTGACAATGGTAAAGGTAGAGAGTTTTTAGCCAGAAAGGTCTTCATGATAAAATTCTTTTGAAAAAAAAAATACCAGTATTAATAAAGCAGGAGAGAATAAAAGAATTAATTAGTAGAGTCAGGAAGACAGAAAGTTATTGGAATCTTCTGGAGAAGACCATTGCACAGGTTCTTAACTGCACTGACAATTGCAAGACAGTGACATGGATTTATGTAAGCTCTGACCTGGCCTGGATGCTTCCAAAAGCACATTTCAAATGTTTAATTTTTAACAGTTAGGGATAGAGTTTTCACTACAACCAAAAGCAGAAAACAAAGCAATGATACATACACTGGGATAAAAACAAAATTTTAGAATCTCCTCTTCAAGAAGATAGCCTCCCAGCAACAGAGAATTCATTCCCCCTCCATCACTCACATTACAGAGCCAAAAAACAAGTTTACTCCTTCAACACAACCAAAGCTCATACCAAAGGCTGGATAAATAAAGTTTTACAGGGAATATGAAATAATAGCCAAGATACTCTTGAGTCAAAGTACCTTTATTTTAATTACAATTAGCAATGATCTTTGCACTTAAGTAAACTATCACTTATTTGGAGAACAAACAAAAACAAAGCTGATCTTACCAAAGTTCACATTCAAATGTGACAAGACATGTACATCAGACTTTTTATCCATTGTTGTTTTGAGTTGCTGAACATATGAAATGCAAATAAGAGAGAAAGCAGGCAAAAATAGGACAGACAGCATACTGCAGGGACACAGCCACATCAATGTTTATAGCAGCACAATTCACAATAGCTAAACTGTGGGGCCAACCTAGATGCCCTTCAGTGGATGAATGGATAAAGAAACTGTGGTAAGGCAGGAACTTTGAGATGATAAACCTGCTGGAGGTTGGTGGTCCAGTCCCAGCCATGGCAGCAGAACCACACGGAAGTCTGGGCTCCTACCTGCTCTCGGCAGGACAGAGGTGCCCCACACCCTCCACTCTCTAGGCCCTTGCTCCTGCCAGGGTGGCGTTCATGCCCATTAAAACAGAAAGGTCAAATAAGATCCGAATTCTCATACTGTGAACCCCGAAGTCAAGGTTTTGACTGAAAAATGACTCCTCAGAAAAATAACCAGGAGACTTCAAACCAAAGGAAAAAAGGTCATCAATAAGCTCCAGGCAACATTGACAGAGATGTGTTTAGAATCGCTGAAAGAAAAAAAAAACAAAAAACCTCAAAACTTTAAAGCAGGAATAAAAATGCAAACTCATAAAACAAGTCGCAAAGGACCAAAATGTCTCAGTGAGCGATGATAAACGTGCTTAACACAGGGCAAATTGGAGAGTCTCAGGAAAAAAAAAAATTGAAGATGTAAGGAAGACCCAAATAGAGGTTTTAGAACTGGAAAAAAAAATATGGAACATGTGGAGCATCTCTTATCTGAGGTGCTTGGAACCAGAGATGTGTTTGGAGCTTTCAGATTTATGAAGGTTTGTGTAGTTACACGATGAAAAAAATCGTGGATGGGACCCAAGATTAAGTACGAAGATCGTTTATGTTTCATATGCATCTCATACACCTAGATTGCAGGTGATTTAATTCAACATTTTTAGTGAGGCTAAAAGTTCATCCAGGACCCACAAGACACCCCACGGCTTCCTGAAATGATTTTCTACCTTTCTTCTTTTAAGAGAGCTCGGCTGTTGGGTGGGGGAACATATGGCACCTCTTACAACATCACGCTATCAATAAACCCCAATTTCATTTGTGTGCCAGGGCTGGGAACTGATGTGTGGGGTGAGTCACCCCAGGGCGGCAGGATGACTGTGCGGGTGCTGAATGGCCTGTCCCCCGTGCAGAGGCAGAGGGAGGACGCCTTGGCCTCCGGGGACCCAGCACAAGGGAAGGCATGGTTCCATTGTGCTCCCCAGACTCCGGTGGCCCAATTTACCTTTTGTCATTTCAGCCACTTCCTCTGTGTGGTCCCGGAACAAATGGAAATGGCACAAGTCACCCTGCTCTCTTTTGTGTCCCCTGCCCTCCTGGGGATCCAGCCCTAAGAGATGTGAAATGATTGATTTTTAGTTTTCAGTCACAAAGGAGGACAGGAGCAGAGGACTTAGACACCTGGTAAACCAGTTTTGAGACATTGTTTCCACAGACATTTTAAGTTTCTCAACCACATAAAACATACATGCCCTCCAATGTATGTTCTTTATTTTTCCCTTTAAATGAATTTATTATTTGTCAATTAAAAATAAAATACAAAGACATATTCTTATAGAGAACCCATGGCATGTATCTGTTAATTCAGGGTCAGTGTTTGATTATTTAAAGTGTCTCGTACTTATTTATTATCTACTTCACCTGTCAGAACCCGAGGATGCGGGATTAAATCTTCTACTGTAATCGTCTCTGACAAGCTTCTTTTCCAAAAAAGGTTTTATTGGGTACATTTTTGTTCGTTGTATCTACTTCTTGGTGGCTATATATTCAGTGAGGAGATGCTTCATTATAAAATAATTCTTTTACCACAGTTAATGAAAAGTAAGCCCAAATCTCCACCATTATCAGCCTAGGATCTGTCTTCCTTAACAAAGACTCCTAAAGCACAAGAAATAAAATAAAAAATCAATAAATGGGATGAATTTAAACTAAAAAGCTTCTCAGCAAAGAAACAATCAATAACATGAAGAGAGAGCCTACAGAATGGGAGAAAATCTTTACCACATGCGCCTCTGAAAAAGCATTAATCTCTAGGATATATAAAGAACTCAAAAAACTTAACATCAAAAAAACCCAAATAACCCCATCAATAAATGGGCTAAGGAACTGAACAGACACTTCACAGAAGAAGGAATACAGTCGATCAACAAATATATGAAAAAGTGTAGCAATTAGCAATTAGAGAAATGCAAATCACAACTAATATTTCATCTCACCCCAGTCAGAATGGCAGTTATCAAGACTATAGGCAACAATAAGTGTTGGCAAGGATGTGGGGAAAAGGCACACTCCTACACTGCTGGTGGGACTGCAAACTGGTGCAGCCAATATGGAAAGCAGTGTGGAGATTCCTCAGAAAACTGGGAATGGAACCACCATTTGGCCCAGCTATCACACTCCTAGGTTTATACCCAATGGACTTAAAATCAGCATATTACAGTGATACACATCAATGTTTACAGCCGCTCAACTCTAATGTATGTTCATAACTATTTCTCAGCATACAGTTTAGTGGCATTAAGTTCTATGACTTGGCTATTGTGAATTATGCTGCTATAAACATGGAAGTGGGCCATATCACTATAGTATGTTGATTTTAGTTCTATTTAATAAATCCTAAGGAGTAGAATAGCTGGATCATATGATGGTTCCATTCCTAGTTTTCTTTGCAAAATCTCCATACTGATTTCCATTATGGTTGTACTAACCTGAGGTCCCACCAGTAATGTATAAGTGTTCTTCTTCCCCCCACGTCCTTGCCAACATTTATTAGTATGTGTATTCCTGATGGTTGCCATTCTACTTAGATGAAATCTCAGTGTAGTTTTCATTTATATATCCCTGATTACTAAGGATGTTGAACATTTTTTTTAGATATTTCTTGGCCATTTGTACTTCCTCTTTTGAGAAATGTCTGTTTAGCTCATTTGACTGCTCTATTTGGTTTTTTGTTGTTGTTAAGATTTTTAAGTTGTTTGTATAGTCTAGATATTAATATCCTGTTCTTTACCTACTATAGAAAAACCAACAGAGATTTTCTCCCATTCTGTAGGTTCTATTCACACCTCAACATCATAAAGCCTATATATGACAAACCCAAAGCCAATATGATATAGATGAAGGGAAAACTGAAATCATTTCCACTAAAATCAGGAACAAGATAAGGATGACATTCTCACTACTGCTTTTCAAGGTAGTACTTGAAATTTTAGCCAGAGCAATTAGGCAAGAGAAGAAAATTAAAGGAATAAGAATGGGAATAGAAGAAGTAACATTGTCTCTGTTTGCAGATGACATAATTCTATACTGGAAGACTCAAAAACTTCCACCAGAAAACTTCTAGAGCTGATAAACAAATTAGGCAAAGTAGCAGGATGCAAAATCTACATATAATAATCAACATCTTTTCTATACATCAATAGTGAACTTGATGAAAAAGAAATCAGGAAAACAAGTCCATGAACTATAGCTTCAAAAAAAAAATACCTAGGAATAAACCTGACCAAGGGGGTGCAAGGACTCTATAATGAAAACTATAGACTGCTGAAGAATTTGAAGAGGACATAAGAAGATGGAATGACCTCCATGTTTTTAGGCAGAAATAATATTGTTAAAATGGCCATACTACCCAAAGTGGTCTAGTGTCCATCAAAAATACCAATGACCTTCTTCACGGAACTAGAAAAAAAAAGTCCTAAAATTCATATGGAAGAAAAAAAACCCATAGAGTGATTTGAAGTGGGTGTATATGTGGGAGATGATAAATACCACTTAGGTCAATCATGGTGCCATCCCAGAATGCATCAGTGGCCTGCTGGAGTTGGTGACTGGGTCAACACCTGGACTCTCACATACCTGTCACTCAGTCTCTGCCATAGGAAACCTCGACAGAGAAGAATGGGTGCTCAACAGCCTTCCAAAGCTTTTGGAAAGCAGTTCCCAAACTCTCATGTGTGGCCATGTTTAACTTCACATGAGAGGGTTTAAAAAATTTTTTTTAAAGAGCATGTGTGTGTGTGTGTGTGTGTGTGTATGTTTATTTCTCTACCAAGATCTCCATCCTTCCATCCATCTACCCTTCTATCCATATTTCCATCAATCACCTATCCATCATCTCTGTGTTATCTATCATCAATTATCCATCCATCTATTATCCCTGTCAGTCATCTACTCTATCAATCATCTATCTATCTACCTAACCATTTATCATCAATCTTTTGTCTTCCATCCATCTATCTACCAATCTATGTACCTGCCTATCAATTCATCTATCATTAATCATTATCTATCTATCTATCTATCTATCTAGTTAGTTAGTATCTCTTCAATTTTTGGTTAATTTTTATATGCTTACTGACACAAATGTAAACTCCACTTCTTTTTTTTAATAGAAGCTGGCATAAAGTGACCTGGATATCAATTGCCACCACGATCCCATTTCCTCAGTATCACTAACTCCACAAAATGGATCTTGTGCAATATCGTCACACTTGCATACTCCTAGGATGGTACCCCACAGGGCCAGGTTAAATACATGGGAGTGTCATGGTGGAAAGCACACTGAGATCTCAAGCATCAACAAAATAAATGAAAAAAAAAAATAGCAGAGAGAGAGAATTTGTGAATGGTTAGGGAATAGTTGCTCCGCCGTCTCTTTAGTTGAGTGGTATTATGTTCCTTCCAGGATCCTTCTGTAGACCCAGAGGTGGGACCTGGAGATGTGGCCATGCCGGCAGCCCCAGCACACCCCCAGCTCTTTGTGAACTCCTGGGTCAGCCCCAGCCACTGGCCTTGAGCCCTGATTCCAGTACCAATTTGACGTGAGACAAATAATGTGGAGTCAGCAAAATCCTTTGGAGGATTGCAAACTTTTGGAAAGTAAAACCCAGTGCCTCTGCCCTGTGGGGTTGCTCATCGGTGATGATTTCTTTAGCATCTTAGAAGTCATCTCCAGCATCACTGTCACAAGCACAAGAGTGATTCCAACACGGTAGCCAACTGGCTGTGAAAACCCATCCACCCCCTGCTGGTGGGAGTTCAAGGTGGGACCAGCAGCAGAGCTTGGGGGATGAAGCAGGTGCAAGACCCAGGGGTCTCCTCTTACGTATGGAGATCTCAGGAGAAGGCAAGAAAGAGTGGGGACCGGATTTCCCCAGGGAAGGGAGAATCATAAACTGAGGAATCTCTGGGTGGTTTGTGCCATTCAGTCTTTGCAGCAGTCAAGGAACAAGTGAGGTGAGAGGCCAGTCTACTTCACACCTCAGAAACAGTCATCTTCCTGAGGGAGAAGAGCATTTCTAAATCACAGCACCCAGTCAACGAACACAGAAGTCCCTCTTGCAAAACTTACACAAAAGGGCAGAGAGCTCTGTGCCTACTGCTGCTTCCCGTCAAACCAAGTGGCTTTGAATTTCTTGTATCTCTGAGGATCAGCAGTACTCAGAGCTTATTTCTTTGAAAGAACCTGAGGATTGGGTGCTGTTTTAGTCAGTCTTTTTCACTGCTGTGATCAAAAGACCTGACAAGGACCATGGGAAGGAGTAAAACTTTCCTTGGGGGCTCACATTTTCAGAGATCTCAGTGCATAGGTGACTAACTCCATTCCTTGGGGCTTAAGGTGGAGGCAGGACATCATGGCAGAATGTGTGGTCAAGGAAAGAACCTGTACATGGTACCAGGAAGCAGAGAGAGAGGATTTCTCTCTCACCCCCTGCTAAGGAATACATACCTCAAAGGCCCACCTCCAGTGACCGACCTCCTCCAGCCACACTCCCCCTGCCTACAGTCACCACCGATTAATCCACTGATTAGATGAAGACTCTCCTAACCCGATCACTTCACCTCTGAGCCTTCTTGCATTGTCTCACACGTGAGCTTCTGGGGGACACCTCACATCTAAACCAGAACAGGTGCTCTGATATGACTTAAAAATAGCCCAGCTGCAGTTCCGGGGTAATAGGCTAAGGGCCATCTTCACTCAGGAGGCAGAAGCAGCCCTCTGCACCCACAACCCAGCAATAGTGAGATGGTTCCACCACCCTAGAGGCAGACGACGGGGTGATGGGGCAGGGAGGGAGCAGCGAGCAGGGAACAGAGGGTCCTGGAGTACAGATCTTTCTCTAGATTCCTGGTTGAACTCCCTCCCAAGGAGTGTCCAAAGAACAGAAAGGTCCCTAGTAGATTGGGGATGACGTTCATTTATATTTCATTCTCTCATATTTTAGATACCTGAGGGGTCATTCCTGCGTGAGAATGCAAACGTTTATGGAAATATATTGATCTTTCAGTCATTCGTTGTCTCCATGAAACACCTCAGCCAATTTCCTACAGAAATCTCTCCCAAGGTACTTATTAGGTAGGCAAATTAAAAACCTGGTTTCTATACCATTTCACACTCAGAAATGTATCTGCTCCCGCCCAGGAGGTGTTCCAGCCCCCCATGGAATCTCTACCCATGGTTCTGAACAGAAATTTTAAAAAATGCCCAGTTTGGCCTGAGTTAGTAAATGACAGTTTTCCTGTCCCTTGCTTTGCCACGGAGGACTGATGTGGCTTATCCAACGTCTCGTCTCGGCTTCCCTCTGGGAAGCTCAGAGTAACAGTGTCGATTCCTTCCCAGGAAAGCAACCAAAGACATAATCAACAAAGTGTTCAGAGTTCTTCAGAAAAAAGGCACGAGGATAAAACTACACAGCGCTCCTGCCTGGTCCTTGTGCAGCCTGTTGGAAACTTCTACACAGTTTAGAAACATGAAGCATCAGAGATGTAGATGAATGTCTATGGAAAGCGTTTAAAAAACAAAGCAAAACAAACCCTTCCCTTTGATTGAGACCTCAATAAGAGAAACTAACTGTGTGTTGGTGTGCATAAGCGTGTGTTGTGCATGTGATTGTGAGTATATGTCTAGGTACGTGTATTTGTGTGTCTGTGCCTATGAATGTGTATATTTCAGTTCATGGGTGTGTGTGCGCACTCACTTGTGTCTGTATGTTTGTGCCACATGTGTATCTGTATGGTCGTGGATCTTTGGGTTCACAGGTCTGTATACATGTCTGCATTACATGCACACACATTCATATGTGTGTATACATGCCTGGGTACCTATGTGCTTATGTGTAGGAGTGTGCACATCTTTGTGCATGAGAATATTTTTGTGTATGTGTTCCTGTGTCCGTGTGAACTTCATCCTCCAGTACTCAGTTACAAACCCAATCATCTAACATGAGAACTGATTTTAGTACATCTCTTATTCTTAAAAATCTACTATTAAAAGGGAGGGGGCAGGGGATGAGCAAGGACGGTGGAATGTGATGGACATCATTATCTAAAGTACATGCGTGAACAATCAAATTGGGTGTCAACATACTTTATATATAAACAGAAATATGAAAAATTGTGGTACATATGTGCAATAAGAATTGTAATGCAAAAACAAAATACATGTATAAAGGCATGAATTGGCGTGAACATGTTATAGTTAAAGCTTGGTCCCAGAGTTTCATAAAGTGACTTCCAGACCACTCACGTATAATCGAATCAAGCCTTTATTGAAGCACACTGGTGGCGGCTGACCAGAACATAATAAAGCTGTTCCCATGATCAGCCCAGAGCAATTGCAAGGGCACTCCTTATAAGCCTGAAAACCGCAAAAGGGATGTTCAGGGGGTCTAGCCAATGCAAGCAAGCCAGGTTACAGAAGCGGGACAGTGCAGTCAAGCGGAGGGAAGCCTAACCAGTCCAGTTAGCCCAGTCACCCCAGTTACGGAAACAGAGCCCCGTTACCCTAGTTACAGAAACAATGCCCCATTAGGTAGTTCCGTGTTCTTAAAGGTTTCTATAGCAAAAGGAAAAGACCATCTTGCTCCAGTCATGACTCTTCTACTTGGCATGGTTGTTTTACAGGATGAAGTCATAAAACCAAATGGAGTCACATTTGCACCTACTATCACAAACATACTCTATATACAAAGATATGAAAAATTGTGCTCTATATGTATAATAAGAATTGTAATGCATTCAGCTGTCGTGCATTTAAAAAAGTCAATAAAGCTAAAAAAAAAAATCTACCACTAAATTCGGGTCATTGTTCCTTGTGCAGGAGTCCCCTTCGCTGCTGGTGATGCTGACTCATTTTACAAAATGCCTGGAATCCAGACCCTCAGCAGGAAGCTCCCAGCCCCCTCCTCCCACAGGCCACCAGGTGAGCCTCCTGTACGTTAGAGGCTTTGGCATGTGACAGGTGTCTGTAAACGCTGCCCAGGCACTGGGCCTGCTGGGAGCTCCGTGCTCTGCCCAGCCTCGTGTTACAGTCACTGACGGCAGGGTCTGGTCTGGGGAGAGCCTCCGTGCCGACCTTCATCCTCTCTTAACGCCCAGCTGAGAAAGCTGGCCTGAGCATAGTGACAGAGGACTTCATAATCATCACATCCCGAGGCCTATATGTCAGGTGGGGACCCTGTGCTGCTCTGAATGTCAGCCAGATGCGTGGGATTTACTACTTTCCCAGCTTGGACCATGTTGTGATGCAGAAGCCAAATTAGGTGGATGTTGACTCTTCACGGAAGTGAGGCAGCAGGAGGGAAAGTTCAGGGGGACTTTAAAGCAAAGGGTAAGGAGTTTTTGTGAAAAGAAGAGACAATCGTGAAGGCTGTTCTTGGTGATGAGCAGTTCTCAAGGATGAGTCCCCAGAACCTGATCTTCGTAATTAGTGGAAAGCATTTCCAGTCAGTGCCATTCTCTGTAGAAGGAATCTTTTTTAAATATAAAGATTTCAAATGAATGAATGGCCGTAGCTGATCTTCAGGAATCCAAGAGCCAGAGACTAGGGCTGGCTACAGGGCGGCACTATCTTGACCTAATAATGGCTTAGAACACAAATGTTTCACTAGCTAGACTGTAAAATCTTTAGCTTCATGGAGGTGATTATATTCTTCATGTCAACCTGCTCTTTGATTTGCCAATTAAAACTGTTTCAGATGTGCACATGTATTTTTCTTTGTTTCTTTTCACTAGTTCTTTGGAGTTACACATAACATCAGGATTCATTTTGCCGTGATTTTAGAAGCATGGAATACAATTTGCTCTAATTCAGCCCCTTTTCCTCCCCACCTGCCTCCTGTTTCCTTCCCTCCTTCGACTCTGTTGATCTTTTGGCTTTTTTATAGATTTTTTTTTTCTTAAATCAGAGTCTTGTGAATGTACATGATGGTGAGATTCACTGTGGTATATTCACACATGTACATAGAAAAGTTAGGTCAGATTCATTCCCAGGTACTTTCCTCATCCGGTCCCTCCTCCCTCCCCTCATCTGGTCCTGCTGTTTTCTCCCCCACCTACTGTTTTGGACTACCTTCCATATTATCAGAGAAAACATTCAACCTTTGGCTTTTTGAGTCTGGCCTATTTCATGATGCTCCCCGGTTCTATCCATTTACCAGCAAATGCCATAATTCCATTCTTCTTTATAGCCAAGTAATATTCCTGTATATGTGTAAGTGTATGCGTGTGTATGTGTGTGTGTATCACATTTTTTTCTCCACTTATCAGATGTATTTTAAAGGCATATCAGAGTGAGCAGAGTCTTCAGTCGAAACACCTGGTTCATGAGCCAGCAGGTTGTGTGACTTTGGAAAACACATCACTGTCCTCCAAATACTCTGGGTATTAGGATCCCCGTAGTGAACAGAAATGATGCTCCCATCAAATTTTCAGGTGAGATGAGGAATGTGAAATTATTATGTGTTATCAATGTTATTAGTTGTATTATCAAAAATATTAGTTGATATCCCAGGGTTAATATTAATAATTGCATTTTAATGTGATCTGTCTAACTCCCACTCCAAACTGCCAGCCACAGTGGTAAAAACAGTCCTGATGGAGGATCTGCCTCCCTAGATCTGAAGTCAAAATCAGAACAAAGCCTGCATTTAGCACAGAGGTTCACGCCTCCCTCTTGGCTTATTGGACATGGTGACAACAATCAGTTCAGTTAATTTACAGGACGAAAGAAGTTCGGGCTCCATGTGTTGGTTTTCCAAGATAAGACAGCGGGGGCGTGTGTCTGAGCTGTACCCTCTTCAGTGGGACGTTGATGTTCTAAAGACACAAGACTGAAAAGCATCTTCCTGTTTAACATGAAGTTTCCCAAACTATCAAAACTCTGTGGAAGTTACCATGTTTTCCAAGGGTATAACATGTCAGATTGTGACACCTCTTTTGCTGTGACAGAGGAAGGGGTTTCTCTCCTCCACTTCACTCACCCTTTGCTCCACTTCATAGGCACAGAGTTGACTGAGGACACTGACAGTGGATTCAGCTTGGTGACTTCATGTTCCTTGGCTTTGTAGACGGTTGGAGGAGCTGAACCTTACACAGTACTTCGGGACATGTGCTCATTGCCAGCGTGATTCAACTGTGGCCTGGGGGGTAAAGTGACTGTAGTCAGTCTTCTGTTGCTCTGCCAAAATATCTGAGGCTTGGTGCTTTATCTTTAAAAGATTTGTTTAGTTCACAGTTCTGGATGTTCAGGAGCATGGTGCTGGTGAGGGCTTTCTGGTTCTATCAAAATATGACAGATGGCTTCATGGTGGGAACACAGGCAAGAGGGAGCAATTATATAAGAAAAGGAGCTGGAGGGATTCAGGAACCAGGGTTCCTCTTTGTATAACAACCTATCCTTGAGAGAAACAACCAGCATCCTCAGATACCTACATTTACCCCTTCCAAGGGCACCAGTGACTTAACCCACTAGGGTTAGCAGTTGTGATATTATTAGTTGGGGACCCATCTCTTAAATCTTCCTCAGCACCATTATACTGCAGACCAAGCCTCCAGCTCACTGGCTTGTGGGAGACTCACTCAAACTAGTCACTTGACAGCCAGAATGCCTCCAAAATCCCTTCCCTAGCTATGAGCTCAATACTCTTTCTGCAATCCCCTCCTGCTCTGAGGGTTGACTCTATGCAATCAATGTTCAATCCAAACAAAATCAGTATTTTAATTTTAAAAACAGGCAAAAAAATAAAGAAAAGAAAGAAAATCCCGGAAAAGCTGAGCCACAGAAATGCCCGGATGAAGCGGCAAGTAGGCACACAGGTACAGAGCTGAGGAGGCAGCCTCTGGTTGAATGCCAAGGCTTCCTGGAGAAGGACAGAGGACAGGCATCCTTGTTGACACGGGGACCTCGTCTGGAGAAGCTGGTGGAGCAGACCCAGGTCCCCGATGCTCCTCAGGCCACCTGCCAAGAGAGCCGCGGGGAAACACAGCTCACGGCCTACGCCAGGCTGGTTAGATTGGCAGTTTGGAACTGTCAGCAGTCAGCCTCACCAGTACCATGACAATGCCAATGGACCATGTAAAGAGATGACGCATGTCTTAAAGCTGCAGTTCTGAGCAAAAGCCACCTCTCAGAGTTGGTCCTGGGGGAAGATCTCCGCCATGAAGCCACGCGGTGTGGGATTGGGCAACCCAGCAGCGACTTGGTGTGGCCATTCAGCCTGTGTCACTGGACAGGAGCCCGGTCCCTCCAGCCAAAAGGTGAGGTGAGGTGCCTGCAGCCATGTCACGGAAGAGCGCAGCCGCATAAGGCTTGACTTCTGCCTCTGCCGTGTCCGGGGGTCCCCCTGGTAGTTTTGTGGGGTGGTGAGTGAGTAGATTCCTCCCTATGAGTTTGTTTTTGTTGTTTTTTTTTCTAGACAGGAAAAAAATTCTTTGTTCTTCTAACCAAAACAAGAAGCTGAGTTTTCCTGTTTCCTGTCTCCTGTAAAGCGAGGAGTCAATTAAATTATAAATCAAAGATGATTTTTAAGCAAGGAGGATTGACTGGTTTTTTACAAGAACCTGGAGGGAATGCCCAGGAAGTGCCTTTCTCAGGGAGGTGATCTCTCCTTATCCATTATCCATGCATCCAAAATCCATTCACCAGCTATGAGCTCAGTACTCTTTCTGCAATCCCTTCCTGTTCTGAGGGTTGACTCTATGCAATCAATGTTCAATCAAAAAAAAAAACCCAAAATCAGTATTTTAATTTTAAAAACAGGCAAAAAAAAAAAATAGAGAAAAGTGACGTAGCTTCGTGCACATGGAGCCATTGTGAAGGGGGTGTCCTGGGACCAGAGAGCTCATCTGAGCCCGCACAGTGTGGTAGAAAGATGGTCACTGCCTGCATAGGCAGCCCTGGTTCATGGCCCCGCACAAGGGCAGATCAGCCCAAGGCGGCTCCAGGAGCTGACAAGTCCTCCTATGTGTCAGGGCAAGGTGGACTGTGTGAAGCAATGTGTCCTCCACAACCCCAAACAGACCTGCTGTCTGGAGGACACAGCACGGCCCAGAGGAGATTGTTATCTCCTGTGAAAACAGGCGGCCAGCCAATCATCCTCCAAGCCTCCTGTTTGCAAGATCAGATTGTCCCAGCAAGAGGCTGATTGTCCTGTTGTGGAGCCTCAGCCATCATCTCACCATAACAAAACAGGAATGCCTGCTGGCTGGGGGTGTGGGGGACCCGGAGGAGGAGGCTGCTCACCTAGAAGGAGAAGAAAGTGCACCTTGGACTCCTCCTCACTCCAGAGGAGAGCCACTGGGTTTACTCCCTGGGGTGCTTTTCATTATTAAAATAGTGATGATGATAATAATAATAAACATAAAATTAAAAATAAAGCCCACAGCCACGCCGCCACAGCCAGGGCTTTGGCATTGTGCAATGTCAATAGCCAAGGACTGTTTACCCACAGACTCTTTCAGTCTGGGTGCATTTCACAAATATTTACCAAGTGCCATGGATACAAAGATAAAAAGATGTGATTTCCTACCCTCCAGGAGCACCCAGTCTAATGAGGAGATGGACATACCAACAGATGGTTGCAACACTGGTCTGGGGTGTAACCAACACACAGACAAGACCCAGCAAGGGTGCAGGGAGGGACCTCCTGGGTCAATCCATGGGCAAGGGACTCATGGAGGCTGCATAAAGGAGAGGAGAGGGAGTGTGCTCCTGGGGAGGGTCAGGAGGTCCCGGGAGTGGTAGTGCTGGAAGATTCCATGCAACGGGGCAGACCCCATGGTGGCTCAAGCAAAACACAGGCCTGGGGAAATGGGCCATGCAGGTGGCTGGGTTGGGGGGAAGGTGCATCAGACAAGGTGGACGAGCCAGACCGTGAGGGAGGGAGCCGAGGACGGAACACCAACAGCATGCACACACGAGTCCTCAGGTTCCAGGGCTTGGAGAGGCTGCAGGGCCAACATCAGAAGCCAAATGACCAAGAAGAGGTGATGAAGATGAGCCACAGGGCAAAAGTCTGAACCGGGACCCTTGTTCCATCCAGAGCAGTCCTGAGGCCCAAAATAGGACACATTATGCACCTGTAATGTATATTTTCCAGAAGTCGCATTTAAAAAAAAAAAAGTAAAGAGAAGTAGTTGGAATGCATTTTTATAAGAGAAGTGAGTTCCCCCAATAGAGACAAAATGTTATCATTTCCACAGTAGTTGATACCAAAAATGCATTCATTCTTTCTTTTCCCCCCCCATACTAAGTCATCAATGTGTGGTGTATCTTTCACATGAACAACGTGTCTCAATTCAGAACAGCCCCATTTCAAGTGCTCTGTGGCCACACGTCCCTGAGGGGTGGGGAGCGTGGCTATGTAGGCCAACCCAGGTCTCGAGTCTTTATTCTGCTCAACCTTGGACTAAACCCCATCCTTACCCGTATTTCTTTTCCAAATAGTTGATCAAATTGAAATGTTTTCCACTGCCAAAAAGCACCTACCCATCCAGGACTTCAACAGCAAGCCAGGGGACGAGGTCGGTGGGAAAAGTTGTCATAAAATAAACATGGACTCCCTAATTCCCTTTGACTTCCAAAGCTTGGTGGGGAAAGGGTGGCATGGGCCAATCTGCATTTTAATAAACACGGGCTCTTGCAAAATGATTCCTAACACCCTTGATGAGCTCCTCCCAATAACAGTAATTACCATCAGAAGGTGCTGTGACAGCATTCACTAATCACAGCCTGGGAGGCAGGCTCTGTTTTGATTGACTTACAGCGAAGCTGTTAAGTAACTCACATGGGGCCATCCAGGGAGCTGGGTTTATGCAATTTGTTTCCCAGAGGGAAAGCAGTTTAAGGGGCTCATATCAGGTCACAGGGGAGCTAGTATTAGAAGCAGGACAATAGCCCAGGAACGGAAAACTAATTTTCAATATTTGGGGTCCTTCCTAAAAGTCCGAAGCAATCAGTAAGGACAGGATCAGTCTTACCCAGTGGGTCGGCTCTGCCACCTCTCTCCTGGCCCTTGACGAAGCACTCCACTCCACCCAACCCAGGACACCAAGGTGTGGCTGAACATGTGTCCCATCTCAAGAGTCCTTAGGTCCCGAATGCTCTCCACAGCTTGCTGCTGCAAGCCCTTGTGCAGGGTCACATCTGACCTGCAGGATTCACATCCCCAACACTACACAGTCCTTGGCTCCTTTGGGGCCCTCAGTTTTGACAACAGTATGGTGGTGTTCACAAGCACAAGTCAACCTCGCACCTGCCACTGGGGCCCTGAAGTCACCGTAGACATGCCCCTCGTCACCCTGTGCCAAGCACTGAACCAAATGCTTGGCACGGGTGAGCTCGGTGGTTGTCCCATACACCCCGTGAAACAGGAACTATCGTGTTCCTCCTCCTACAGCTGTAGCTTGAATGGGCAGCTCAGTACCAGCGGCTGAGGCCAGTGGACACGAGGGCAAAGCTTTAAGCTACTGGACTGGACTCCATTTGGCTTGGTGATTTCTGGTCTTGTAGAGGTACAAGAAAGATACAACGTGGTAGGCAGAATTCTTCCCCTCCCCTCGACCTGGGAACATGATGACATCACTTTCGTGTTGAGGTTGCCCAACAGCTGATTTTGAGTTAATAGAAAGAGAGCCCACCTGGGCCAAGTAAACCTTTTCTCTTTATAAGTTGATTGCCTTAGGTATTTGTTAGAGTAACCAAACTGACTAACAGAAATATTATGTTTTTAGGAATTAATAAACTTTAGTTTTAGATTCACAGAAGAATTGAGTGAAAGGTACAGAGAGGTCCCATAAACCCCTTGCCCCCTGCACAGCCTTATTATCAATCCCCAACACTAGAATTGTACATTCGTTCAACTGATAACCCGCATCGACACAAATGGCCATACTTTACATAAGACTTCACTCTTGGTGTTGTGAATTCTTTGGGTTTGACCAAGGTGTCATGACACGTATCCACCATGATAGGATCATGCAGTGTGTGCCCCACCGGCTCCCCTCCTCGCCAGCCCCCGGCTGCCACAGATCATGTTACAGTCTTCACAATGTTTCTTTGCAGAATGTCATGTAGTGGGACTCACCCACAAGGCCACCTTTTCAGATTGGCTTCTTTCACTTTGCAATATGCATCCAAGTTTGCCCCATGTCTTTCCATGCTTCATAGCTCCCTTCTTGTTAGTTCCAGTAACATTTCATTGAATGAATGGATTACCCTTTATTTATCTATATTCACCTCTAGAAGGACATCTTGTTGGCTTCCAAGTGTGGGCAGTTATGAATACAATAAGTATAAACATCCGTGTGTATGTTTTTGCTTGATTGCTGGATTGTGTGATCAGAGTATGTTCAGTGTTGGGGGCCACTGCTCACACCCTTTCTAAGCGGCTGTACCATTTTGCATTCCCATTGGCAGTGAATGCAGGTCTCTGTGGTTCCACGTCCTCACCAGTTTGTGGTATTGTCAGTGTTCTGGGTTTTGTCCATTCGAACACCTGTGTGTTATTCTGTTTTAATTTGCAATGCCCTAATGACAAATGATAGGGAGCATCTTTTCACAGGTTATTTGCCACCTGTCTATCTTGCTTGGTGAGGTTTCTTTTAATGTTTTCCCCCTACTTCTTAATCTATTTTTGTTCTCTTGTTGAGATTTAAGAATTCCTTTTATACTTTTGGTAAAGGTCTTTTATGAGATTTGACTTTTACAAATATTTTCTCCTGGTGTTGGCTTGTCTTCTCATTCCTTTGACAATGTCTTTGACAGAAGAGACATGTTTTATTTTAATGAATTTATCAATCATTTCTGACATGGATGGTACCTTTTGTGTTGAATCTAAAAGTCACTGTGCAAACCAAGGTCTTCTAGATTTTCCTGTGTTATCTTCTAGGAGTTTTATGTTCTGTGTTTTACATTTTGATCTTTGATTCTTTTTGGCTAATGGTTATGAAAGGCATTAAGATCTGTGTCTAGGTGTTGTTTTTTGTTGTTGTCGTGTTTTGCATGTGAATATGTGAATGTACGGTTATTTCAGCACCATTTGTTGAAGAAACAAAAACAGAAGCAAAACAAAAAAAATCTTTTTTTCATTTTATTGCATTTGCTTTTCATCAAAATTCAGTTGATGAGATTTATGTGGCTCTATTTCTGGTCTGTATTCTGCTCCAGATCTGCTAATCCATTCTTTCCCTAAAGCTACATTGTTGATTACTGTATGCTATGGAATAAATATTTGTGCTTTGTGTCCCTCTAAGACTCCTATGTTGAAACCCTCATCTATCATGAGATAGAGAGTGCCTTTTAGTGGTAAATAGTTCATAGGGTGGAACCCTCATGGTGAAATCAGTTCCCTTATGAAAAGCAACATGAAAGAGCTTGCTTTCTCCTTCTCTGCTCTCCATGCAACTAGGAGATGTTTGTGAGCCAGGAAGAGAGCCCTCACCCAAACTCAACAGTGCTGGCACCCTGATCTTGAAATTCCTGCTTCAGAACCAGGAGAATAGATGTTTTGCTATTTAAGCCACCCAGTCTACAGTATTCTGTTGCAGTAACCCGGGGTAAGGCACTGTAGCTTTCTGGGTAAGTCTTGAAATCAGATAGTGTCAGTCTCATAGCCTTGTTTTTCTCCCTACATACTGAGTTAGCCCTTCTGAGTTTATTATTATTTTTTTAACCTCTTCAGATACGTTTTAGAATCTGTTGGTTGATATCCACAGAATAACATGCTGGAGTTTTTATTGGGAATACCTTGAATCTAGATCAAGTTAGGAAGAACCGATATCTTGATTCTGTTAGGTCTTCCTCTTCATGAAAACAGGATGCCTCTCCTTTTGTTTGGCTTTTCTTCAATACCATTCATCAGAGGAAGGTGTTCTTAATTTCAGACTCCACTTGCTCATTGCTACTGTAGAGGAAAGCAATTAACTTTTGTATATCAACCTTGTATCCAGACATCTTGTTGTATTTATTCCTTAGTTCTAAGAGTTTGTCAGCTGTCTCAGATTTTCTGCATAGATGAATATGTCTTCTATGAGCAAAAAGAGTTTTATTTTTTTCTTCCCAATCTGTACACTTTTTATTTCTCTTTCTGTCTTACTGCATTAGCTAGGACTTCCAGTATGATATTAAAGAGCACTGGTGAGAGGGGGCACTTTGCCTTATTCTTGATCTTAGCAGGAAGTTTTGAGGTTATCACCATTAAGTACAGGAGCTACAGAGTTTTTTTGTAGAGGTTCTTTATTAGGTTGAGGAAGCCCCTCCCCCAACCCCTGTTTACTGAGTGTTGTTTTATCAATGGCATCAGATTTTGTCAGTTATCTATTAATACGATCATGTGATTTGTCTTCCTTAACCTGCTGATGCGCTGGATTACATTAATTGACTTCAAGTACTGAAAAGAGCTTGAACAACTGAGGTAAATCGCACTCATTTTGATGCATGATATTTAAGTTGGATTAAGATCCAACAGATTTATTGCTCCTTTCTCTTTGTTCTCCTTGTTCTTTGCTCTTATTTTTGCCTCCCAGACTTTTGCTGTCTTGGGTGGTTTCAGTTGAGCACTCTGTAAGATGCTGTTCTTCTCAGCATATCAATCATTCTTCTCTTTATTTACTTAAGCGGTTGCCCTTTGACTTTTTGGCTTTCAATTTAGTTGCAATATGTATTTACAACTAATCCAAGTCTAATTTCAAATAATACTGTATTACATGAAGGGTGGTATGAGAACCTTAGAACAACAAAATGCCGCTAAGTATCATTAATTCCTCCCTCTCATTCCTTATATTATCGCTATCTTTCATTTAACTTTTATATGTATGTACGTATGTGTGTATATATATATATACACACACACATAATCAAACACATTGTTGCTGTTAATATTTTGAACAATCTGATATTTGTTAGATGAATGAAGAATAAAAATATTAGATTTTTAAAATTTTACACTTACTTATTTTATTCTCCAAATGACTTCCATTCTTTACATAGATCCTAGTTTCTGGTCTATATCATTCATTTTTCTTTTCTCCAAATAATGTTTTTTAAAATATTTCTCTCAGGGAAGATCCATAGGAAAAGATTCCTTCAAATTCTTATTTAAAAAAATACTGATTTCTTCTTTCTTAAAGGATAATTTTGGGGTACAAAATTCTAGGTTAGTTTTTTTTTTCCTCTCTCACACTACCACTATACCAGTCCACTCTAGTTTTGCATGATTTCTGAGAAGTGTCTGATGCAATTTTTCCATATGCTCTTCTTTATCTAAGGAGTGGCCCCTGTCTCCTCTGCTCCAGATTCTTTAAAAATTGTTTTCTTTATTTGTATTTTCTGAAATTTGAATATGGTCTGCCTACATGTACATAATTTTGCATTTATTCTGCTTAGTGTTCTCTAAGACTCTATATTTTGGTGTCTGTTGTTAATTTGGGGGAAATCCTCAGTTATTATTCTTTCAGATACTGCTCTTCTCACTTTCTTCTTCTGGCATTTCATATATATATATATTGCAATTTCTATTATTATTCCATAGCTCTTAGATATTCTGTTCTAGATTTAAAAAAAAAATTTCCAGTGGATTACATTAATTGTGTTTTGTCTTTTTGCCTTTCAATTTGAAAAGTTAATATAATCAAAGCCTTAGGTTTACGAACCTCCCTTTAGCTATGCCAGTGTGTTCATGAACATATCAAAGATCTCCTTTGATGTCAGGTATGGTGGTGAATTCCTGTTATTCCAGCTACATAGGAGGCTAAAGCAGGAGGCCACAAGTTCAACATGGACAACTTGGTGAAACTCTGTCTTAAAAATTAAAAGTGAAAAGGACTCTGGGGATGTAGGTCAGCAGCAGAGTGCTTTTCCTGCATGGACAAGCCCCTGGGTTCAATCTCCAGTCCTACCAAGAAAGTGTTTGTTATTTCTTTTAATTTTTTTAAAAATATTTGTTTTTAGCTTTATTTTATTTTCATATGGTGCTGAGGATGGAACCCAGTGCCTCAGGCATGCTAGGCAAGTGCTCTACCACTGAGCCACAACCCCAGCCCTCTTCTGAATTTTTAAAAAATTATATTGTATGTGTTTATGGGGTCCAGTGTAATCACTCAATACATGCATACAATATGCAATTATCAAGTCAGAATAGTCAATATTTTCATCTCCTTAAACATTTTTAAAACCTTAATGACATGCAATAATTTACATATTTATGTGGTACATAAATTATATTTCAACATATAATCAAATGGGGGTAATCAATGCTTCCTTATCATCACCTTACATTAGGAGACTTTGAGCTCCTCTCTTTCCATAATTCCTAAATATATAGTAAGTTATTATGAACGGTAGTCATTCTACTGTGCTGGAGAACAGCGGTAGAAGTTATTTGATCTGAATGTGCTTTGACGTTCATAATCCAGTCTCCTCCCCTCCTTCTTACCTTCTCTTATCAGCTTCTAGTTATTGTCCTTCGACATTCAGATTGACTATTGTAAGCTGCCAAATATGGGTGAGACCATGCAGTATTTGCTAGGTGAGTCTGAGGTATTTCATTTACCATAATGTCTTCCAGTTCCATCCATTTTTGCTGCAAGGGATATAGCAACATTTCATGATTCAATAATATTCATACATATAAACACATATAAAGGAATATATATGTGAAGGGATTTCTTTATCCATTCATCTGCTTATGGGCATCTTGGTTAATTCCATATCTTGGCTACTGTGCAAAGTGCAGCAATAAATGTGGGTGTGCTGGTGTCTCTGTGATGTGCTGATTTCATTTCCTTTGGATAGACACCTGGAAGTGGGATGGCTAGATCAGACCATACAGTAGATCTAATTTGAGTTTTTAAGGAGACTCCGTCGTGTTCTGCAACATGGCTGTACTACTGACATTCCCGTCAACAGTGGTGAAGTTCTCCTTTTCCTCCACATCCTTGCCAGCATTTGTTATTTTTGTCTTTTTAGTAATAGGCATACTAACCGAAGTGAGATTAAATCTCTTTGTGGTTTTGATTTGCATTTCCCTGATGGCTAATGACATGTTGGGCATTTTTCCAAAGCTTTTGCTGGTCATTGGAACTTATTCTTTCTTAGGGGGATGTGTTTATTCACACTTTTCTCCCGTTTTGAATTATCTGGGGTTTTGTTACTGAGATTTTAATTTCCTTGAATAATCCAGGTATAAACTTTTGCAAATATTTCCCCCTATTCTTTAGGTTGACTTTTCCGTCTATTGATTATTTCCTTTATTGTACACAAGTGTCTTTTGGTTTATTATAATTCCATTTGTCTATTTTTGCTTTTGTTTCTGTGTTTTTGGAGTCTTATCCAGAAAGTCATTGCTTGTACCAATATCTTGAAGTGTTTCTCATTTTCCTCTGGTAGTTTCAGAGTTTCAAGTTTTACATTTAGGTCTTTGATCCATTTGGAGTTGATTTCTGTGCAGGGTGAGAGATAGGGGTCAAGTTTCAATGTTCAGCATGTGAATGTCCAGTTTCCTCAGCACCATTTAGTGAAGAAACTGTCTTTTCTCCAATGTATGTTTTTGGCACCTTTGTTCAGAATCAGCTGCCTATAAATGCATGGGTTTGTTTCTGGACATTCTAGCATGTCTGTTGGTCTGTCCATAAATGTAATGCACTGTCTCAACAACATTAAGGACAGAGAAAACCCACATGAATGTCTCAAAATACATAGAGAAGACACCTAATAAAATTAAATATTATCCTATGTTAAGAACTCTGAGCAAATTAAGTATAGAAAGAATATACGTACCTCAACATAATAAAGAGCATGTATAACGAATCTGCAGCCAAAATCGTACTGAATGAGGAAAAGCCAAAAGTGTTTCCTCTGAGATCCAGAACAAGACAAAGATGTCGACTGTCACCACTTTTCTTCAACATTCTACTGGGAGCTTTATCCAGAAAAATTAGGTCAGAGAAAGGAATAAATGGCATACAAATAAGGACAGAGAAATCAAATTACTGTTTGCAGATGATTCAGTATATATATATAAAAAAAAAACTTATTCCACCAAAATACTATTAGAACTGATACATAAACTCATAAATATTCAGGATAAAAAAATCAACATGTAAAACTCAGTACCATTTTATACAATAACCAAAATAGTGCTGAGAAAGAAATCATGAAAGTAGTCTAATTTTTCCATAGCTACAAATACACACCTGGACCCCCCACACAAACATGAGAAAAAATTTAACCAAGGAAGCAAAGAATGAAATTTAATGAAACTTAGTTTAATTTAATGAAATTTAATGAAACTTAAACAAACAAACAAAAACTCCTCCGATGAAAAAATTTGAGAAGATACACACAAAAAAATAAAAGTTCACCCATATTTGTGAATCATAATAATTCAATTTGCTGAAATGCCCATAATACTCAAAGTGATTTAAAACTTCAGTATAATCCCCATCCACACACCAATGACATTCTTCACAGAATTAGAAAAAAAAAAAATCTTAGAATTCATGTAGAATCCAAAAGATGCTGAGGATCTGAAACATCTTGAGCAAAAAGAACAAACGGAAAGGAGTCGCACTAAGTGACTTCAAAGCATTCCACAATATACAGTAATCAAAACCGAATAATGACAAAGACATGTTCTTTATTATTGTGTTTTTGATCTTTGGCATTTCTTTTTTTGTTTTTCCCTAAAATTTCTATCTTCCTGCGTGTATCATCCTTCTGTTTTTCCATATTGCCTTACTTTTCCATTAGAGTCTACAGTGTATTCATCATAGATTTTTAAAAATTTCTTGCCTGATTATTCTCACATTCCTGCCTTATCTCTGAATCTCATACTTGTTCAGGCTTTCCAAACTGTGTTTTGCCTTTGAGTTGGCCTTGTAGTTTTTATTTTTGTTGTTGTTGAAAAATAAACATAATGGACCGGGTTAAAGGAAACCCAGTAAACGAGCCTTGGGTGACTTGGTGTTGAATTACCCTGTAGTCCTACAAATCATCTCAGTCTTTTGGTAAGCTTGTACCCCCGGCCTGTGGCCTTCACAGGTGGTTCTTAGGTTGGATAAAATGCTGTAAGAGATTGGAGGTGAGTGTTTCCCTTATCACAGGTAAGTTCTGCTGATCCTCAATAGTTTGGGCTCTGGCTGACTAGCTTGAGGGTAGGCCTTGTTCAGCGGAAGCCACTGCTCAGCATTTTTCAAAATCGTTCCTTTTCTTCTTTCCTGGCTGCAATCACGAGGGGATTTTCCTCTGATATTTACTCCGAGAACCTGGTTGAACTCCTGCCGGTAGAACAAACAGAAGTGCCTCCCACACACCCCCATAGCTGGGTTCCCCGGAAGTTTTTAACTCTCAGACTTGTTCCATATTACTGAGCCTCCCCACGTTGATTCCCACAGAGGTGGATGCTTGGGGGTTTCTGCACCTGTAGGGTGTGATTCTCTGTATCCTCTTATCTCTCCAATGTTGTGACTTCATTTCACTTATGTATCTATAGAAGACCTTATTCTCAGCTTCTTCTGCTCTTCAGTTGTTAGAGTGAAGATTTCTAAGCTCATTTATGCTATACCAAACATTTGAATCAGAAAATACTATTTTTAAACTTTTTTTATTTGTTCTTTTTAGTTACACATGACAGTAGAATGTATTTTGACATATCGTACATTCATGGAGTGTAACTTCCCATTCTTGTGGTGGCACATGAGTGGAGTGTCCCTGGTCATGTGTTCATATATGAACATAGGAAAGTCATATCGGATTTATTTTTAAAGTAAACTTTTGGAAAGAAAAGTTTTAGATTTACAGAAAACTTCTAAAGGAGTGCAGAGAATCCCCTTATACCCTTCAATCTATTTCAGTTTGCACTAATGCTGTCATATATTATGTCACCTTGGCTTGTTAGTTAAAGCTAAGAGACTGACATTCACACATTACTACTAACTAATCCCCAGATTGTGTGTGTTCTTTTCTTTTTGAGGGAAGGGTGGTACAGGGGATTGAAGTCAGGGCACTAGACCACTGAGCCACATCCCCAGCCCTTTTTTGTATTTTATTTAGAGACAGGGTCTCACCGAGTTGCTTAGCATCTCACTGTTGCTGAAGCTGGTTTTGAACTGACCCTCATGCTTCAGCCTCGGAAGCCTCTGGGATTACAGGTGTGCACCACTGTGCCCAGCTCTGTGTTTATTCTTTATGCAGTTTGTTCATTAATGTATTTTTTTTTGTTCCAGGATCCATGTCAGATACAGCTGTCCTATCTCCCAGTCTCCTTAGATCTGCGGTGAGGTTTTTAGCTTTGTTTTTCATGAACTTGACAGTTTTGAGAAGGCATATATTTTGTATAATGCCCCTCAGTTTGTGTCTGTCTGATGTTTTTCTCATGACTGGACTGTGCTTTTGGAAAAAAAAGGTGCCTTTCCCCATTTCATCACATGCAGGGTGCACAATATCCATAATACATGGCTAAGGATGTTAACTTTCATCACCTGGCTCAGATAATTAACAATATTTTAATTTTTAAATCAATTCTGCTGTCACATTATCTTCTCTATAAGTCACTATAATGACTATTTAAACATACAAATATAACTTAGTCAATTAATTGCCATCGCTATCAGAAACACTATTCAAAAATAGCTCCATGATATGTACACCATCAACTAACTCATAAATTGACTTTGAAGCTCAGTCCCTTGATGTGGCACATAGATTTGGAGAAACTCAGTACCGCCAAAGAGCATGGCTGGCCCGACCTTGAATTGCATGTAGCTGCAATAAGAATACCATTTTAGGGGCTGGGGATATGGCTCAAGTGGTAGCGTGCTTGCCTGGCATGTGTGCGGCCCGGGTTCAACCCTCAGCACCACATACAAACAAAGATGTTGTGTCCGCCGAAAACTAAAAAAAAAAAGAAAGAAAGAAATATTAAAAACTCTCTCTCTTTAAAAAAAAAAAAAAAAGAATACTATTTTAGTCAGTTTTTTCTGCTGCTGTGACTAAAAGACCTGACAAGAACAATTTTAGAGGAGTAAAAATCTATTTTGGGGCTCACAGTTTCAGAAGTCTCAGTCCAAAGGTAGCCAGCTCCGTTCCTCAGAGCTGGAGGTGGTGGAAGAGTGTGGTGGAGGGAATCTGCTCACATGACGATCAGGAAGCAAGAGACAGAAAGAGAGTAAATCCACTAACCAGGTGCAAAATACGTACCCCAAAGGCCCATTGCAATGACCACCTCCTCCAGCCACAGCTTACCTGCCTTCAGTTACCACTCAGTTAATCCCATGAGGGACCAAAATTCGTTGATTGGCTTAAGACTCTTGCAACCCAACGGTTTCTCCTCTAAGCCCTCTTGCGTTGTCTCACATGTGAGTTTTGCAGATACCTCACGTCCAAACCATAAAGGACACCTCATACTTTGGTTTTTCTAATGCTCCATGGGGGCTTCTGGACTAATGCACAACTATTGAAGAAAAAAATATTCTACCATTTGTTAAAGAATAGTAAGGCAGACTTTATTCCAGGTACTTCTGTAATGGGGTCTGGCAGTAGGAGAGAGATTTTGGGGCTCAACTCTGACTGCAATGAGAAAAAGTTGGAATGTGTGGCAGAGGAGCAGGGTGGGAATGGGTTCAACAAATAGAAAATGAGTAAGAGGAGACATGGGGTGGGGGGAGGAGGGATTTTAGCTAACCGCACCTAAGAGGATTCTTGCTGTCAGGGTGACCAGACATCACCCAGGGTGGGGGTGAGATAAGGAACAAGCTCAGGTATCGGGGCGGGGGGGGATCAGGTATGTGAGGGTAGAGGGTTCTGATTAACCTGACTTAGCAGGGTTCTCACTGGAAGGACCCTGCAAGGACTGAGATGGAAACCCTTGTTTGGATCAAATTGTCCAGATGACTAAAAGAAGCCTGGAGAATCTTCGTCTGTACCCCGCCCAGGTGTCATGCGTGATCACACCCTCCACCCAGCACATCTGACTCGGTCTTTAGTGAAACTCACACCCCCATTGCTGGAATCTCTCTTCTCCTAATTCTTCCTTATATTTGAAGCTTCTGGAAGTCAGTGGTGTTGTGTTTTCTCTGTTTCCCATTTTCAAGGCATCTTAGATTGATCATTTTCTCAGTCTCATTTGAAAACAGGATGCACCTCTCAAGTGAATATTCATTGTAAGTCACATCTCGAACTGCAAAGAGTGAGATGGTTTAAAGTGTCACAAAGCAGATACGTGCATTTCAGGAGATGAAGCCTTCTGGCTGATCCATAAACCTAACTGCACCTAAGAGGATGCAGTTAGGTCCAGTTAGGTTTATGGGGCTGCCGAAGCTGGCAGAGAGAGAGAGAGAGAGAGAGAGAGAGAGAGAGAGAGAGAGAGGCATTTCCAGAGAAGCCAAGACAGGGTCAATGCTCACAGCAGTAGCACAGCTCTGGGGAGATCAGGGCAGAGGTGAGTTCCGTCAGGTCGTTCATTTCAAGGTATACAGGTGTATGGTGGAAACGTTCCTCCATTCCCATCCTGTCTCCCAGCATTCCTAGGAATGTCATAAACACTGACTTCATCTATATGGACATAACCTTAAATATTTTAATTAGCAAAATATGCAGTAGACATATCCACCCAACTTTTAATAAAGACTGCAGGTCAGACTTCTGGCAGGACACAGAATTCACCCCAGATGGTTTCAAACAAAGAGCCCTTAATGCAAGGACTCCTTCCTGAGTGATGGGGGGTGAAGGCCACAAACAGGGATGTTGAGCAATAGCAGGAAGTCACGGTCTGAGAGGGAAGGAGGAGGGAGGGGCAAGGCAGGAAGTCAGGGGTATAGACTTACAAGGAAAAATGATGGTGATTGTTACAGATGGACGAAAGATATCTCTTTGGTTCCTAAAGTTACCGCTGACAATTTTCTGGCCTCCCTAAGAATTAATTTTTTGTCATTTCTTTTTCTTCCTTTCTAGATCCTATTTGAAGTTCGTGGAAGTGCAAATCAAGAGAAGAAAAAAATCCCCATGCAATTGCTAATGAAATTCAGCAGACAGATTATTAGTCTGAGATCCAGGAGCGGAACCCAGTGGAGTGTTAGGACCATGCCAGGTTGGGAAGCCGACTATCAAACTTGGCATCTTCAGTGAGGTAATATTGACCTGCCCACACTGGTTTCTTCCAAATAATCATGCTGTCACGCAGACTATGTTCAGAAAAGAAAGGGCAAATTAGCAGCTCTTTTGCTGAGGATGAAGGGCTCGCTCCTGCACATTGAATCTGCTTTGAAGCTCAGTCCACACCTGGGGAATTCCTGGCACTGCTGTTTCTCCCAGGGGAACCACCTGAATCCCAATGGGCCATGGGTTTACGTTCTGTGTAGAGATGTGACTTCTACAGCATGGTGCCTGGAAAGTGTGATCCTAATAAAAGGCCAGCTACAAGGACATGGCAAATGTGCCCATCTGTGGTCCTGGGGTGGAGAGCACACTCCACGCAGCGAGGACCATGTGTAGCCTGCTTTCTTGTCTGGACTGAAAAAGAGACCTTGCACTTAGAATGTCAGTGTGTGCTGCTTTTCTGACCTGACCTTTTGTCTTGGCAACAGGCGAAGCCAACTTGGCACCTTTTAAGGGTAAGAAATTCCCAGGGCCAAAATGGAAGCTGTAGCTCCTTCCTCTGCCCTTGGGCCAGTAGCAACATACAGAGTCTACACCGTGTGGTCAATCATTGATATGAACTGTGATAGGAGAAAATAAAGAGAGAGGAAGTGAGGGACCCCAACAGGGGAAACTCAGGTCTGTGCATGAGCCTGTCACATGGAAAATGCCATGAGATGCTATCCAAATCCAGATGCAAATCCTGCTGAAAGACGTGGTTTGGAATGGCCCCTTTCTCTCATTTCCTCATCTCTGATCCTATCCTGGAAGCCCTGTTTCCTGTCTGGGCACCTGTCCCAAGGCCTGTGTGGCAGAATCCTGTCCCTATTGTACCTCACCTCCCCAGTCAGGTGGGCAAAGGTGCTTAGTGGGTAAGACATCACCTACTGAAGACAGAATCTTCTAGGATTCTCTAGACTCAGTTGAGGAAAATGGTTTAAGACACAAGAGAGTCACAGCTTGCAAGGTCGGCCGATGGGACTTCCTGTATCCTGCCCCACAGTTCCCATGGACAGGGAGACTCATGACACAACTTCCTACTGGGACGCCTTGTTCCAAAGACAACATGGTTAGACGCATGATCCCAAGAGAGTTATAGCATCAACTTTTACCCAAATTATTCTCACATGCTCCAAAATGCTAGAATGAAAGAGAAATAAAATCTGTCAAATGTATGTGAATCCAAAGGGAATTAAAATATATCAAACTGAGTCTGCCACCAAGATTTCCCTGTCCTGGCTTCAACAGAGTGATGTCACATCAGCCCACCTGAGCCCAGCACATGTCCTCATAGTCACACACAGGATTCCCTGCTCATTATAGACCAACACAGCAAGCACACAGAAGGAAAAGCACCCACCATAAAAGGAGAAACCAATAAAAATGAGAAGTTATTAGCAACGCTGGGCACATGGCAAGTCATTACTAAATGGCCAATCTCTTACTAGAGTTATTATAATTACCATGAGCACCGCAGCCACTGAAGGGAAAGGTCCATGTAGTGTATCCGTCTGCTTGGGTTGTTGAAACAAAATACCATAAGACGGAATGGTTTAAACAACAGAAAATTGTTCTCAGTTTTGAAGGTTGATAAGTCCAAGATGGAGGTGCTGCCAAAGTAGGTTTCATTATTTATCCTCTTCTTTGATTCGCAGGCAGTTTTCATTTCACAAGATGCTCATGCAACCTCTTCAATGTGTGCGTGGGGAGAGAGACAGAGATACAGAGAGAGTGAGAGAGAGAGAGAGAGAGAGAGAGAGAGAGAGAGTTAGTTCTCTCGTATCTTTTATAAGGACACTCATGCTACTAGATCAGGAACCCACCCTTATGACCTTATTCAGCTGTAATCACTTCCATAGAGACCCTATTTTCAAATATAATTGCATTAGGATCGGTTTTAAATATACAAACTTAGAAGATGGTTGAAGGTGGATATAACAGTCTATGATTCCTTGGCACAACCCAGTAGCACTGCCCTTAAATTAGCCAGTGCTGGGTACCTTTGTCTATATGGTGACACTGAATTCCCAATTTGTCTCTAGGACTCCAGACCAGCGAGGCAGCATCATTCAAGGAAATTTGTCTAGAAATCCTATTAGAATAGGATGGGATTCTGTGAAGACTATCAACTGGATTTTGATTACAGAATCATCTTTGCAACTTGTAAAAACAGGGCAACATAGGTGAGGGAAAGCAGCAATGAAATGATGGCCATCTTTGGAAATCCAGGTCACAGACTATGGTTTGGGGATGTGACTACTATCAGCCTTTGCTGTACCTGCATATCTCCCTGATGGGGACGGGGAATGGCGTCATGGTTCTGGCCACACACACCAGCACTGAATTTTTACTGATCCTCCATACCTGGTCATCCTTATGGCGTATTCCCTCTCTGGTCCACTGAAAATCTTCCTGAGCAAGGCATAGCTGAAGCCTCTTATATCTCTAAGACCTTGTCCACTTGAAAATATTTACCTCTTGCCTCCTAGCTATTTCCCTCAAGGTTGCATTTCTCTCAGAGCGAATGCCCAGAGAGAGAGAGAGAGAGAGACATTCTGTAGCTTAATTGCTTTAATCGCTGTTAAGTCTTGGCTCTAGGAGATGTTAGCACAGTGTAACCTTAAATATGTGCCTCGCCCCTGCATAGCAGCCACTACACACTCCCTAAGCATGAGGGGAAAAGCAACATTTTCAATGTTTAACTCCAAAGGAACCCTTAGGTGAAGGTTTAGACCAACACTAGTTCCAACCAAGGTGGAGACCTGGCATCCACATGGGTGGTACCTGGACATCTTGCCATGTGCCCTTCACAGAAAAGCAATAAGACTGTTTAGGCTTTTCTTAAAATAGTATCCTGGGATGAGATCTGAGAAGGACCTTCAAGAATTCAGCAACACAGCACCTTCACGGGTCACAAGATGTTAGTACAGCCGCGTGGCTTGTGTGCTCTTAGGCGCTACTGGTTAGAGGTCAGTGAACAGCTTCACTGGGAAACTGGATTCCTTCTTCTTCCAAGCCCTCTTTGATTCCTGTGGGCTTTGGACTTTATTTGGATTGTGCACACCCACCATGATGCCTATTTTTCTGTCCTCCTGGACAATCCTCATGAAATCGCACCCTTTGGAGGCACCTCTAGCTCCTGGCTCATCAGGGCCATTAAAGCCTGCAAACCCACAACCCAAAAAGGAACACAAACTATCAGAAGGTCATCGGGAGACTCTAAACCTCCGAAAACCTGTCTGTAAGATAACTCAGTTTTTATTGCCTATGATTATAATAATATCCATGGTTAATAATGCATTGCTTATCGTTTTGGATGAAGGCATTATCACTAGATCTTTGAGAATGTTCAAAGTAATCTGTGGTTGATCTTCTTAGGTACTTAACCGATGACCGTGAATATTCCTAATGAAACAGATTGCCAAGAAATGAAAACAGGACCATCCTAAAATAGAGACTCTGGTAAGCATTCAGAGCAAAACAGAATACTGACCTGGGCGGGCTCAGTTTTCAGGGGCGAATCTACCCCACCTGACAGAAGCCCTGACACTTCTTATGAGTCACTGACCTTCTTCCTTTCCCTCGCATCAAGCACAAGAAGACACACTATTTCACACACACAAACACACACACACACACTAAAAAAAAAAAAAAACCTTTTAATTCTGATTCCTGACTTGGAAAGAGAAGCAAACCCCTCATGCAAAAAAACTTGTTCTGTGGCAGGAAGCACTTGGTGCATGTTTATATAACACTAGAATCTTCTAATCACATGACATGCACATTGGCGGGCTGGGTTCTGCTGTATCATCTGAACAGCTCACAGCATCCACTTGCAAACAAGAGGGAAGCACAGCGTTCACGACCAGAGGTTTCCTGAGGTCACGCAGGCAGTGTCTCCCACAGGCATTTTTGAGACGTGAAATCAGATGCTCTCAGAGGACCCTGAGCAAAGAAACCCATTTATCCTGTCAGTCAGCACGACGGCACACATTTGGCTGCATGGCCTCACCTTCTAAAACTCCTGTGACATCCTCTACATGAGAGTCCCAGGGTGGTTACACACAGTGGGACTTGCTGTGTCACACACCAAAAGACATGCATCCAGCTTTGTCCTCTTAAAATCCCAATGTGATGTTAAAGGTCTCACTGGGCAGGAAGGGTGGAGTCCTGAATTCTTTTTCATTTTCAAAGGAAAGCATTAAATGTTTGAGGTTTATTTGGATGGAGGGTGGCTGTGCATTTAGGAATTGAAATGTGCACACGTAGGTTTTGGTTTGCAGGCACAAAGCCTTACAGACGCCAGCCTCTGGCCCACTGGAGCAGCTGCTCAGCTGTGCTGGGAGCCAGGTCCCCACGGTAGCAAGAAGCACATGGTACTGCTCAATGCCACAAAGGATCAAGGGAGGGCAGATGTGGTGCGTCCCAGTTCCATGGTGCGGGAAGTTTTGCTGGAGAGATTGATGTGCTAGTCACTGACTCCCCAACACTTCCATGAACACCTGGTCAGTTTGGTCACCTTCCCAGATGATTGGTTTGATCCAAGAATAAAAACTTACTCTTCTTGTGGGTCACTTGTTGGAGAATGGGCGTATGATCCAATTCTATCCCACAAGAGGGGGAGACTTCTCATTGGGGACGTTTCTTGTGGGATTTTTGGCTTTAGCTGGGTTCTCTGGAAAAGGGATCAGAAATAGAGGTTCACAAGCAGCTGATTTACTGAGAACAACAACCATAAACAAGTGAGGGAAGTAGGAATGGGTGGAGGGAAAAATTCACCGGGGATGTAATCTCTACAAAGACCTTGGCCCACCCAAAAGCATCAGTGGATCTGTGGTGACCCTTTGCGGGCCATCACAAATGGAAAGCAGGAGTGAGCATGTTCCCCCTGTGTCTTTGGACATGGCTATTGCCGGGTCTTGTTTTATGCATGGATTCTCTGGGTGGATAGGAGGAAGCATGAGTGTGAGGGGTCTCTGGGGAGAGGACACCACCTGGATTAAGAGACACCATCCTTAATAGATGCTCAGCTCCAAGCCATCCACAGCTAGGACCGTAAGTAGCTTGGGGAAGAAGTAACTCAGTGCTGAGGTGCTCTGGGTGCCGCGGTGCTCTGCAGTGTGTCTCTGCTCTGCTCAGCCTCACTTGCTGTGTGGATTAAGTTCATTCCATCTAGGACAATCTCCTCCTAGAGAAGAAGCCAAAGGATAAGGAATGGGAGGTACCACAGCTTCAACCCCTGCAACTTGTCTCCAGGCCCCAACTGACACTTTTCATCTCCTACTCCACTGTCCACCCTGACTCCTTTACCCTTTTGCTTGTGTTCTGCTAGTCTAGGTGACCCACCTCATGTGGCATTCCATGAGTTCTGAGCTTGTGCTCACCCAATGCATTGTCTGTTTACCATCAAAATTAGGCAGGAAGTTCCACGTGGATGCCAACATTGTCCTGTCTGCCCCTATCATGTGCAGTTATTCTACTCCCTTTGGCAGTCAGGGCCAGTCACCCCCTGCCAGGTTATTTGACTCTTCTACTTCCCTCCTGCTCCACTGGCAGGAAAAATTCACCTTGGCCAGACAGCTAGCAAAGCTTAAGATTCTTGGGACTCTTCTTCTGTATGACCCCTGGTGGAGACATTTTCCCTCTAGATCCACAGAACCCAAAGATGCTAGGAAAGGAAATGCAAATTATTCCACTGGTGGGTCCAGAGAGGGTTGGTAAGCAGATTTACATCAATTTTTACCTCTTGGTTCCCAGACTTGTGTCCTACCTCATGGGAATCCAGCATCATGAAATGATCATTGACTTAGGGCATGCAGCACAGTCTGGAGGAGGAAGTCCATTCCTGCTGAGAGCCATCTCCAAACTGGCATTGCTCTGGGCCTTCTCAAATCTCTTTAGCTGTTCTGACTTAGCCACATCTCCTGGGTGAGGGGATCCTGAGCCCTCTGCTCCCCTCCATTCACTGTGGAGTGGTTTCCTTTGTCTGAGAGAATGTTGTGTAGTATTAAGTCAGCATACCTTCATGCAGGGTAAGGTGTTATAGGCAGGAAAGTCAAGCCCTTCACTAGAATATAAATCCAATTTTGTCAAGAAAAGTCTCTTTCCGTGAAGGAAAGGGGTCCAACGCACTCAACCTGACACCAAGTGGTTGTGTGATTTACTTGAGGGGGGTTGCTATGTTCTAGCATCAGCTTGGTGTTTTGATAGTGTCATCTTTGGTTAGGAGAGGCCAGTTCCATTAGTCCCATGTGTCAGTTCCACCCCCTTCATACGTGCAGGACACTAACCCAGGGTGGCCGATATTAGAAGCTAGGTGATGCTAACAGGATCATGCTGCCACCCTGATGGTTGCCACAGGGCACACTCTGCAGTGGGTATTGGCAGGTGAGAAAGAGATTTTCCACACTTCATGCCCACCCTACTGATTCTTCCATCTGTCTTCTCCCCAGATGTCCTCAGGAGCAGTCTTCTAACCTACCACTTGTTCATGTGCTGCTGTCCATGCCATTTTAATGGGAATAGCTTCTGGCCTTCTTTCTTCCTAGGAATGGAAAAAGAAAGCATTCACCAGAACATTGGCTGCATATCTTGTACTCGAAGCTCTGTTGTTCATGGAAAATAACTACATCTAGCATAGTTTTAATTGATGATACTGTTTGTTGATATTTGGGGTATTCCCCTGTCATCTGTCAGGAACCTTCTGATTTTTATAGGGAACAGTTAGTGAATTAAATATAAACACGACGGTAATCATTACTACGTATCCTTTAGGTCTCTAGTGGTAACATTAATCTGCCATTCTCCCCAGGATTATAATATTTGCTACCTTGATTGAAATAGGGGTGACTGGCAGCACTGGTTTCTACCTGGCCTTCCCAGTTTGACGACCCTCTCATCACAGGACAGAGACCTACCGTGAGGATTCTGCCAACTACATGGCTCAATTATATCTTCAGGAGCCTATCAAATGTTTAGCAAATGGATCTGCAGCCCCAGGGGGCCCCCATGAGAAGGATGTCAGCCGGAATTCCATGTGGCCATATGCCTCACCTCTAATAAAAGGGACAGGAAGATGATTTGGGTTTTGGTTATCATCGTCAAATCTGACGCTGAGTCCAGCAGTGCCTGATATGTCCACGTATATTCCCTTCTCCCCTGAGCAGTGTCAACTGAGTAAATTGCCACAGATCCCTTGGAGAAAGAAGGAGGACAAGGGTCAGCAATTGTGTTCTGTCAAGGTCTCAGTAGTAAATACTGCTGGCTGTGTGGGCTGTCCAGTCCAGCTCTATGGTGAGAGCACAAAGGCAGCCCAAGATGTTACTAGGTGCTCAGGAAACACACAAAATCAGGCATGGGCTGGATTTGGTGAGCAGGTTCTAGGTTGGTAACCCCCAAACTAGGGGGGTGATTATTCTAAATACGTGAGGTTTTGTGGGTCCCTGGGCATGGATTTGGGGCTAAGAGGTCATTCAGATCCAAATTCTGTGCAAGGGATTATAACTTGTATTGGGCAGCTGTCCTCAGTCATATTCTCATGGTCCTTGGTTTCTTTTGAATTTATGAATGAAGCAATCTGCTTCTTGGCTGCCCCTCTCTCTTGTTCCCAGGAAGACCGTGTTTCTCTGAAGATCAGGGCCCCCATGGGGCTGCCTTCCACCCTCATTGTTTGTTATGACCACTGCACCCACCTTGCTTTTTGCAGTAAGCACCACATGGCCTGGTCTCCATTATTTCTTTTTATCTTGTCATTTCCATGGCTATAGGCAGCTCAATTCCATGGTAGCATCTCCTCTCCTGAGCCTCCGACAAGGAAGGACAGCCATCGCTGAGCTCCTCAATGATGCCCTTTCTCCCAGGCAGTTCGGACTGCTTTTGACAAAGGTACTCCTTCCAGACTCTTCCATGAAACATTGTCAGATGATGGCTTTTCCCTATCATGGCCATTTCTCTGAGCCCATCAATCCCTTCTACCACCTGCTGTGGCAGCTCTAGTATTGCCACTTGGCTTCATTGACAATCACTTTTTCTGAGATTCCAGCGAAGGCCGCCATCTTGAAAGGTGGTAACTGGGATGCACCCATGTCTGCAACAGAGGTCTTACTGTTCAGAGGAGGGTGCAGCAAGGGAAGACTCCTTCCTTCCTCTGGAATTTCTGAGAGACATCCTACAGAGGAAGAGTAGCATGTGCTGGGGTCCTTTCTCAGGGTACTAGATCCTGGACAGAGGGTAATAATTCTATAGCAATAGTTCTTCTTATTCAACTTTACTCTTTTTTGTCACTCACAAAGAGTCAGAAAATCATACATGGGTCAGAAAATTGTTCCTAGACATAGCATATGCTGCTACCAGAAGCCAAAGAGGACTTCCAAACATTGTGCTTTCTTCTTAGTTTTGAGAAGATCACAGATCAGTAATGTACATGCTTTAAGGAAATGTCTCAACCCCAGATCTTATAAAACTCTGGGTCTTCGTTGAGTTTATATCATCCTTTGGATCATGCATGACTTGTAAGATCTCCAACATACTCTGCACTTTTTGCTTATTATGAACGTAATGCTACCGATGTGTAGACAATGTGAGACTCTGCAAAGTGTTTAGATTGACTTCTTTGAGTTGACACCCCTAGAATCCACACACATGCACTTCTGTTTTCCCAGAATCCCTAGTTCCTTCAGCTCACAGTTTGTTCCCTCCTTTTGCAACCCAGGGCTTCCCCAGACACATTATATTGTGACTTGACACTGGTTATTAGTCTGGTATCCAGAAGAGAGGAAGGAAGAGATCCAGAGAGGGGCATGTATTTACCTGCTTTTTTTCCATTTACTCTGCCACTGGGAGAAATTTCAACAGATTGGTACAAGCTAACTGTGCCCCATTACCTTATGACCAGTGAGTCTTCACATCAGTTGACAGCAGCTGTTCTATATCCAATATGCCATTTAAAACATGCAGGTTAGAACCACCCCTCAGAGGAACTTTTTTTTAGAGTGTTCTTTAGGCAAAGAGTCAGGAGCAGGGTTTTGTATTCTGGAGAGAACTGAGGAGTAAGCCAGAGAGCCCCTATATAAGGGAATAAAAAAAGCAGGTGGCAAAGAATAGGAAGATAAACTCTGTTCAATTTCTACAGAAACAACTGTCACATAGGGGAATGGGAGGACCCTGCAGAACTGTGCTAAATTGAGGTAAAGGGAACTGAGCCACTTGACCTCCACAGGAGGCAGGCTACGGGATGCCCCAGGGCCCATATCCAAAGGGGAAGCATGCCCTTCAGCACAATGGCTTTTTCAGGTGACAGCAGATTCTGGAGAGATTCTGCAGTAAGCCGCTGTCTGCCAGCACTTCTGACATCTGGAAGACGAAGGCCGCCATCTTGAAAGGTAGTAACTGGGATGCACCCATGTCTGCAGCAGAGGTCTTCCTGTTTGGAGGGAGGTGAAGCAAGGGAAGACTCCCTCCTTCCTCTGGAATTTCTGCATCTGGATATACAGTGCCTGGAATGGCAAGAGCCCCAGAAGGACGACCCATGTGCATGGCAGGGGATGGAGAGATCCTGTGTCCTGGGCCAATCTATTGTGCTGCTTAATCAATGTTGCTGAAGCTAGCAAGCCTGTTTAAACCAGTCTGAGCTGGTTTCCTCTTTCTTAAAGAGGATAGCATTGTGACTGATACATGCTACTTAAAAAATGGAATTTATGGAACATTCAAGGGATGGCTATAGGGAATGGCAGAGAGAATAGGCAAGATTGATTGGATTTTTTTCTGAACATAAAATTGCTTTTTTTAAAAAAAAAATATAGGCTCTAGCAAAATAGGGACAATATTTATGTTTTTTTCCCTCTCTTTTGTATTTGTTTGTGCTGATTTCCCCCTTACAATGGCAGAAGCATTTATTTGCTTCCGGGATACTTAAGTTTGCTACCATGTGAAGAGGAAGAAAGATTCAATATTACACTCCAGCATCTAGAACAGCATTTTCAAATCTGCAGCAAAACATTCCTTTTGTAAAGGAAAGATTTTCAATTTTTCCTTTTTAAGTTTCCATTAATAGCCAGGTCTGGACAGTGCAAAATTTAAGCTTAGCATGAGCCAGAATTGTAAGGGAAGGATATGATACAAAGTAAAGATCTACCCTTTCAGATTTCCTTAAAGTGATGGGGGAGGGGGGTAGAAATGTGTCAAAAAGTCACATGCCCAGCTATTCTTCCCTGAGGTGCATAGACAGGGATGCCATCAGGCACAGCAGGCATTGAATGAGAAACCTCAAAACAAAGAAAACATCTCCTTATTCTCTATCTGGAGTCCCAGGGTGGTGCTCATTCAGCCTTGTGCCAACATAGAAAGGAAGTGCCCCATACTGGTAGGTGAAGATAGTTAGATGAATTAGCCAGAATGGTGACCTGCCTTCTCGTAGCTTATGTGAGTCCTAAAAGGATTCAGAAGTCCCCAAGGGCTCTAGAGAGGTGACAGGAGAGATGAGGGAGATGGTGGGGCATACACACCAGAGGTAAGTCCATCAGCAATATTCAAAAACACCATGATCCTTGAGCCGTGGAACTCGCAACAAGGAGCTTGAATCAGGGACCCCAGTGGGGGTGCAGGCAGAGGAAGCTGGAAGCGCCCCATAACTCTCTAGCAGGTGCATGTCTGGACCGGGCCACACAAGAATGAGAGACCAGGTGGGGTCTTACAACTATCAGACCTGATGCTACTTCCTTTCTCCTTTGAAGGCCCCTCCTGCACCTCACTGCTCTTTGAAGAGGAGAACAGAGAAGAAAGGAAACTGAGAGGCAGAGCACTTTCTCAAGAGATTATGTCTCCCAAATTCCATGCTACAAATCTAGAGCAACAGAAGCATTTCACACGTGCAATATGTACTTGGGAGGCTGAGGCAGAAAGACCACTTGAGTCCAGGGTTTTGCCAGCCTGAACAACACAGCAAGAACTGAATGAATGAATCAATCAATCGATCGATCGATCAATCAATCAATAAGCAATGTCTTGTCTGGATTTATAAGACTCCTGAGCACCCTGCTCAGCTCCCTCAAGTCCTGCACCACACAGATCTGGAGCCCACTTCACCCACATGTGCAGCAGGTTGTCAAGTGGCAGGAAATCAACACCCTGCAGGCAGGACTTGCCCTCAGCCCTAGATGGGTGGGGCCCGTGTGTGAACATCCAGCTGCCCCCATGGTGGGGTAATTCCAAGGCTTGCTCTATGCTGGTTCCCAGAGCTCCCCAGTGGGATTAGGCTCCGGTTCCCTAGGTGCTCAAATTGCTCAAAAACACGCAACTTAACGCCTTCTTCCCATCCCAGATTCCTGGGATCATCCCTCAAAGAAGCTACTTGAGGGGCTGGGTCTGGGGCTCAGTGACACAGCAATCGCCTAGTGTCGCAGTCGGGCTGCAGCAAAATAACCGGGGGGTGACGAACAACTTGTGTACATTGATACAGCAGGAGTAGGAGCCGTTTATTGTAGGACAACAGAGGTATTTATACATTCCACACAGCTTATCTTAATTAACATAAACTCGATACAGCAGCCAACCAATAAGGAATCTCCACACTTAATGGCTCGCTGGCGTTACTTCACAAACCACTCCCTCTGGCATTTTGCCAGGTGCCATCCAGACTTGTTTACAGACTCTAATAGCCTGGCACGCATGAGGCACTAGGTTCGATCCTCGGCACCATATACAAATAATCAAAAAATAAATAAATAAAGGTATTGTGTCCATCTACAACTATATATATGACACTACTTTAATGTTCTTCTAGATACCTAAAGCCCAAAGTAAGATGACTGATCCTCACGATCTCTTCCTATCCTTGCCCCTGCCCCCAGGAAGATTAGGTCTGATTTGTTTGTTTTAAAGAAATTGTATTAACTTTGCATCACCAAGGGAATAATAGAAAATATTCACGCTATTTTGTGTGTGTGTGTGTGACGCTGCAGATGGAACCCAAGGCTGTTCCCATCCTACGTTTCCAGCTTTTTGTTTGTTTGATTTTTTTAGACAGGGTCTCCCTAAGTTGCTGAGCCTTTGAACTTGTGATCCTCCTGCCTCAACCTCCTGAGTAGCTGGAATTACAAGTGTGGGCCACCAAGCCCAGCTACACTACTTTAATAGTAGCTAGCCATGCTTCAATTGATTTTTTTTCTTTTTTGGATCCTGGAAGCATTCATTTAGGCAATAAATATTTATCTACTTAAACCTGTGTACAAGAAATTGTAGAGGTCGATTTGGAATGTTACAGGGTAACATGGGATTGAAATACACAAATAATCCCAGGACCATTTTTCATTAAGGACTTCCAGTCTCCTCCAGATCAGCTGTCCTCTGCACCAACCGGTTGGAGCTCATCTCTCCCTCTTCCTGGTCACCTCTTGCAAAGGCACCAACACAATGTTGATTCAAGCATCTAAGAAATTCCATAGTAAAGAAACCTGTTCTGTTTACCCGAGAAGCTCTCAAACTTATAATTACGGAAACCTTCTTTGGTATAGTGTTGGTTCCCACTTAATGAGCAGATCTTTCATCCTAGAGACCCAAATGCAGAGTGGTCTTTGCGTTCTGCTCAGAGGATGCGACACCACCACAAATCCATGTTTCCCGCTAAGAGACCAGGACACCGCAGTCACACCTGGACACTGGTGTCTGGTACAGTGCTTGCCCACAAGCTTTGGGAGCCCAGGCGTCCTGCATGGCTTGTCCAGAGGATCCAGATCTTTCCCAGTCCTCCCTTTAATTTGGGTGTCAGGCCATGGTCACGGGCCCTCTTTCCTTCATTCTTTCTCACACCACACCCCTGTTCTTGGCTCGTGCCCTCCAAACTGACACCTCACTGGACCACCAGCCTGATTTTCATTTTGTGATTTTGTCCTTTGGGTCCCCTCCTGGATTGTCCCTCTGACATCTGTTTTTTATCCCCCAAATCACCCTGGCTAAACCACCTCCCACCATATAATGTGGTCAGGCCCTCCTCACCTGCTGCGATCCCTCACGACCTTGTGGCTGACTGGGACTTCTGTTCACTGCCACTGCCCAGCATGGTGAGAGACACTGTAGCATATATTTCTATCCAGGGAGAAGATGCGAATTCAAAATTCGCAGCATGGTTTCAACTGGATAGGTATCACTTTTGTTCTCCCATTGAACCGAAAGATGCTAAGTCAAACCATCCAAGGTCAGAGAGCGTTGGCCGTGCACAAATAACAAGGAGATTTAGGATGTGGGGAACTGGGAGTTCCCTGAAAAATCATTTCAACTGTGTAGCATGTTTGAAAATGTTCGTAACAAAATGTTGCAGAAAATTCAAGCAACACTCTTTCTATAATGTGTTCTGTCAAAGGACATGGTTCACCCACTTTGTTTACAGAAAAGGGAGCAGTGGGCCCCAGGGAGGTGGGTTGAGCTGCCCACTGGGCAGCGGGGGACTGCTTCCACTCTTGAATTCTCTATGGAATCTCTTTGACTCTGTGCCTCTCATCTCCTAGCTGAAGACCCAAACTTGACTTCACTCATCTGTTGAGAAACACTCATATGTATTTACAGGGAGTTATCTGCAGACCACGCTCAGAGCCACATCCCTCTACTCTAGCTGGCCTGGCTGTGTTGCATGTCCTCACATCTCGTTGTCTGGGTCTTCTTAACCATACCTGGATTATGCACAGGGCCCCAAGGGAAGAAAAGGGCTGTCACTCCACAGGACGCTTTCCAAATGCATTGACCCTCCTTTTGCTACTGGAAGAGGCAACATAATAGCGACATCACAGGCGAAGTCAAAGTGGGTTCCTGCATGGTGAACCAGCTTAGGAAAAGGAAGTATCTGCAGTCTACACAGGGTTAATATTACTATACCAGGAAATGTGCAAAAAGAATATGAGAGTTGTTCAAACAATTCCTTGTGTCACCCCTTCTGTGTGTGGACAGTGAACTTGTGTGGTACATGGAGCAGGTAGAATGGGGAGAGGGAGACTCGGGAGGGCCTTCCATTGGCATAGAATTATTGGTGATCCTTGAAGTCATGGCACCACTTAACATCCCAAAGATTTTAAGGAAGTCATTGTATTCTGAAAAAGAACAACCACACTTCTGAAGAAAGCACTTATCAGGTTCCCTAAGACTATTTCAAGAGAAGCCAAAAGTCTTAAATGCCCACCCCACACTCCCAGAGCAAAAGCAGCTCAAAGTGGAGTGAGAAATAGCCAAAGGGACAGCAAACTCACTGGAGAGTAGACTGGAGCCTTTGTGTCTTTGAATACCTAACTGAACTATTTGTTTTCAATTAATACTTAACTCTATGACCAAGATGAGTCATTACATGTTTTTAAACCATAGAGTATTAAAGAGATGGCCTAGAATATGGAGGAGGACTTTAAGTGAGATATGATAATTGCACGTGTCAACTTGACTGGATCACGGGGTGCCCAGATATTTGACTTAACATTATTTCTGAGTGTGTCTGAGTATTTCCAGTGGAGATTAGCATTTGAGAGGGTGAACTGAGTAAAGCAAAATTCTCTCTCCTCTGTGGATGCACATCATCCAATCCTTTGGGGTTCTGGATAGGACATAAAGGCAAAGGAAGGAGGAATTCACCCGTTCTGCTTCCCGCCTGCTTGAGCTAGGGCATCAGTCTTCTCCTGCCCTGGACTGGGATTTATGACCCTGGCTGCCCTGGTTCTCAGACTCTCTAACTGGACTGCATTACTCCATCAGCTTTTCAGGTAACAGAACATCTCAGCCTTCGTAATCATGTGGGTCAATTCATTCTAATCTGCCTCTCTGTCGCTCTGAAGAACCCAGCTAACACATGAGGAATGATGGATTATAAAGATTCTCTATAACCAGAAAACCCCATAGTCCATCTGACTCTTCAGCCCATCCCTGGGAACATCTCATCTGACCTGTGTGTCCTTTATCCAAGGACAAATGGTAGGACCCCAGACCCCCAAACCAGTGCAGGGATGCAGCCAGCAGGCCCTGGTCTCTGAAGGGATCACAGCACAAATCCCCCATCAAACACGAGATGAAGCCAGGCAGCAGCCAGAATCCTCAGCAGCTGCTTCTGGGTAGCTCAAGTGGTGTCAGCAGCAGCAGGAAGGCAGGAGAAATAGCTCCATGATTCGCCAAGCCCAGCTTCGAGCTGCTCAGTCTCGTGGTAAAGGGAACAACTGTCAGCTCCACCTGCCCTGCCCACAGATGCTGCGGAATGTTGAGAATTTTGTCTAATACCCCACATGGTCACTCTCAGTCCCCCCAAAGGGATTGAAGACTGCTTCTACACATGGTGAACAACGTTTCCAGGGAGAACAAAAGAAAAATGAGGAACTCAAGCAAAGCAGAAGAAGTCAGGCAGCGGTGTCCAATGTCACAAAGATGAAGTTAGCAAGAGAGGAAGTTGGACTCAACTGCATTGAAGCACATGCAGTACCTGTTACAGATTCAGAGTGCCAGGGGATGGGACCCTAGGGGCACAGTCATCCTAAAATCTGGACATGGAGAAGAGGGAATCTGAATCCTGAGTTCATTTAGCCACAGGTTCTTCATTAGAATTTGAATCTTTTAAATGAATTTAGAAACCATATTTACTTGCTTTTTTTTTCTAGTTGGAGAATTTATATACTCATTAGATTAACAAAGGAGTCCAGGGCCCCAAACCTACTCTTCTTCAGTACCACTGCAAACCTTCCCAGCAAGTCATGGGAGAATAAAGCCATGATCAGTTGATATTCTGTATAATAATCAATACTGAGGGTCAGTTCTAGAGTAAACTGCTTTTAAGACAGTGTCATATTAGTCCTGGGGTTGGCACTAGCCACTAACATCACTGCCTTTTAGAGATGAGGGAGCCAGGCCTTGCAAGTTGATTTCCTCAACGTTACACCACAGTCAACTTCAAGGTTAGGTTGCAGGCAGTCTGAGTCCAAAGCAGCAGGTGTAATTACCTACCTGCCTGCAGCCCACCTCATCACAGGAGGAACTGCTTCCTGATACAGATGGCACAGGGGTCCCAGGGGAAGATCCTGTGCCCCTTACTTTGAAACCAGAAAGACGGTGCAAACCATGTGAAACCAAGTCTTTTGCCTGTGTCTGCACAATTCTTTGAATGACTTGGGCTTCATTCTGCAATTTAAAGGCTGTTGGTAGATTTTGGCATTTCTTAAAAATCATCTTCTAGGAATATCTCATTCTCAGAACAGTTCCTTCAAAGAAATACCAAAATTTTATCTCTGCTTCTTGCTTGCAAGGTACTTTGGGCAAGGAACTTAGGTTCACTGTGCTTTATTTTCTTTTTCTCATTCTTTGAATCATTATCCATATTATTATTATGCTATGTGTGTGTGTGTGTGTATATATATATATATATATATATATATATATATATATATATATCTTTTCATAACGCATAATAAAGTCACTTAATTTAATGAAGCATGGAAAACCCAGAAACTATATATATATATATATATATATATATATTTAAACAATATATATGTATATTTATATTTTTAATATATATATTTAATATATATAATATATATATTAATGACAAGAAAAATATAGACTCCTTTTAGTAAATTATGAATGCACAAATCCTCACCAAAGGAAGGATATGGATCAAATTGTAAAGCTTATTATAAAAATAGCTCCTGAGTTGAGATGGCTATTTATTAGAAATATTACATTAGAAAATATATCAATATAATACCCCATGTCAATAAGTAAAATGGCATATTGACTCCTTGATAAACTGAAAAACAATGACATTCAATTCTATATTTTTTTAAAAAGCAAACTACAAATAAAAATTGTAATAATAACAAAAGCTCAAATTAACTGTTTGTCTATTAATTCCATAATTATGTATTGTGTCACAGGTACATCAATGAACAAAACAAAGATCTCTTGCCTGTGAGGATCCCATTCTAGCTATGGTATACATTGAGGAGTGGGATATCTGGGTCAAATGGTGGTCCCATTCCCAGTTTCCATGGAGAACAGATCATACACAATAAACATAATAAATAAGTTAATTACATAGTGTTCGTGTCAGTTATCTATTGCTGTGTAACAAACAACTCTAACCTCCATGGTTTATAAAAACAATCCTGTTACCACTTGTGAGTCTCTGGGTTATCTATGCTCAGCTGTGCAGTCTTCTGCTCCATATGTCATCAACTGGCATTGGGGTTGGAATGTTCTGGTGGCTCAATAACACGCCTATCAGTCAGTGGATGCTGGTTGTCCAATTGGAGCTCAGCTGGGATGTGGAATGGAGTGAACATATATGAGCTTTTCCTGAGTTTCAGCTTCTTCCCATGGGATGGGTTCCAACAGACAGCATCTCATCAGTAGGCTTTCCAAGAAGGAGGAAGCAAAGTCAACCGTCTTTTCTAAGTAAAAAGCCTGCAATGGGCAGAGTGTCACTTTATCCACAGTTCATTGGTGAAAGAAGTCAGAGAGCCAATTCTGACTCAAGTAGGTGGAGAAACAGGCTGTCTCTGGATGGAAGAAGAGGCAGCCATGGGGCCATCTTTAATCTATATCATATGTGAGAAAATGAGGTCATCTGTTGCGTATGTGGGAAAGGGGAAATAGTCCCCTGGAAAAAAATGCAAAAAGAACAAAGTCAGAAGGCTGGGTTTGGGTGGGAAGAACAGGTCTCAGTTGGGAGGCAATAACTTATAACAAAGATATAAGGTGGTAAAAGAGCCTGAGATATCTGGAGAAAGAGCATATATCAGGTTCAGGGAAGAGCAAGACCAGGGGGTGCAGCCAGAGTAGAGGGAGGCAAGAGCAAGAGGCACCAGTTATGTGGCTAGAAATAAAGAGTGGGTTACGTAGTTTTGTCAAACAACAGACCTGTCATTGAAATGGAGACATGAAGAATTAGAGCAAAAGGAGAGAAGCACAGATATCCAGGTGAGAGATGGTGGCACCAATGGAAAGGTGAAGAACTCTGAGGCTTCTGAGGTATTTTGAAGGCAGAGAGGTAGTGACCTGCAGATTTAAGTTAGTAGAGAGAGGAAGGAGCAAAAGTCATCAGGTGGATGCAGCTGCCGTTAAGCCAGAAGGATCCAGCCAGAGGACTGCAGGGTTCTGGGGCAGCCAGGATTCCAGAGGTCAGCTTTGGCCATGTTGAGTTTGGAGGCCTGTTTAGACCCCCAAACCAAGCTGGGCTGGAGCTCTGCACCAGCCAGTCCCCACTGCATGGAGTGAGTAAGCTCACCAGTGGAGGGAAGGCTGGGGGAGAAGCTCACCACCTGAGCACACTTGAATCCCACACCCCTCCAGGTAAGTGTCGTAAAGGAGGATGTGCTGACACATTGTTTTCAATCAATTCGAGTGTCTTAGAAAACCCAAGAGACTTCAATAAAAGTCTGCTTGAATTAGTAGAATTCCATAAAATAGACAAATTCAAGAGAAGCACACTGAAGATGGGTTTTAGACATAACCAATCAAAATATGTTGGGGGGGAAGCCCATTAATAACATCAACGTATAATTACCCAAGTATTATTCTTAACAAAAATTCCTAATATTTATACGAAGAAAAATACCTGAATACCTACTAAAATCACATGGTATGTGGCCCGTCACTTGCCTTTGTTTTTTTTTTGTTTTTTTGTTTTTTTTGGAGCCTTCTCTCCTGATGCGTCTTGTGCTTGGCGAGTGTCTCCATTGCCTGTCTTACCTCAGGGTCCAGGGACTTCATCACACAGGTCCTTCTATGGAATGTCCTATGGCATATCTTCAGGGCAAGACCAGACCAGACACAGAGGCATCACTAAAGTGCCCATAGCCCTGCTCCTTCCAGGAATGGTTCTGTCTAATCCACCAAATCCAGAGGTGGAGAAAGCAAGGTCTCCATTTTATGGATAATGGGTGAGGAGACGGTGCTGCCTCAAGTCCGACAGAGGGTGACCACAGAGCTGCGATTCGATTGAGTGTGGCTTCAGGTTCCACAGACGATATCACACTCTGTTCATTCTTTTTTTTTTTTAATTCGGGGAATGGAAATCAGATGACAATTATGCTAAAATTGTATGTTCGTATGGAAATAGATGTCAGTGTCACTTATGGGGTTATTAGTCTGTGGTGTCGGTTGTCTTTTCCTCACCGTATATTTCCCTCCCAGATACTCTGTTATGGTCTGGATCTGGAATGTCCCCCCAAAGCTATGGTGTTGAAGACTTGTCCCCAAGGCAGCAATGTCCAGAGGTGGAACTTCTGAAAGGTGATTGGCTCCTCGTGAGAAGTCTGACCTTCCTGGTGGATTAATCCACTGACGGCTGAATGTTCATCAAAAGGGCTCCTGCATCTGATGCGGCAGTCCTGTCCCTCCTCCATTTCAAATCAGTTCTCTGAGCTCCCTTACCTAAGGGACAATTGGGGTTACAGAGAAGGCAGTAGAAGGTTACCGAAGGTTCTGGCACATTCTGCCCATGCCAGAAGACCTGGCAGAAAAAGTGAGGGGAGATCCTGGGGCTGGGGGCGGACTCTCTCCTGCTGGGGAAGGCAGACCAGGTGAGGGTTCTTCCAAAGCACTCCCTTACCCCACCACGGGGTCCCCAGGAAGCTGCTGTCCCTTGGCTGTGTCACGGTCTATCTCCCCTCAATAGAAAGTCTTCCAAATGCCTAGGCCCTTCCTACCTTTTACTCAACCTTGTGTCTCCGAGAACTACGGAAAAGGAGTCCCTGCGCCCAGAAATCCAGCCAGAAAAACTTTTCCTGTGTCTAAATAGTAGCTCTGCTGGAGAGCTTTAAGTCCCTCTGCGGGTACAGTGTTGGGGCTCTCTCAAGGACGCCCAGTGTGGGCTTATGGTTCCAAATACTTTGTCCAAACCCAGAGTCTTAGAAAGTATGTGCAGAGAGGAATCCTCCAGTTTGGTGGAGAATTCATTCAGACTTGCGATTCAGTTTTTCATGAAATAGAAATAAGGGGCCAGGGTGTAGCTCAGTGGTACAGCACAGTGTATGCAAGGCCCTGAGTTTGAGCCCCAGTATGAGAGAGAGAGAGAGAGAGAGAGAGAGAGAGAGAATAGAGAGGGACACAGGACGCTTCTTGCACCTTCTTGTGTGCAGCTGAGTTTACACCTGTCTCATCCATAGCCCAGGTGTCACACTCCTTCCCCTTGGGTAAGGGGGCCCCTGACAGGGGGAGGGAGACAGGGAGCTCAGGGCCGCTTCCTCCCTGCTGGCTGGGCCCCAAGGGCCCTGGGTCTGGTGTCCTGAACCACAGGGCCCTCCAGCTGGACCCACAGGAGCTCATGGCATGGGGGGACCCTTCCCAGGTCTCCTGCCTTCTCTCTCTGTCTCTCTCTCTGTCTCTCTCTCTCTCTCTCTCTCTCTCTCTCTCTCTCTCTATTTATTTGTTTTTTATTCTAGCTTGTTATCTATGACAGCAGAACGCATTACAATTCATATTACACCTGTAGAGCACAGAGTTTCATGTCTCTGGTTGTTCATAAAATAGAGTCACAATGTTCCTATCATCACACATGTGCTTAGGGTAATGACGTCCTTCTCTTTCCTACCCCCATGCCCACTTCTTTCTCCTCCTCCACTGTGCCCTAGCTAGAGTTCGTCTAACCCTCCCATACTCTCCCTCCCCACCCCTATTATGGACCAGCCTCCTCATATCAGAGAAAACATTGGGCATTTGGTTTTTGGGGATTGGCTGACTTCACTTAGCATTATCTTCTCCAACGCCATCCATTTCCCTGCAAATGCCAGGATTTTATTCTCTTTTATTGCTGAGTAATATTCCATTGTGCATATAGGCCACATTTTTTTATCCATTCATCCACTGAAGGGCATCTAGGTTGGCTCCACAGTTTAGCTATTGTGAATTGTGCTGCTATAAACATTGATGTGGCTGTGTCCCTGTAGTGTGCTGTTTTTAAGTCCTTTGGGTATAGACCGAGGAGAGGGATAGCTGGGTCAAATGGTGGTTCCATTCCAAGTTTTCCAAGGAATCTCCATACTGCTTTCCAAGTTGGCTGCACCAATTTGCAGTCCCACCAGCAATGTATGAGTGTGCCTTTTCCCCACATCCTCACCAGTACTTATTGTTTGTCTTCATAATAGCTGCCATTCTGACTGGAATGAGATGGTATCTTAATACTTTAAGTTTTGATTTGCATTTCTCTAATTGCTAGAGATTTTGAACATTTTTTTCATATATTTGTTGATTGATTGTATATCCTCTTCCGAGAAGTGTCTGTTTAGTTCCTTGGCTCATTTGTTGATTGGGTTTTTTTTTGTTGGTGTTAATATATTTGAGTTCTTTATATATCCTAGCTCATCTGATGTGCATGTGGTAAAAAATTTGCTCCCAAAATTTAGGCTCTCTATTCACTTCACTGATTGTTTCTTTTGCTGAGAAGAGGCTTTTTAGTATGAATCCATACCTTTTATTGATTCTCAGTTTTAATTCTTGTGCTATATGAGTCTTAGTAAGGAAGTCAAGGCCCAATCTGACATGATGGAGATTTGAGCCTACTTTTTCTTCTATTGTAAGCAGTGTCTCTGGATTAATTCCTAGGTCCTGGATCCATTTCAAGTTGAGTTTTCTGCAAAATAAGTGATAGGGGTTTAATTTCATTTTGTTGCATATGGATTTCCAGTTTTCTTAGCACCATTTGTTGAAGAGGCTATCTTTTCTCCAATGTATGTTCTCAGAGCCTTTGTCTAATATAACTGTATTTATATGGGTTTGTCTCTGTGTCTTCTATTCTGTACCATTGGACTACCAGTGTATTTTGGTGTCAATACCATGCTGTTTTTGTTACTATTGCTCTGTAGTGTAGTTTAAGGCCTGGTATATGATGCCATCTGCTTCATTCTTCTTGCTAAGTATTGCTTTAGCTATTCTGGGTCTCTTATTTAAAATAAGAGACCCAGAATAGCTAAATGCTGAGGTGTGTTTCTCATGTAATTCCCCAGCTTTTGTTATCCAAAGGGAAGGGTGCCCTCTTGGGGACAGAGGCCCTGAGATTCCAGCTCCCCAGGGACCAGATGCCCCTTCCCAGGCCAACGCTCCTTGTGGCTATTTCCAGGATCCACTGATAAAGCAAAGCTGAGGTATCCCCAGGCTGTTTAGAAAGTGTCCAGCTAAGTTGCCCTCACTCCTTCTGTCCCTAGTTGTCACCCTAACTGAGATGGGACCCTAATTTCCCAAAGTTTCTTCCTGATCCCTAAGTGTCCCCCCACCCCCAGAGAAGTTAACATCCCTTGATCTTTAGAAGCCTAATTTTCAGATTGGGAGTTTATGTATATATGACACGTATTTTTTATTTTACTACTTTCCCATGCTTTCTGGGCTTTCTCAAAGTTTGAGTCATTCTTATATTTGCAAAAGAAAAGTACATATTTCAGCTCCATCCTGGTGGCATCGATGGCCCCTTGTTAGGAAGTCCCCAGAGTGCACAGTGACAGTGGCTGACCATTGTTCCAAACCTTGTTAGAGAATCCTGGTTTTGAATCAGTCACAATATTACAAAATGCTGCTGTTTTGCTATTAAAACCTTCCCCTCCGACTTTGATATAGTCATGGGTGGCACCAAATGAAGGTTTTTGTTCACCAAACGTTTCTCCCAGAATAGAAACTGCCCACAATATTTTTCTTGGGGAGAACATTTGTCTGACGATGTTCCCTGTTGACATTCTTGAGCTGATGTCCTCCCTTCTGCAAAGCTGAGCACAAAAAGGCCTGATCTGTTTGCCATTCTGTGTTTTGTAACCCAAACTCTGCCAGTTGAGGTAAGGACACATTTCTTGGTCAAACCCATTCAACACTTGGACTCTCAGCTGGCAAATTCCTGGAATGCCAGCAGTTCCCAGGATGGGGGCGGGGGGGCATTGCAGACTTAAAGCAGGGCAAGTGGCCCAAAGCCTTTTCTTCTTATCCTCTCTGGCTGCTCTCAACAGCTTCCAGCAAAAGGAAAATTATAACAGCGCTCTTTGGGTAAGGATAGGGTTTCCACGACCCCAGTCTCTTTAGGGGGGTACCTACCCACAGATGAAAAACGGCCAGCCCCAGAGGAAGCAGCTGCCCCCTCCCCCCGCCAATCCAGGTTCTGGGGGCTTGGCTCTTAAAACACACACCTGTTGCAAGGGAGCGATTGCACAGAGGACCTGGTAAGTCGGATGCACCAGGAGAGGATGATAAGTGTATTTTAGTACAGTTCCTGCTGCCCTAGCCAAGAGAGAGAGAAAAAAGAAAAGCCCCACATGATTTAATAGGATTGCTGCAAATCATAATAACAAAACATTCATTTGACAGGGTCGGCCAGACTCTTGGACGTCTCTCTACTAGGGTTTCTATGGTGACGATGTTCATTCTAAGTGTAGAACAAACACCGATTTGCGACATCCATCAGAGGCTGCACACCCATCCTCCGCCCTCATGCTTTCCCCTGGCATTGGAGGCTGAGATATGAGGAATGTGCCCTGGAATGAGACTGCTGAGCCACTGAGACCCTTTGCCTTCTCCTCTTCCCAGAGAGGAGTGTTCAAAGACTTGGAGTTGAAGGCACACTGGGGAGGGCTGAGGGGGTCAGTATTGGACCCAAACCAGCTTGTCATGGTTCATAGTCACCATGTTCATCCTTTCCACTATTGTGGGTCTTTCTGTTAGATTACTTGCCTGATGGAAAAGATTTTTATTACAGAATTTCTTCCTTAAAAGAATTTCTGAGCCTCTTCTGCTCAGACAAATCTAGAGCAGCATTGCCAACAGAGACCACGAATCCCCATAGAGATCCAGAGTGTTTTTTCTTTTGATCAGTGTCTGGTCTGCTACTCAAATGCAGATACAGATAAGCATGGGGAGTGGCTTTCTGTCAGGAAGAACCAAATGGTAAAGCCGTGCTGGAAATGACCCCAGAGGCTGACCACGTGGCTCACCATAAACGCTCAACACCAAACGACATCCTAGCACTGGGGTGGCCAGAGCTCAGCTCGGCTGCCTCCACATGTGACCAAGATGTGGCTCCTGTGTCCCACAGAGCAAGAGACAGGCTAACCTCGATGTCTTATGCAGTCCTGTCCCTAGGACGGCTACTACGATTCCATCCATATCAGCACTAAAAGGCTCCTGTCTTTTTAAAAAGCTGTTCCCTCACCCTTGTGTATCTTTAGCTCTGCACAGAAAAATAAAACATTTTGCTTTGTTTTCAAGTCCATCTTGGTTTACTTTGGCAAAGTCCTGATGCAGAAGGAAACTCAACAGGCCAACCTGGCGGAACACCCAGTGTGCAGATCAGCACAGCAAGGGTGAAAGAGCCAGGGGACTGTCCCCACCGTCTCCTGACATAACTGACGCCGTGGCCCAGGGCCTGATGATAGCAGGGAGCGGGTGGCAAGCAGGAGCATTTCGAGATGAAGGGGTGTTTTGGACAATGTTTGATCTGGGAAGGTCGGCCTTCCTGTGCACGAGGCAGAGGTCAGGCTGAGGTCGCTCCCTGGTTTTGAGCAAGCCTTGTTCCAGGAAGTTGGTTTGTTATTTTGGCAAGTGACTGTGTGTAACGATGCATGTTGGGGGTCAGGTTTCCTGTTGCAGGGAGTTCTGATGGGTTCCTGAGATTTACATAAATAGGCCTTCAAATATTGACTAACCGTGTAATGGGAGAAAGGGAATTTCAACCCCATGGTATCTGCAGGGATAAACAGTTGGGGAACATGCAGCCTCTTTCTACACTGTGACAATTATTTGAATCCATGCATAGGAATTTTCTGTCTGCACTTTTCTTCCTTGCAAAATATTTCAAGTTCCAAAAGTCGGAAGGGACCCCTGCTAACGTGCTTCGAGATGACCTGCAAAGGGTATCACCCCTTAATGTTTTTTGATTTATCCTCTCTCTTGCTTTTCAAAACCAAACCAAGCTGGCCTGGTGGTGCAGGCCTGTAATCCCAGCAACTTGGAAGACTGAGGCGGGAGGATCACAAGTTCAAGATCAGCCTCAGCAATGGAGTGAGACCCTGTCTCAAAATAAAAAAATAAAAAGGACTAAGGATGTGGCTCGGTGGTAGAGCACCCCTAGTTTCCACCCCCAGTTCAAAAAAAAAAAAAAAGAAAGAAAAAAACAACCTCAGAAGTAGCAGAAAATTAGTCACCTTCAGAATTGCAGACAAAATAAACCCGGCACCCTTCCCCGCCAAAGATTCCAAGAAAGGACCTTGTAAATATTGTGACTTATTAAAACAACAAGGCTATAATTCATTTCACCTCTTGAAAAAGTCAAAACAGTTCTCTGTTCACCTCCACAAGAACCCTGAGAAGTTAGCAATGCAGTCGACAGTTCCTTTAAAAGGCTATTTGGCTCATTCAAGTTTTTAGGTGGCTTAAGCTGATTCCTAATCCAAATGCTGCTGTCCAGAGCATTGGCTGAGGCCAGGTCTGTTGGCAGCTGGATTTCCAACATTATCCTCTGGACCATGTTCTAGGTGGACCCTAAGAGATCTGACGCTATTCCTTGACCTTCATTCAGCTGTCCACAGTGACTCCCAGCCTAGAAAGTGAAAGTGTACTTCTGAGAACTGTTCCCACCTACAGGAAGGAGCTGTGTGGTCCCCATTACCCCAAGCCCTGAACTAGAAACAGGCTGCAGAGTGCATGCTCGAGTGTGTGCATGTGTGTGTTCATGTGCATGTACGCGCTGGCTTGCCCTGGTGCAGCCTCCCTGGGAGAGGAAAAGGGCAGGCTCAGCCCTGTCTTTCTCCTGGGAAGGGTGATGAACTCAGAGAGCCCTGAGAAGTGCTGAGGACCAGCTACAATGCCTTCTGTCCAGCCTCATCTCAAGAGAATTCTTCAGGTCTGCAGAGGCTGTCCCCAAGCCAGCTCCTACGCACCTCCCAGGAATTCAGGCCCGCATTCAGGCTGGGGAGACCAAAAATCCCCTGGGATTTTCTGGTCAGAACCCTTTTGCAGCTGTGGCCTAGTGAGTTTGCAGGCAGGGAAGCACCTGGTAACTCTGAGCTGACCTCCTTTCTGGCCCCACACCAGATCACCCTGTTCCCTTTAACTCTCGAAGCAGGGGCTGCGGTGTAACTCAGTGGTAGAGCACTTAGGTCGCATTTGAGAAGACCTGGGTTTCTTCCCCAGCACAGCAACAATAAAAATAGAAAACCTTAAATTTCCGAGACCGGTTCTAACCCCAGTAGCACCTGCCTGGCATCAAAGAACGGATGTTCATAGTTTCCCATGAAACTATATGAACCTACGAAAGTGAAGCTCAATTCTTCCTACTGTTCTCCGAGAGGCGGAGAACCCCCTGGACAAACAGGTTTTCTTCTGCCAAGGCAGATCAGAAAGAGAAAGCACATGTTCACCACGTCTGCACGTGTGTCCAGACACAGACACATACGAGCACGTAGGTACTAAGGAGGACTTATGGGTGTACAAATAAATGGGTGTTTAGATTCACTGTTAAATATACCGCAAGGACAGGAAGCTGCATACAGCAAACATGTAGCCTAGTGAAGCCTTATAAGGAAGATGTATTCGTCGCCCCCAGCACCCAGAAGGGAACCTCTCACAGCCCCCAGGAACCCACTCCCAAGTTGCTCCCTTGGAGCTGAATTCTAAGGTCATCATTTCACTCTTTTTATTTTTTTAACATATTATTACCCAAGTGTGCATTCTGGTGCAGGGGTGCCTAGATTTATCTATATTTCCTTTTTTTATTACATGTGTAAGTCAGTAAGCCCTCACCCCAGATCTAGACATAGGTATGTGTGCACACTAATAGACACACATATGTACACACCCATGAGTACAGATGTGTACAGATGTTACAATGGGCTCAGAGCAACATGAAAGTTCCCACCCTTGCAGGCCGTCCTTGGGAAAGCCAGGCCACCTACGGATTAGGACCATGATTTAGAAGCTTGAAACCCACATTGACCCTGAGCCTGAGCCCTGAGAGCAGTTCCTTGAAGTTCAAAGCCACACCTGATCTCCACGTGAGCCCATGGATCCCTCCTCCGGGACTCCAATAAAACTGTGCCCAACTCTGACCAGCTTCCAAGAAGTGGGGGCACTGGTCACACCACAGTGGGAGTCCATGTGGGCAGCATGGACCAACTCGGACCAACTCGTACCCCCTCGTCAGAGCCAATTGCCAAAATTTCATGAATGTGGGGACCAGGCACAGCATTAACAATTAAAAGCACATAACCCTGCCCTCAGGCTAAGCTGTATTAAAATTGAAGGTAGCAAATTCAACACTTCTCTTCCATTTCACCACATTAGACTGATCTCCGTGCTTTTCAGATTGGTCGTGTCTGGTAGCAACACATCACAAAGGGGTCCTGCACCCCACTTTCTTATTTTTAATTTCAAAAAAAATTTTTAGTTATACATGATAGTAGAATGCATTTTGACATACCATACATACATGAGATAAGTTCCCATGAAACTATATGAACCTACGAAAGTGAAGCTCAATTCTTCCTACTGTCTTTCCTATTCCCATCCCCACTCCCTTCTCTTTATTCCCTTTTGTCTAATCCAGTGGACTTCTGTTTTCTACCCCTCGCCCTGCATTGTGAGTTAGCCTCTGTATATCAGAGAGAGCATGTGGCCTTTGGTGTTTTGGGATTGGCTTCTTTCACTTATCGTGATAGTCTTCAATTCCATCCACTTACTGGCAAATGCCATAATTTCCTTCTTCTCATGGCGGAGTAATATTCCACTGTGTATATAACCACATTTTCTTTATCCAGTCATCTACTGAAGGGCATCTAGGTTGGTTGCATAGCTTAGCTTTTGAGGATTGAGCTGCTGTAAACATTGATGTGGCTGTGTCCCTGTAGTATGCAGAGTCTAAGTCCTTTGAGCATAAACCTAGGAGAGAGATAGCTGGGTGAAATGGTGGTTCCATTCCAAGTTTCCTGAGAAATCTCCATACTGCTCTCTAGAGTGGTTGCACCAATCTGCAGTCCCACCAGCAAAGTAGGAGGGTGCCTTTCCCCGACATCCTTACCAACACTTATTGTTACTTGCACTCTTAGTTGTTTCCATTCTGATTGCAGTGAGATGAAATGCCAGTGTAGTTTTAATTTGCATTTCTCTAATTGCTAGAGATGTTGAACATTTTTTATATACTGTATTTCTTCATCTTTGATATGTCTGTTCAGTTCCTTTGCCCATTTATTGATTGGGTTTTTTTTTTTCTTTGTTGTTGAGCTTTTTGAGTTCTTTCTAGATCCTGGAGGTTAATGCTCTGAGGTGCAGGTGGCAAAGATTTTCTCCCATTCTGTTGCATTAATGATAGTTTCCTTTGATGCAAAGAAGTTTTTTAGTTTGCTACCACCACATTTATTGATTCTTGATCTTACCTTTTGCACTTTAGGAGTCTTATTGAGGAAGTTGGGTCTTAAGCCAACATGATAGAGATTTGGGTCTACTTTTTCTTCTAGTCGGCGCAGGGTCTCTGGTTTAATGCCTAGGTCCTTGATCCACATTGACTTGAGTTTTGTGCAGGGTGAGAGATAGGGGTTTAATTTCATTTTGCTACGTATGGATTTCCAGTTTTCCCAACACCATTTGTTGACAAGGCTCTCTTTTCTCCAATGTGTGTTTAGGGTGCCTTTGTCTAGTAGGAGATTTGTCTCTGTGTCCTCTATTCTGTTCCACTGGTCTGTCATGTCTGCTTTGATGCCAATACCATGCTGTTTTTGTTACGATAGCTCTGTAATATAATTTAAGGTCTGGTATTGTTGCAGGACCCTTTCTAACACTATGTGTGATGCAGCATTTACACACCAAATCACACACTGATGGAGTGTTCACATCATAGAAGTTGGCACCAGCCACATATACCAACACCACACACCACACACCTACACACACCCTAGAGCACCCACATATATCATACATCCACATATCACAAACACTCCATGTACACTACACACACTCACCACACACATTTATACACCACACATGTGCCACACACACATGCATAAAGCACATAAACACTCCATCACATGCATACACGCATCACACACATGAACACACACCAAACACACACAACACTATGTATACCACACACACACACACACACACTCATATACATATCTCACACTCAGAGGACATATATACTGCACTCACACATACACATACCCCACACCACTGGCTCCTTTTCAAGCCCCTGAAGATTCAGGACTAGAACCAGGGTCCATCATGACCACTTTCATGACCAGAAGTCAGAGTGGCCCCAGGATCTGAGAGGAGCTGGAGTGTCTCACCCAGCGTCCAGAGATGGGAGGCCCTGGGCAGCTGGGGGCCAAGGTTGACCAGGGGCCAGGAGAACTCGAAGCCCCTCTGAACAGGGCAGCCCTGCACCCCAGGCCCCTCGGGCAGACAGCAGCCACTGGGCACCATCTCCTGAAATCCCCGCCCCCTGGTGGCATGGGTTGCTTGGGAAGGAGGACAGTCCCCAAGCCAGGATGCCCAGCCAAGCTCTGCCTCTGCCATGGCCACACTGCTTCTGAGGATGGCCCAAGCCCCCCCCTCTTGGTGACAAGGGATCTCTGCTCGGTGCTGGGATGAGACCAGAAAACCACCATCCTCTTCTTCATTCACCTCTTGGTGGCTTTTGGATCCAGAGCTGAGATTTGTCCTTGGTTCTGATAGAGAGCGCCTGAAACCCTAGGACTCTCCTGTCTCTTGTGTGCTATTGAGGTGACTGTGGCCAGAGCCCTAGACAGTTCAGGGTGGGGGCTGATGACGCACCCTGCTCTCCAGAGAGGGGCTGGTGACTGAGTTGGTCACCATGGCCAATGACGTCATCCATTGTGCTGTCACAATGACACCTGGGTGGAAAGCTTAGGAAGCTTCTGAGGTGGTGACACATCCACGTGTCAGATGGGGGGTGCTCCCCAAGAAGGCAGGGGAGCCCCACACCTCTTTCCTCAGGATTTGCGCTACACCTCTCTTCTCCTGGGCAGGTCCTGAGTCCTATCTTCATACTAAAGCTCAGTTCCTGAGCTCTGTGGGTCATTCCAGCAAGTGACCAAACGGGAGGGATTTGGGGGGAGCCCTGATTCATAACTGGCTGTGCAGAAGTGCAGAGGTAGGGGCTCGGGAAGCTCCTTAGGAATCTTTGGGCTCTGAGCCCTTAACCTGCAGAGCTAATGGATTTGAGTTGGGGACACACTGTTGGGGACTTGAGAATTGTCTGGAACAACTTCAGGACTGTCCCCTCTCCCCTCTGAGAACGCCAATGTTCCTTGTTGTTCTAGAAGTCTGAATTCAAGGGTGCCCACTGCGCTCTCTGCTTGCCTGTGGAAGGCAGCTCTGCCCACCCATCCACCCCATTGCCTGGCAGGGTCCTGGGATGGCCCCCGGCATGTGTCACCACAGAGAGGCACAGATGGGTCTGCAAAGCTGTGTCCTTCCCAAACAGACTGGTTTGCCCTTCCACTGCCTCTCCCGGGTGCCCCACCCATGCCTCCAACCCAGAGGCCCAGCTCAGGAGCCCCTTTTCACAGGTCCCCAGGGCCCTGCCGTGGATTGTGGATCCCCGGCCTCCGGGACACTGCACTTCCTACCCTGTCTTCCCGGCACCTCCCTCCCAACTCTGCAGCCTGGGCCACTCCCAGCAAGTTCCTACTGACCACAAGGTTCAGGAGCAGAGGGGCAGGTCCAGGGCAGAAGCAAAGGCCAAACGCTGAGGTTGATCTGCGAAAGAGACCAAATACACAGGGACATCCCATAGGGAGTCCATTCCAGCGGCTGTGACAGGCAGCCAGGGACAGAGGGTCTACCCACCCCCACCCTGTCCTCAGTCAAAACTGATCGGTGCCCCTTCAAGGAGCCCAAGGTCGCATCCAAAGGGCTTCTGGAAGTCACTGTTTGCTTGTGTCCCCCCAACCCCCATGCCTGGCCTTTCCAATCACCTCAGCAGAAGAGTCCCCAAACACGAGCACAACTCTGAACCAGGAGGATCCCCGGAGAGGCTGAGCCCAGCTCTGGGACCGACCGCGAGCCAAGGCTGCACCGCAGAGGCTCACCTGGGCTACAGGCTCGGAGGCTGGGCTGGTGGAGAGGCAGCTCGTCACGGCAGAGGGACAGCCCTCTCCTCCTGGACAGGTGCGAAGAGAGAGGAGCGAGGGGCTGCGGTCCACAGTCCCCTGCAGGACACTGCCCCGTCAGCCTGAAGACCCAGGCCGCCTGTGACATGTTCCACGCCGAGGAGAAGTGCCACCGTAGAGGCCCTGCCTCCATCTTATCATCTGTCTGGTGGGATGAGACACACGTTTCCTTCCTGGGCCGGACCGACTTGAAGACAGGCTCAGGGACCTCTGCCAATAGGAGGAGGTGACACCGTTCCCGGATGTCACATCTTCAAGTTTCGGATGTCCTGTTCACCTGTGTGTTCTGATCCTTTTGCTCTGGAAACTAAACAAACAGTGCAAGAAACCCCGGGCCGTCTCTGCAGAGGGTTCTTTGTCCAGGTCTAACAGGGTGGCTCACAGCGGGTGCGGGGCTCAGCACTGGGGACGCTGGACCAGGCGTGTCCATTCAAGGGTTTGGCGTTGGGAATGCTGGACCGCACACTACGTGTTCCAGGGTGGGCAGCTCCCAGGCAGGACTTCCCCACGCAGGCAGCCTGGGTGGGGCGAGAACTCCGACGTGCATTCTATGGGGAAGGCTAGGGGGGCCAGACTCTGCTCAGGGGCTGCAGGCCTGGCTGGGGAGGCCTCTCAAGGCCTCTGGGATTGGGAGGGAAAGAAGGCCACGCTGCTCGGCAGGACAGCCTGCTTAGGCTCCTTAATATGCCAGATGCGTCCCTTGGAAGTCAGGTGCAGAGGACACGGAAAGATCAGCTCCTAGTTTACCACGGAGAGACTAGAGTGGGTCCAGCTCTCCTTCATCTGCTTGGTTTCAAGAGGCAGGACGGGCCTCACGTGGCTGCTCCACATCCCCCAGGGAGTCTGGCGGGATCCACTTCACGGCCCAAACCCCAGGCCCCGCGGCCTGGCATGAGAACCAGGCAACCTCACAGGACCTGCTCTCTGGAGGGGAGACTCTTGGGTCCTCTTCCCCCTGGAGCCACCGCGATGGGCGCTTGCATTGCTACAGCTCAGAGCTCCAGTGTGAGCCAGGAGGGGTGCCTTGGGGCTCAGCCCTGGTTGATGGTGCCCAGAGGGGCATGTCACCTGCAGGGGACCTGGCTGCAGCCCCTCTGGTGAAGCCTGAGAACGCGTGCCTTGCTCATTCCATGGAGGGCTCCAGAGCTGGGCACTGGTCCACCCGCCATGTCACCCACGGTCTGGAGCCACTCGCAGGGTGATGAGCACCCTGTTCTGGGCCGGGACTGGGCCAGCGCCGGCCTCCTGGGAGACCCCCCCAGGCCAAGACTCAGGGGTCACGGCGGCTCCAGCAGAAGGGCCCTCTTCACTTTGGCCTCTGCCTCTGACATGCTCCCCTTCATCCTTTCTGCTACGGCCTGACCTCCCAACCACCCAGCACCACCAAGTCCCCTGACCTCCCACTCTCAGTCCCCGGGCCTCAGCTCCCTCCCCAGCCATTTCCACCAAGAGAAGTATGTGCCCCACCCCCCATGATCCCAGGAGAGCCGGACCTCAGGTCCTGCCAGGGGGAAGGGGCAGAGCTGGGCTCAGAATCCCCCGCGGGGTTCCAGGCCACAGTAGGTCTGGGACCAGAGAAGCCGGCTCTCTGACCCATTTCACACTCCACCCCCATCCAGGTGGCCTTCAGCTGAGCAGGCTCCTGCAGGTCACATCCGACACTCTGCCACTATTCGAAGACTCAAAATGGCCACAGGAAGCAGGACTGTGCTGGTCAGGAGGAGGGGACCCCCATGACCACCCTGGGCACTTCCCTGCCCCATCCAGGCTTGGTTTGACCCAGGCAGGCAGGGACCCAGGCAGGCTCCATCTGCAGAGACCAAGTGTGTTTCTGTTGCATTTAAAGCACTGGTTTAGGTGACATCTGACTCATCCTGCCTTGCCCTATGGCCCTCAGCAATGTACTAGGGAGCTCATTCCTTGGGTCAACTTCTTTCTTTCTTTTTCATAAGGAGCTACAGTAGCCTGGGAAAAAAAATAAGAGGACCACACCTTCCCACGTACCCAGGCAGCACTTGGAGAAATAAGGCCCTGATGTGTCTGGATCCAGGGCTCCCAGTCTCCTACGGTGAACTTGGCCCCTGCCTCTCCAGGCAGGTGAAGGAGCCAGGTGAGCACATTCATCAGACGGTGAACGCCCCCGGCCAGACAGCCCTCAACAACAGCGGCTGCTGGAAAACTGTCATTAGGCGCCAAGAACCCAAACAGCCCTGAACTCCATAACCCGCTCCCTGGGCAGGCCCCAGAGCCAGACGGAAAGATCCAGAGGGGAGGGCTGTCGGAACGTGACCTCCTGAGTTCACACGCACCCAGGAACCCCTGGATCAGTCATGATTTCAACATCCCCAACACCAAAGCCTGCTTCTGGATGGCTCTGTCCCCCACCCCACCCCCCAAGCAAGGACATGCCTTAGATTGTCCCTGCTAACAAGGTCTCCCATTCTGCAGATGGGGAAACAGAGGCGGGGTTTTCTGCACAGCAAATTGTTGCATTACCAGGATAAGAAACTGAGACTGTGGCATCTTGCGGCTGGTGCTCTAAAATATCCATCTTTTTAAAAATACCTTTTTAGAATTTTGTTCTAATTAGTTATACGTGACAGTAGAATGCACGTTGACACATCATACATAAATGGAGAATGACTTCTCATTCTTCTGGTTGTACGTGATGTAGAATCACACCCTTGGGTAGTCGTGTATGCACACAGGGTGATAATGTCTGATTCATTCTATGATCCTTCCTACCCCCATGCCTCCTCCCCTCCCTTCAGTCCCTTCTATCATATCCAAAGTACCTCTGTTCTCCCTGCTGCTTATTGTGAATTAGCATTTGCATATCAGAGAAAACATTTATCCTTTGGTTTTGGAGGATTGGCTTATCTCACTTAGCACAATATTCTCCAGCTCCATCTATTTACTGGCAAATGCCATAATTTCATTCTTCTTTAAGGCTGAGTAATATTCCGTTGTGTATATGTACCACATTTTCTTTATCTATTCATCTATTGAGGGGCACCTAGGTTGGTTCCATAGTTCAGCTATTATGAATTGAGCTGTTATAAATATTGATGTGGCTGTGTCCCTGTAGTATGCTGATTCTAAGTCCTGGGGGAATAAACCTAGGGGTGGGATAGCTGGGTCAAATGGTGATTCCATTCCGAGTTTTCTGAGGAATCTCCAAACTGCTTTCCAGAATGGTTGCACCCGTTTGCGGTCCCACCAGCCATGTGTGAGTGTGCCTTTCTCCCCACGGAGCCAGGGCCCCACACTTTCCCCAGATTCCCAAAGACTTTAGTGAACTCAGAAGCCCAGGAAGACGGCCTGAGTTCTGAAGCCTCTTTCAGAATTCCCTTGGTCTTTCACTTCAGAGTGGGACTCCACCTGTCCCTGACTCCATAGGACACAGATACAAGGGACAAGCTTAGGAAGTGGAAAGACAGAGCAGAAGACCCAGAGGGTTTTCAATAGAAGGATTTTGATCCTAAAATGGGAGACAAAGGAAAGCAGTGTAGACTGGAGCATCCTGGTGTGTCCTGCAGCAGCTCCTGGCTCCTGAGGGTAACAGCCCCGTGGAGTCACTAGGGTTGTTCACCATTCGTACTGGAAAGGGGCCCTCGCTCCTGCAGGAAGAGACCCAGAGGTAAAGGAAGGAGAGGGGCGAGCCCATCCCCACCCCCATCCCCACCCCCACCTCCCATCCCACCCCATCCCGCACCACCCCACCCCATCCCCCATCCCCACCCCCACCCACCCCCTCCCGTGCCTGCTAAAGAGGCCTCAGGGTCCAAAAAATCCTCCCTAGAGCGTGGGGCTGGCAGGTGTGAAGACCACAGAGACACGAGGTGGGGGCTGGGGGTGCCCAGGAAGGGGTGTGAGGCTGCAGAGCCTGAGGTCGGCAGAGGTCGGCACTGGACCCCTGAGGACCCCCGTGGGGAGGGACCTGGCTCCCTGTGCACCCCAAGGGCTGGTGGCCTGGCTGCCCAAGCCTCAGTGCCCACACCCAGCCTGGGAGCTCTGGAACCACCCGTCTCCCTCTGAACGGCCATATTCACAGCCACCAAGAGCCAGATATCAGAGGCCCCCACTGTGGCGGTGTGGGTCTTGGTGTCCCCAAAGGCCTGTGTTAAAGGTCCCTGGAAGGTGCTGTGGACCAACCAGGTGGGACCTTGTAGAGGCCCTTGGGTCACTGAGGTTGTGTCCCCAGTGGTGATGGTGGGCCCCAGCCCGTCCAGTCTTTCTCTTTGTCTTGCCCTTTTTGCTTATGATGCAAGCAGTTTTGCTCCTCCACGCATTTCTGCCTTAAGGTGCTGCCTCACCACAGGAACAAAGCAAGGGGGCCAACCACCATGAACTGGACCCTCCCAAACTGTGAGCCCAAGTCAGCTTCTTCTGGTTATAAGTTGACTCTCTCGGGCATTTTATTATGGTCTCAGGAAGCTGACTGATTACTAGGTTTCCTGGACATAGTAAAAGGCCCAGCAATACACACATAGGAAATCCCTGAACGTGGTTGAGATTGAATTTGTTGCATCGGCTTAAAGAAACGTGAAATTCATTTTTTTCTTCATTTATAGAAACGATGTGGCATTTCTTGCACTTGAGTAGTATGAAGTGAATCAGCTAGGGTCAGGTTCACCTGCACAAAACAGAAGTGACATGATAGCAGCCAGAAGAGGATAGGGAGTATTTATATCTCACATAAACAAGTCCAAAGAAGGCAGTCCCAGGCTCCTTCTCAATATCTGTTTCACCATCATCACTGAGTAACTTCCAACTGCAAGGCTACCTCATAGACCAAGATGACGGCTGGAGTCCAGCCATCATGCCTCCATTCCAGAAAGAAGGATAAAGGTCAAAGAGCAAAGAGGAGTGTGCCAATTGTTTGTCCCTCTCAGTTGCTAAAGGTTGGTCATAGTCACCTCTCTCTACAATGGAGGCTAAGTAATTTGGATTTGTAGCAGGACTTGTTATTTGCAATAAAAATATGGCTTCTGTGCCTAAGGAAGAAAAATACATTGATACTGGGTGGACAAATTGTAATGTCTGCCTTGTAAAGTAAAATTAATGATTAATATGTATATCTGTCTTTGATTTTTTATTTTTTTGCATTTAATTTCAGATATCCCAAAGTCTATTTGCCTCAGATTGAACACTCCTGACCTGGTGATTGACAGATGATTACTACCTTACTTTATTTTTATTTCAGAACCACTTAAGGTGGTGTTGTTCAAAAGAGTGATAACATGCACATGGCTATTGACTTCAGTTATTTTTTGATGGCTGGAGTCATTTGTTGGAAACATCTTCAGGACACTGTGTTCTCCAGAGCTATGGATGTGAAGTTAATTTAGCTATGAAGGATGCACTCCGGAGAAACAGAGACTCATGGGGAAGAGAAAGGAAAACTCATCTTCTCTTTCCACGTATAAAACAGGGAGAAATCCAAAAGGCTTTGTGTCTAACCTTTGTCAACAAATGTTCTTGGCATGGATTTTCAGGCATATGATCTACATTTGAAGATGTTCAAATCCATTCAGAGTGGTGCTAGCCCTGTGCATGGAGACATCATCCTTTCTCTAAAAGCAAAGTCTGAGGGTTCTCTTCTTTGGGGGGCCACATAAATCATCTTGGTTCTCTTCTTGTCAGTGGGGCCACATGAATCATCCCCACCATCACCATCAAATGAGCAGGAGACGGATCATCACCTACCCTACCACTAAGGTGTCTCCTTAGTGACAGTAGCTTCCCTACAAGGCTACTTCATGGTCCAAAATGACTGTTGGGGTGCAGCCATCATGCCTACATTCCAGATAAGAAAAGAAATAAGGCTACCTGAGTGTTTTGGAAAGGCATGGACATCAATTCCCACACCAAGCCAGAGCAGGTGCCATCGGAGGCAAGAGGCTCACTATTGCCATCACATCTCACCACGCTTCCTCTTGCCTCATGAAGTGATCATTTGTGACCACTTTACTGAGAAGGTATTGACAAGGATCCATCATCCTTGTCCCGCTGCTTTGTTCCGAGTCTTTTTATTGAAACGAATGCATATTCCCATGGAAACACGCTATTATTTTTTCTCACAAAGTGGAAGAACAAAAGAATAATGCTATTAACACTAAACAGGAACTGACTCCAGTTCACATTCAGCTCCAAGGCAGCCCGCAGTGGAGTCCCCAGGTGGACATGGATGATAGGTTATTACGTGCAGTGAGTCCCATGGTAGCCCACATGTAATAAGCCTGAATGTTTTAGTGACCACTTAGGTTTTCCATGGCTAAATAGAATTCAGTAAATCCCCTCCCCATCTGAAGCATCGTTTCTCCTAGTTCCACTTACCCCCTATCAGCTGTAGTCCAGAAATATTAAATAAAATTCATAGGTTCTAAGTTATGAGTCATCCTGAGTGGCCTAGGATGTGAACCACCCCTTTGTCCAATGTATCCACACTGTATATGCTACCCACCTGTTAGTGACATAGCAGCTGTCTATTATCAGATTGACTGTAGTAGTGTGGCAGTGCTCGTGTTCAAGTAACTGTAGTCAATAATGGCCCCAAAGTACAAGAATAATGATGCTGGAAATACAATGTGCTGAGAGAAGCTGTACAATTACCAATAATAAGAAAAGAAGGTCATATGCTGAGGTTGCTCAGATCTACTGTAAGAACAAATCTTCTATCCATGAAATTGTGATGAAGGAAAAAGAAGCATGTGCTCATTTTGCTATCATACCCCACACTGCAAACGTTTTGTCCACAGTGTGTGTTACTTGGTAAAGAGAAGAGATAGGGCCATGGTGTAGGTTGGTGGTAGAGCGCTGCCTAGTCTGTATGTGGTTCATAGTCTGTATGGGTTCAATCTCAAAACCACAAAAAATATCTTGAAAAAGGAAGATGCCTTAAATTAAATTATAAGATTTAGTATTGTCTGCAGTTTGAGGCATCCAGCAGGGGTCTTGGACATGCCCCCAGGTTCAAGTGGGGGCTAATGTATGCTCTATTCTTGCACTTTCACAAACAGGCCTTTATGGTGGCTTAAAAACCAGAGTTGGATCTGGAATTCTCTTTCCTCTTGGAATCATCAGCATGAGAAGATCCAGCCTCCAGTCCTGGCCTTCCACTGCCTTCCACTGCCTTCCCCACTCCTGGCTCTGTCCTGTGGCAGTAGTAGCCCCTCATGCAACCTGTGCACCCCCACGTGCCCTGCTCACCCAAGCTCTCTCCACCCCTCCAGCAGTCCTGGGCCATCCCCTCAGACCTGGGGTGAGAACCTGGTGAAGTCCACACTCAGGAAGATGACCTAAGCAGGCCTTGGGAGCAGACTCAGAATCATTTGGTCTGGGAGAAGAGTCTAGAAGGTGACTCTCTGTGTCTCTGTGGACACTCACTCCATGGGAGCCCAGGACTCAGGTCTCTCCTGCCCACGTGTAGTGATGGTATTACCCTGTAAGATAGAGAAACGTGAAATGCTGCCCAGTCTGTGGCAAGTTCAACACCCCTGCACATGTCCCCCAGGGTTGGAGACACCCTGGGAAACCTCCTTAGTGGTGGTTTAGCTAGATTCTAAAGGATGAATAGACTTGAGAAGGAAGGCCGAGTCTCCCAGGTGAGACAGGACAAGAGTGATCCAACATGAGTAGACACGGTCAGAAAGAGAATTAGAAGTAGGGATGGCAGGTGGAAAGGAAGTAGGCAGGAAGTGAAAGATCACAGACTGCTCACCTAGGGGACCTCTGTGGTTGACTCTAGGACAACCCAAGAAACACGCTGCAGTCTTAACCCCCAGTGCCATAGAATGTGTTTTTATTTGAAAATAGGGACTTTACCAATTCAGTCAATCTAGAATGAGGGCCTTGGCTCGGGACAGAACGGGGAGCTAGTTCAATATGACTGGTGTCTTTATAGAAAAGGGGTGAACTTGGGCACAGACCCACATGTGGGAGAACTCATGTGAAGACGAAGGCAGAGATCAGGGGTTGCTCAGGCAGGCCAAGAAAGGACACAGGTTGTCACAAGTCACCAGCAGTTGGGACAGTCCTGAGCAGTCAGAAGGACCCAATGGTCTCAGAGGGACCAAAGCTGCTGACACCCTGACCTTGCACTTGTGGCCTCCAGAGCTCTGAGATGGTAGACATCTGTCATTTAGGCCACCTGGTCGGTGACACTCTGTGTTGGCAGCCTGGGCAAACTAATACCAGAGCTTGTTGTCTGTCTTCTTCAGAGACCAGAGAGCCCTGAAACATTTTGGAGCAAAGGAAGCCTCACGGTCAAAGCCGTGTTCTGGGAAGATCCATGAGGCAAGTATGACTCGGGCAAGAGGCGTGGTTGGTACCAGCAATGGCTCGGGCTTGTCCCTCAGCCGTTGCCTGCAGGCTGGTGAACGTGAATGCCCGCAGAGGCTGGCCTGGCTCCTGCCTGCTTGCTACTCACCCCCACGGGAGAATCTCAGTGCACAGGAAAACCATGGTTGACTTCCAGCCCAGGGGACATGAACTTGGACCTCATTTCTGCTGTTCCAAGGCCAGAGCGATGGGGCAGCCACCCGCTTGATGCTGTCTGCTGCCGTGTGGAAGATGGAAGAGCTCTGGGTCCTCACAAACATGTGAGGCAGCACATCGCACCCTCCCTTTCTTTTCTTTTCCTTTTTTTTTTTTTTTAATTTTTCAACTTAACAGGATTCTGCAGCTTTCATTAACCCTCACGCTCTGGGGCATCCTCCCTGAACTCAAGACACACGGAGCACTGAACTCAAAGCAGTTTGCTTCACGGTGTCATCCACATGAACCAAAGAAGACTCATTTGATTGCTGTAATTTTGTGTGCCATCCCCAAAATTTCAGAGTGCAAGTCAGAGAATGCCGTAACTCTCTCGTGAGCACTCACGGTTCATACCGTGAGCACTTTGTGGCTTTTTGTTCTTTGCTTTTGGAATTGACAGGGCGGGGGCTGTCATTGCCACAACCGTTAACTGTCTGATTCGAGTGATGTGTCAAAACTGAGGCTTCAGTAGACGTGAGCAGGTCTTCGTATCGAGATAGCAAGCAGCCACAGATGATGGACAGCAGCCGCCGAGTGAGGGTCTGGGAGCATGACTTATGGAACCGATGGCTCTTCTGTCCAGGGACCAAAGGTGGCGCAGGAGGGCCATCGGAGTAAATATTCTGAATAATCCCAACATCAGAGACAGAAATATGCCTTTGATTACTTAAGGACATTTGAGAAAGCCTCACTTGCCTACACTGACCAGAACCACAGATGACCTTGGAAAGGTCAATTGCGGCGGACGGTGCGTTGGGGAAAGACCACTGTGGGCGGAGGAGGGCGGTCTTTTCAGAAGTGTGGCTGTGGGATGACAGAAAAGGGAAAGTCACAAAGGGGAATGTGCATCGAGGAACAAAGTCATTTCTCTTTAAACGAGTGACATTAGACCCTTCCCTTTACAGCGTCACCTGAAATGCAGAACACTGGCTTCTTTTGCAGTATTTTTTCACCTTCCTTATTTCTAAAGATCATCATTTCGAGGATCAGAGACTGTTTCTTTGTCGCACTCATCCATATAATTTTTAAAACTGAAGAGAAAAAAGCAAAGTCCAGCCCGGGCACCCCAGAAAGGAGGGAAGGGCCACAGTTCGCCATCTGTGGGGGCAGGACTCCTTGAGCCGAGAGCTTCTCCTCTGTAGGACGAGGTTGTCATTTTTCTACAGTGTCACTGGACTTAGACTGCATGATTGACAGGTTATCTTGTTTGTTTTTCTAATACTTAAAACACGCCCTGGCCATCCATCCGCTGCCACCTGACCTGACGATGTGACGTTTCTCCAGGTCTATTTTAAAGATTTTTCCCCCTTTCTCTTTAGAATTCAAAGGTTGACTCACAAGGTGTTTGGGTATGGGTTTCTTTGGACCTGTCTACTGGGGATTTGTTCAGCTTCTAGAATCCATATGTCCGTGGCTTTGGTCAAATCTGGGGAGTTTCCCTCCATTCTTTCTTCAAATGCTCTTTCGTTCTTTGCTCTCCTCTTCTGCTGGAGCTTCAGTTGTAGGAATGTTGGATCTTTTGCTATAAATCCTTGGGTCCCAAGGATTTTGTTTAGTTTTTCTTTTTTGCTAATTATTTTCTTTCTATTGTTCCGATGGGGTCATTTTTATTGGTCTGTCTTCAAGTCCATTGCTTAGCATATGGGCACCAAATAGGATCGATCCATCACATGGGACAGAGGCCAGGGCTGGATTGGAGGTCTTCCGTGACTGAGGAGGCTCTGAGCTGGAGGATCCTGCAATACCCAGGGTAGAGGCTGGCAGAGATGGACATGGAAGTCATCAGGGGGGTTTTGCTTAGAAGAGAGGAAGAGATGTTGAAAAGGAGCAATAAGAAGGAGGAAAGTCCAGCAGGGTGGCACACACCTGTAATCCCAAGGGCTCGGGAGGCCGAGGCAGGAGGACGGCGAGTTCAAAGCCAGCCTCAGCAAAAGCGAAGCCCTAAGCAACTCAGCGAGACCCTGTCTCTAAATAAAATACAAAACAGGGCTGGGGGGCGTGGCTCAGTGGTCAAGTGCCCCTGAGTTCAATCCCCAGTACCCCCCCCCCAAAAAAAAAAAAGAAGGAGGAGAAATCAACTCCACATTCTGGACCCGATGCAGGCAGCATGTGAGGAAATCAACTACATTGTCCTATTGAGACTCTGTGTTGAGGTGGTGTCCCTGGAGGATACCAGGTGACAAAAGATCAAAGAAGAGTTAGAGGGCTGAGTGTCCCTTAAAGGCAGGTGGGAAAGGAGACTCATACCCTGGGGTCAGATGAGTACTCACACGGGGCTTTGGGGAAGTAGAAGGGTGGCTGTAGTTTAGATCTTACGTGTCCCCCAAAGCCATTTGTGTTGAAGGCTTGATCCCCAGTCTGTGGCGCTACTGGGACCTGAAAGAAGGAGGGCCAGGGGGAGGTGTTAGGTCCTGCGATATCTGCCCTTACAGGGAATTGTGGGGCCACAGTCTCTTCCTCTTCCTCTTTGCTTCACAGCCACCACGAGGTGAACAGCTTCCTCCACCATGAATACATCATGATGTGAGCCTTGCCACAGGGTCAAAAGCAATGTTTCAACCAACCACAGAGGACGGAACTTCATAACAGGGAGCCTACCTTTCCGCTTTCAAAGTTGATTATCTCAGGTGTTTTGTTACAGCAACAGACAGCTGGCAGACACCGTGATGGAGTTTGGAGTACTATCTTTGGACTTGTACTGGGGATGGATGGATGCAAACAGGGATGAGGCATGTCCAGTGACAGATGAATGCTGAGCTCTGTCATGAGTCTCCTGGTGTAATTCATTGTGTTGAGGATGAGCATGGGGGAAAAGCAGACCACCAGAGGAAAGGGGTAGCCCCATGGTGATACAGAGGCTTTGGATGAGCAAATCCAAAATCAATCTCTGCCTTTTTAGTGCCACCTCCTGACCTGGCATTTCCCTTCAATGTCGAAGAGATTCTTCCACTTTTGACTGACATTACAGGCCAACTTCTTTCTACCTGTAAGTCAGCTGTGAGGTAAAACACACCTTCCTTTCCTCCCAGCTTTATGATCCTAGAATTTCAATATGCTGTGGTCACCAAGACCAAGAATACTGGGTTGGTGACAGTGGTATAACCAAGAAACAAAATTTAAAGAAGTCTGCCAGATGATAATTGTCCCGTTCACCACAGAGATAGATGGTGGTGTTCTGAAAACCCTTTACATTGGGCTCAGGTGGAGGACTGCTGTGGAGAAATTGGAAAATGGAGAAGTGTTGGTTAACGAGTTTAGCAAGTTGAAGTAGCCAACAGAAAGATAAACAGTCGGCCTTCTATATTAGTGGATTGCAAATCAACAGATTTTACCAACGTCGGATTTAACCAACTATGGATCAAAAATATCCCCCCAAATTTCATGAGCATTAAGTATGGATGGATGTCTTTCATCATCATTTACTACACAGTGTAACAACTATTCACAAAGCATTTACATTTTATTAGATATTATTTATAATCTAGAGACGAACCAAAGTGCACACAGGATGAGTTTGAGTTACCTGCAAACACTACGCCACTTTTTATATAACAGTATCCACAAAGTTTGCTATCTGCAGAGAGGTCCTGGAACAAATCTCCCAAGGATACTGAGGTATGACTGCGTTGATATCTTTCATCTTGGTTTATTTTTCCAAAGAAAATCAGGATAAAACTTTTCTTTTTGGCTTGAAGTAAAAATTTCTGCTGGACCCAATGGTGCATGCCTATAACCCAAGTGGCTTGGGAGGCTGAAGCAGGAGGATCAAGAGTTCAAAGCCAGCCTCAGCAAAAGCGAGGTGCTAAGCAACTCTGTGAGACCCTGTCTCTAAATAAATAAAGTACAAAAACACAAAATAGGGCTGAAAATGTTGCTCAGTGGTTGAGGGCCCCTGGATTTCTCAAATCAAGGGGATAATAAAGAGTAGATAAATTTTTGTGGTCCATATAATGTTTTGGGGACTCAGTGCCTCCGGAGCCAATTACAATGACCACGTGGGACCTACCCCAGAGCCCACGTGTCTAGTTTCCAGTGTTCCCTTCTTTATCGTGTAGTCTAGCTGAGCTCCAATTGGCTCTGGTCTTTTTAAAATCTCTTTATGTGGTTCTATCTTTATTGACTGTATCTATCAACCCTTTAGAATCAGAGGGCAGGATATGAAAAAATCAAATGTAAACAGATCCTTCCAACACAGCTTGATGGCTGCTGTAATCACGCCCACCGGAGTGATTTCAGGATCCTGGAGACTGACACGAGACCTCACAGAAATGAGCAAACGCCCTCCTGGACAATTTGATGTCAGTAAAGAAACATGTGTGAAGAGCCAGATCTTAAAGATCTGCCGTGTTTAGAACGGCAAGAAACTCTGCATGTCTGGTGAATGGGCTCAAGGTGGGCAGGTGACCAATGGGAAGGCCGAGGTCTCACCACGGGAAATGCTTGATGCCAGTTCTACAGAAGGTAGGTGCTGAACAAGGAGAGAGGTGGCAGCATCGGGCCAGCGCCTTAGGAAGACCCTTCATGTGTGAGGTAAAAGGAATGGAAGAATGATGAATCAGCCATCGAAAAAAGAATTTTTAAACAAATGTCGCACTGCACTATCGGTAGTGCTGGGGTAGGTCATTGGGACCAGTCCCCCGACCCCAGGCCATGCGCCCTCGACTCTCAGACACACACCCGGGAGCCCTGACTTGCAGTAGTGTGACAGCTGTCAGCTTCACACAAGGAATGACCAAGTGAAAATGAGGGGAAAAAAAAGTGCTATATTACTGTCATTGAGCACTACACAGCAGTGGCTGTGATCCACAGCATACCTGGAACTCAGACCCACAAAGGAAAGTGAAAAAGTAAGAGTGGAATATCAAGAAACACAGGAAGACCTACCGCACACAAACAGGAGACTCACAACGGCACTGTTCAGGGACCCAGGTGTCACATAGGAACCAGGAGAAATGCAAGGAAGGGAATGTTCTAGAACCAGACCAGCAGTTTCTCCTAGGATGAGGAAAGAGCCTTCCCCAGCAGAGCCAGCCCAGGGTCTTGGGGAGTGAGAGGAACATTCTTTCCCTTGCCCCAAGAGCTGCTCGTTGGCCTCTTGGTGGTACATGACTTATGTGAACTTTGTGCTACTTTCTTGAGTGTCCTATTTCACAGTTATTATAAACGATATTTACTGTGTGGGTGGGAAGAAATGATGGGAACTTTTACTGAGGAAATGAGATATTTAAGAGCAAGAAAGGGTAGAGCTGACCAGTGGGATCCAGAAGCCCAGGAAGAGCATCCAGAAGGGTGGAACCGTGGGTGGGTGGTGGCTCCTCAGCCAGCCGGATTGCAGAAGGGTGGTCAGCTTTAAACTGCAAAGCCTTGGCTGAGATACAGGCTCATTTCAGTGAAGATGCTCGTCCACTAAGAGATTGGCTGAGGCAGGAGGATCGCAAGTTTGGGGCCAACCTCAGCAACTTAGCAGGGTCTCTATCTCAAAATAAAAAATATATAAAGAACTTGGGATGTTGCTCCGGGGTACAGCACCACTAGGTTCAATTCCCAGGGTTGGGGAGAGGGAGAGAGAGAGTTGAGCTGGGGATTGGATACTGGCCTAGGGCTCAAAATAAAAATATGGTGTGGGGTTTTGGATTTAGAGTCATCACTATGGTCAGTTAATGTAGGACATCAAATACACAAATGCCTAAAAAGCATGTATTTGTAGATTTTGCAAAAGCAAGCACAGTTATCCTTCGTCATTCATGGGGAGTTGGTTCCAGGACCCTCTGCAGATACCAAAATCCTTGGACACTCAAGTTCTTTATATGAAAAGGTGTAGCACGTTCACGTGACTTATGCACGTCTTCTCCATGTATTTTACAATCACAATGACCTAGATCACTTAAAATACCTTAAATGATGCAGATACTCATGGAGATAACTCTATACTGTGCTACTTAGGGAATAATGACAAGAAAGGAGCCCACACCTGTTTAATGCAGACACAGTTTGGATGGCTTGCTGTTATTGTTGTTGTGTGTGTTTATTTATTGGTTTGTTTGGGTTTTTGTTGTTGTTTTGTTTCGTTTTGTTTTTCTATGAAATGTTTTGGATCCGTGGTGGGTTGATTCTGCAGACTCAGATGCAAAAGGCCAACTGGGAAAAACAGTCCTTGGAGACCTGCTGAGTTCAGTTTTCTAGCTTTTTAGTGAAATGGTAGAGACAGGAACCATAATAGCAGAGAGCTAGAAATAGTGAATAAAAGTGAAACAGGAAAGTACCCTGAATCATACTACAGTGACGCAGCCACATCCATGTTCACTGCAGCTCAATTCACAATAGCTAAACTATGGAGCCAGCCTAGGTGCCCTTCAACAGATGGATGGACAGAGAAACTGTGGTGTATATAAGCAATGGAATATTACTCAGCTTTAAAGAAGAATGAAATCATGGCTTTTGCCAGTCTATGGATGGAGCTGGAGAATATTACACTAAGTAAAATAAGCCAATCCCCCCCCAAATCAAAGGCCAAATGTTTTCTCTGATATGTGGATGCTAATTCACAATAAGAGGGGTAGGGGTGGAGGTAATTCGGACTAGACGGAGGGGAGTGAAGGGAGGGGAGGGGGCACTGGGGTAGGCATGATAGTAGAATGGATCAGGCGTTATCACCCCATGTGCGTCTGTGACTATATGACCTGGGTAACTGTGCAGCACGTACAACCAGATAAATGAGAAGTTATTCTCCACTTAAGTAGAATGTGTCAAAGTGCATTCCACGGTCGTGTAGAACTAATTAGAACAGATTTTAAAAAACAAAATTAAAACAAGAGAGAGAAGAAGAAACTTCCCTTCTCTGTCTCATTCCTCCTCTCTCCCTCCCTGTCCCTCCTTCTGTCCCTTCTCTTTTCTTTTCTATTCTTTTCTTTGTCTTTCCTCCCCCCCCCCCACTCTCTCTTTCTCATTCTCTCTCGCTTCTCTTCCTTTCCTAGAAAGAGCTCACTGTTCCAGATCTCCCCTCTCAGTCAGCAGAGGGAACAGGCGGTCCCATGGGGAAATGGCCACAGGGACCAGAGGCCTGTTGCTGACTCATAAGCATCGCTGTCCCCAAATGGATTAGGGCAGGAAGCTTCGAGTCTGACAGCGCGTGGCCTCTCAGCTCCGCCTGGCAGAGGGCTGAGACTCCCTTGCCTGCGTGCGGTTAGGATGCTCAGTGTCCCCTGAAATCACAAGAGTCCGCTGCCCCTGGGCTGCTCCCCAAAGCCCCTGGGCAAGTTTGGGTCGGCTTCATAAAGCATAAATTGCCAAAAAACACACATAAGTTAAATTATTAAAAGCTTGGGATGGGGGCTGGATTTTCCTTCATTCATCTGCCTTGATTTTTTTTTTAAAACAACGCTAGCTCCAAATACTGTTTAAAAACTAAAAACAATCACATTTTCAAATAATGCGCCCACTGCGTGGTAGCAGTAAAGGTAATCTTTGCCTCCCTGAGCTGCTTTTCTTTATCTGCTCTTCTTTTTAGCAAACATGTTATTCGTAGATGCAAAGAAAGAAAACACACAAGACCAGGCTTGGAGTTGCCTTCCCCAACCTGGTGGGTGAGGGCACTGACCAGGGTGTCTGCTGCTGGTTCCCCTGCCAACCAGTGGGGGGCTGTCGTCTCAGACTCAGAGACCCAGGGCGCTGACCGAGCTCCCCCCCCCCCGTGGGCTCACCCGTCCATAAACTTTGGCAGGTGGGTGGTTTTCTTGGCGTGAAGTTCGTTAGCATGGAGGAGCACGTGGGCCAGAGGCTCTGAGCAGCTGGGATCCCAGATGCATCGGGAGAGAAGCCCAAGTCTTGCCAAAAGCCTTGATGGTCCCCACAGTGAGGTTTCCTAGGACTTTTTACCTGCTTTTCCTGCACCGGAGCCTCCTGCATTTTTGACAAACTCATTGGTACCAGCTCTCCTTGGACACTTTGATTGAGATAAGCCAATAAGAATCATAATAAGCATCAACGGAGGGCGTGTTGTTTGAAAGGCATAGAAAAACTCTTCGTGCTCGACACAATCCCAGTATGTAAGTACTGTTACTGCTTTGATTCCCCCCAGCACCCACCCAGATCTCGTAGAGGCGGGTCAGCCCACCCGCCTGCCCTCACACGGGGGTTAGAACCCAAGTGGCCTGGTTCTGAGCCTCCCTCCTTCTGACCCATCATGAAGGACACAGTTAGAGCAGTCGGCCCATGCAGCATTTTTCTTTCAGTTGCTAGAGGTGGGGGCAATGGTCCCAAAGGAAAACCAAAGGCCACGATGCTGGACACTCGGGCCAATAGAACAATGATGTTTTCTTAGAAGAAAAATCTTTCCATTGAATATTTAAATCAAGACGTCTGCGGATTGCAACTGCTTGTGTAAACAATTCCCATTTGTGAGGAATGGGAGAGGTGCCATATAGATCTCTAGCTCGGCAGGTCAGCAGGTGGACTCAATTTATGGCTCCAGCCCCATCTGGGATGTCCTACGATGTGTTTAGGGACTTGGCAGTTTCCTGCCTGTCCTCTCAGTCCCCTTCCTGTGCAGTTTAGCAGCTCAGCAAATGGCTCCCTGCTCTGCACCCCTCCTCCCAGCCTGCTTTCCACAGTCACTGGCCACCCCAACCGTCCTGGTGGCCAACACTTGCTTGTTGGGATGGTGAGAATCCCCAAAACCTCTGCTAAGGTCTCAGCCTCTCCACACCCAAACTGGCAAATGCTCCAAAGAAAAACAGCATTCTGGAAAATTCTCTTTTCTCCCCTGTTCTTCTTTCCAGGATTTGGGTTCATACAATGTGGTTCCCTTGAAGTCCCTTCAAGACGCCAGCGCCTGTCAATAGAGTCACCTTCGTCTGGATTCTTCTTCTGTGGCTCTTAGTGGTCTGCTGCAAGCTACTCATCATCTCCAGAAGCAGGGCTCCTCCATTTCAATTTCAAACAAAGGGAAACAGAAAAGAAATGCCCCTACCTGCTGTGGGATCATCATCCACGTATGGGACTCCACACGTGCAAATCTGTAATTTTCAGTTTGAGGGTTTTTTGGTGGGCTGACAGCTGCTGTTCTTGTTTTGAAAAACTGAAGTCATCTCCTTGTCTCTAAAAATAGACAATTAACTAATTCATTGTCTACCTAAATCTAAATAATTATGAATTGTATTTATTTACTGGTTATTTTTTTTTGGGGGGGGGGTGGGGGGGTTACCAGGGATTGAACTCAGGGGCACTCGACCACTGAGCCATATCCCCAGCCCTATTTCGTATTTTATTTAGAGACAGGGTCTCACTGAGTTGCTCAGCACCTCGCTTTTGCTGAGGCTGGCTTGGAACTCTTGATCCTCCTGCCTCAGCCTCCCCAGCCGCTGGAGTTACACAAGTGTGCCATGGTACCCAGCTGTTAATTCTGCTTCAATAATCACCATACGTAATCATAAATTGTTAATGCTGGAAGGAAACTTCAGGAAATTTAATAAAACTCTATTTTCAAGATAAGGAATTATCCTAAGGGATAGATAGATTGTGACATCATAAGGGCTAGAATTTTCCTTCTACTTCTCTAGTTTCCACCTAGTTTCTCCCCCTGTGGGCCTTATTAAATATTTGGAAAAAATATTTGTACAGATCATGAATAATGGACAATGGATGACTTGGGAACATGATAGGGCACGCCAAGTACAAAGTCCCCACGCCTCTTGGTGATTCTCACAAACAATGCCTGATGGCCAAGCAGAGTGGACACTGAGCTCTGTGTCTGCTGGCCGCTGCTTAAACAGTAGGTGACTGAGGTGACACCAAAGGCATTGGAGTCAGGCTGCGCTCTGCCACGGTTGGAAGGAGGGCAGGAGGAGGGCTCCGAGTCCATAAAACCATTGTCAAACGCAGGTGTCCCCTTGGCCTGCCAGATGCCACTCTTCTGGGAATACCTGGCACAGTGATCAAGATCAAAAGGTCCCGAAAAGAGAGGCATTCTCTCCATCTCACCCATCCCACCCCGTTGGTTTCAACCCCAATCTAGATCTTAAATTCACCTACTTCTCCCAGTTCCCCTTGCTGATACCCCAGATCCAGTCTTGTTTATGTTGTGCTTGGACCCTTGCAGTATCCACCTTAATGACCTTCTTCCTTCCATTTCTATTCCCCTTCAAACCGTTCTTCTCTCAGTGCCCATACCAAACATTTCTATAAATACATAATCACAGTCTTGCCACATCTGACTTAAAGCCTTCAAAAGGCACCTGTCACTCCTGTAGAGGGAAATGAGGCACCAGGCTAGTTGGGTATCAGTCCCCAGGTGGACGAATGTTCCTGAGAAGGAATTTGGCTCCAGGTCTCTTCTTGCCCCATTTGTTGATTGGAGCCCGAGGCCGTGGGACATGCACAGATGTCTAGATGCAGGGGGCCACTCGGCTGTGAAAGCTCTTCCATCCAGTGCAGAGTCCCTGAACAGGTGGCCGTGGGTGGTTTTGACGTCTTAGGAGGAGGTCATCTGCACGTTTCTTTGCTGAACAGTTGGAAATGCACATCTCGCAGGAGAGCCGCAAAGGCCGCTTGGGGGTGAGGGAATTTTCCTTCTCAACTGCTCAACCCAGTGTACACGGGCTGCTACCTTCCTGAAGCAGGAAAGACCCCAGCATTAGGAGAAGGGTTCCTTCACAGGTGGATAGAGGTCCATCTGGCGTTTTGGAAGGTGACACTTTTGATAGTGGAGGAAGGAGTTTCCTCATAATTAACCAAGATCAAGAGGCACAAACTGGAACCAGAGGGCCATCCCACCCTGCTGAAAGTGTGTGGTGGCATCATTTACAAGGAAGAGAGAAAAGAAGGGAGGGAATGAGGGAGGGGGAGGGGGGTAAGGGCGGGAGGNTTTTTTTTTTTTTTTCAGATTTTGGAGACACACACACACACACACACATAATGAGTTATCTCTGGGATGGAACCCAAGATTGAACACAAAATCCATTCTGCTGGGTTTTTCAAATATTTTATTTTTAGTTGTAGATGGACACAATATCCTTACTTATTTGTTTTGAGGTGGTGATGAGGATCGAACCCAGAGCCTCACTTACAGGATCAATTCAGTGCCCGTGTGTTTTGACTGCAACTTATCATATGGGGGCAGGTGTGGAATTTTCCCTCTGAGGCATCGTATTGGTGCTCCGCTCCTTTCACGCTTTGGGGCATTTCGGATTTGGGATTTTCAGATTAGAGATGCTAAACCTGGGACAGATTTTCTCTGAATGTGGGGACCATGATGTCCCATCTTGGTGTCTGCAGAGACTGGCATGTCAGGCTGCGCTCTGCCACGGTTGGAAGGAGGGCAGGAGGAGGGCTCCGAGTCCATAAAACCATTGTCAAACGCAGGTGTCCCCTTGGCCTGCCAATTGCACCTTGAGGTGGAATTGCTCAAGGTACATGCTCAAGCCACCCCACCGCCCCCTCACACACCATTGTTTCCTGAGAACCTGGGGGTGGACGGTGTGTTCTCTCATGGCCTGCTGCCCCCCATCCCCATTTCTCCATGAGCAGAGCCTAGCACGGTGGTGGTGTTGCCGGCCACTGGGCAGGGTCATCAGCTGTCCACGCTGAGGCAGCAGCACCCACTGCTCTCCTCCTTTGTGGGCAGCAGGTCCGTCAGTCCCCTCCGCAGGCGAGGTGGCCCTGTCCCTCCCTGAGGCTGCATGGCCCAACCCTGCAGCTGGCCCCACACCTTCAGAGCGACAGGAGTCCTCCTGACCAGCTCTGAGTTCCCATCCTACTGCGGCCCTGGGCTCTTGAATGCCACCCTGGAGATGTCACACTTCACCCGCCTTCCCGAGTCTCACGCGCGGGGAGGAAGGCCCATGTGAGAGCCTCGTGCCCTGTGGTTACTGGAGAATGAGGCTTGAGTGGCTGTCCTCCTCTGTCCCCTCCCGTCCAGTAGGATAGGCAGTGCCCCCATCCAGTGGGGACTGAGCTTCCGTGTGATTGATGTATTTCTTTGATTGTTTTTTATTTTGCTTCTTGGTGGAGTACCGGGGATTGAGCTCAGGGACCCCTGACCACTGAGCCCCATCCCCAGCCCTGTTTTGTATTTTATTTAGAGACAGGGTCTCACTGGGTTGCTTAGCACCTCGGCGGTTGCTGAGGCTGGCTTTGAACCCTGGATCCTCCTGTCTCAGCCTCCTGAGCATCTGGAATTACAGGCATGCGCCACTGAGGCCAGCTGATTGACACTTTTAGATACTTTTAGAGGACAAAAAGAAAAGGAGAAGATCAGAACATCATTTCACACTAGTGAGAGAGGATGTGGATCTATGTCTATGTGGGTGTGGGGTTGAGTGTGAGTGGGTGAGTGTGTGTGTGTGGGTGAGGGTGTGGGGGGGACCAAGCTTTGCTATCCCCTTCTCCTAGCTGACGCTTTTCTGCACATGCACATTGGGATCTTTCTCTCTGCCTGTCTGTCTCTCCGTGTGCCTCCCTCGCTCCCTCCCTCTGAACAGCTTTATGGATTTATTATTGACATACCATAAAGCCGACCCATTTCAGGTGTCCAGCTCAGTGGTTTTCAGTGTATTTACAAAGCTGTGAGGTTATCACCATGCTCTAATTTTAGAACATTTTCACCACGCCCAGAAGAAACCTTGAACCCCGAGCCACCCCACCGCCCCCTCACACACCATGGTACCCGCCCCAGCTCCTGGCAACCCCTGCCCTGCCCCTGCCTCTCAGAATTTGTTGATTTTGTGTATGCACATAAATGACATCATGCTCTATGTGGCCTTGGGGTCTCATTTTGTTCAGTTTTGGGCTGTTTTGAATAGTGCTTCTCTTTCTATGCATTTGCAGATTTTGATGGAGAGCTGTTTTGATTTCTGCACCTTGAGGTGGAATTGCTCAAGGTACATGCTGGTTTTCTGTTTGGCATTTGGAGGACCCTCCCCACCACCACCACCACCACCAGCTGGTTTCCAAGTGAATTTTTGCTTTAAGCAAAACTTCTCACACTGCTGGGGCATTTGGGGGAGGGGCATGCAAAATGGCACGGATGCTTTGGGAGACCACCTGGCCATTCCTCAAGTGGTGGAACAGAGCTTTGCCGCCTAGGAACCAAATCCACTCCCAGGGATACGCCCCAAGAGGGAGGAACTCCCAGAGTGGACAGGGCCACCCAGACCCACTCACCACGTTGGTAGCAGGCCTTTGAGTCCTCGTCCCCTGGGAGAAGGAGTGAGCCACTCAGAGGAGCTGCTGGGAGACACTGGTGACAGGGACCCCTGGGTTCTCCATCTATGGCCGAGACACAGAACCATGCAGTTAGAGACATCTCATTCCTAGCACTGATTTTGCTGATGAAGAAACCAAAGTCCTGAGTGGACCTGGGGTCTTGGGCAGAGACAGAACCAAACCAATACACACACTGAGCTCTGTGTACCAAAGCAGGTGGCCAAGGGCACTTGGAAATGCCAGGGAGTTCCCAGGGGTTTCCCCTGAACTCTGAATGTGAGGGCTATTTCTCTTCCCCATGATGATGGTTGTCACTAGGTATCTTTGCAAGAAAGTTATGAAATGAGTATTATTGAGGGTCAGTATTCAGGTCATACCAGCAACAATGTTTTAATAGCACTGTTGAAATATAATTCACATACTACAGTGTTCTCCTACGTAAAGTGTAAAATTCTTCTGTTTTGGTATATTACATAAATAATTTTATAAATCCTGGTAAAACAGAGCATAAAATTGGTCATTTTAGCCATTTTTGAGTGTATGATTCTGTGGCATTAATTACATTCATGGTGCTGTGCCACTGTCACCACTATCTATTTTAAAAACCTTTTCATCATCCAAAACAGAAGCTCTACACCCCTTGAGCAATAAACCTCATTCCTCCCCCAGCCCCTGGTAGCCTCTAAGTTAATTTGTGTCTCTATAAATTTGTCTTCTGTTGATATTTCATATTAATAGAATCATATAATATTTTCTCTTTTGTGTCTGGTTTAACTCACTTCACATTTTGTTTTCAAGATCCATCCACATTTTTCAATGTAACAGAACTTCATTCTTTTCCTGACTGAGTAATATTCCATTGTATGTACATAGTGCCTTTGGTATATTCGTTCATCATGGACGTTTGGATCATTTCCACCTTTTGGCTTTTGTGAACATAGCATAGGAGCAAACACTGGCACACGAGTAGCTCTTCAAATCCCTGCTTTCAATCCCTTCCTGTTCACACCTACAAGAAGCATTGCGGGATCATATGGCGATTCTCTTTCACTGTCGAAGGAACAATCCAACTGCTTTCCCTAGCAACTGCACCGTTTTGCAGCAATATCAGCAATATTTGAGAGTCAGTTTCTCACATCTTCACCAACGCTTTTTTTTTCTTTTTCTTTTTTTTTAAATGTAGCTATGAGAGTAGGTTGGAGTGGGTCCTCATGGTGGTTTGGATTCGCATTTCCCTGGTGTCTCAGGTCAAGCTTCTTTTCATGTATCTTCTTTGGAAAAGTGTCTGTTCAAATCATTTGCCCACTTTTAATTGGCCTACTTGTCTTTATTTTCTGTGGTCGCATTCCCTTATATATTCTGTCTGGTAAACACACACACGGCTGCAAAATATTTCCTCCCATTCTGTAGGTTACCTTTGTCCTGTCTTTATAACGTGCACTTTGATACATGAAAACTTTTGTTTGTTTGTTTGCTACCAGAGATTGAACCCAGTGGCACTTACCCACCGAGTCACATCCCCAGCCTTTTTATTCTTAATTGTGAGACAGGGTCTCACTGAGTCAATTAGGGCCTCGCTAAGTTGCTGAGGCTGGCCTTGAACTTGTGATCCTCCTGCCTCTGCAGCCTGAGATACTGGGGATCACAGGCATGAGCCATGGCACCGGCGTACAAACGTTTTTAACTTTGATAAAGTCCAATTTTTTCTGCTTTCTCTTTTGTTACTTGGGGTTTGGGGTCATATCTCAGAATCCATGGCTATATCCAAGATCGTAAAGATTTACCCCTGTGTTTCCTCCTGAGAGTTTTAAGGTTTTCGATCTCATATTTAGGTTGTTTATCGCTTCTTCCCTTTTCCCCCCCTTCTTTCCTGGGGCATTATAATGACACCTGGTAAGGGACTCACTGTGCCACATCTGTACGTACCCCTGACGTCATTGGCTCTGTGTTCTTCCCCCTCCCCCGTTCCCTCCCCCATCACCTTGCTCTGCTTTACCGGTCTCTACCTCTTATCGTCATTGTTGCTAATTTAATTAGAGCATCACCATATAAATATCAGCAGGACTCGTTGTGGTGAATTTGTACTTGAACACAGCAGATTGGCTAACCCCTCCCCCAGCCCTCCCCCTCCCTCCTCTTGACCACCTTCCTGGGCTCTGTCAGTCTCCCCTCTGTGCTCCTGGGATCCCTGCTACCTTATAGTTCATTACCCTTCTCCTCTCCCTCTGTTGCTTCCACAGATCAGAGAAAACATTCGACCCTTGACTTTCTGAGTCTGGCTGACATCACTTAGCATGACGTTCCCCGGCTCTGTCCATCTACCAGCCAATGACATACCCCCCATTCCTCTTAGGGCTGAGTTCAGCCGCACCGAGTTTATCTACCTTGAGTTAATCATTGCACATGGCATGAGGTGGAGACCCATTTGATCATGCTGCAAGTGGCTGTCCCTTATCACCAGTGCCATTTTTGAGGGAATTTTCTTTCCTCATTGAATGGACATAGCATCCTTGTTGAAAAATCAATTCAAAGTTCAAAATTTAAAAAAAAATGGGTTTATTTCTGAACTCTCAATCTTATTCTATGGGTCTATGCTTTTATCCTTAATTCAGAACCATTTTGATTTTGCTTTTTTGATTACTATGGTCCTATGCTCAGTGTGAGGCCAACTTTGCTCTTTCTTTTTAAGATTGTTTTAGCTATGTGGACACCTCTTATAATTCCATATGAATTTGAGGATCAGTTTCTTCCATTTCTGCAAAAAATACCATGGAAATGTTGGCAGGGGTTGGGTTTTGTCTATAGATCATTCTGAGTAGCATTGACAATTTTTTGTTTTTTGTTTTGGTTACCAGGGATTGAACTCATTGGCACTTAACCACTGAGCCACATCCCCAGCCTGTTTTTTGTGTTTTATTTAGAGACAGGGTCTCATTGGGTTGCTTAGGGACTCCCTAAGTTGCTGAGGCTGTCTTAGAACTCAGGATCCTCCTGCCTCAGCCTCCTGAGATACTGGGATTACAGGCATGAGCCACCATGCCTGGTAGCATTGACATCTTGACAATTTTAAGACTTTCTACTCATGAGTGTAGATATCGTCCCATTTATTTAGATATTCCTTCATTTCTAACAATTCTATGTCTTTATGTTTCCGTGTGCCATCAGAAAAAAAATAGAGGCCACAGTTCTTGCCTTCTAGAATATACTAGGAAGCAGGTAGATGATTTTCTCTTAGGTAGTAGTTAAAGTCATTAACTGTCTCACGACTTTTTGGTGAGTCTTACTTTAGATCAGCAATTAGCCATCACTAAATAGTGAGAATCAATGGGACACCTTCAGGGTGGTTTCTCTTTGGAGGAGCATTAGTTGGACAAGAAAAAAGCCTAAAAGTGAGATCTTTGTTATTAAAAGCAGCTCCTTTAAGCAAAGCCAATATGAGAAGATAAAACCATTAGGTCATTTGAAAATTCTGTAAAGAAACAAATGATGGTAGAAAAAGAAATATTTGATATGTTTGGCAAGTGATTATTTTCCCCTGACAGTATAACACAGACTCCTACAACAAAGAGGAAGGGGCTTAAAGAAAATTGAGGAAAGAATGTTTGCAAATGAGATGTAAAATCCGTTAGTAGTAAACAAATGAACAGATTCTAATGGTCATTCATAATTCAGAACAAGCACATATTATTAACAGCAGAATGCCATATTTCACCTATCAGATGGGCCTTGATTAATATATGTGTGACACTGTGGGGCACTAGGGAATCTCTCAACCTGGGTTGGGCATATTAATTGGTGGGACTCTCTGGAACATGATTTGGCAACACCCATTAAAATTTCCGTGGAAAATATCCTTTGAACCAAACAATTTCTCTGTTAGAAATTTATCCTACCCACATGCTCACAAAATTATGCATGGCAGACTTGGAAGGATGCTCTTTTTAGTATTGTTTTAACAGGGGGGAAAACAAAACAAAACAAAACAAAAGCAAAGTTGAGAAAAAACTGAAATACCCATAAAAAAAAACAAGAATTGTTAAGTATTAGGCTTTATCAATTCAAGAAAATATGGCACGTTTTAAAAATACAGTAACAATCCTGCTACTTGTTAGCATATTTAGGGAGCACTTTGGTTGATTTGAAGGTGAGGCTCAGAATATTTGACTAAGTAAAAGTGCAGGGCTAACCTGTGTGAGCAATGGTGTAAGGTGGCTCATCATGGTTTACAGCCTGTCCACGCACAGACATGGGTGCTATTTATCCAAAGTTTACAGAGCAGACTGCTAAGTCGGGGCTCATTGACTGGGGGCCAAGGCAGGGGGTGGGGGCGTTGCTAAGACACTTCCACGAGCTTCACTCCAGCCCTCTGTACCTCCTGGGTGCTTACCACATGTGCCTCTGGTGCTGGTGTTCAATTAAACTTTGCAAACACTCAGACGACTAGCTTTAAATGAGCACTTTCTAAATTTTTGTGAAATAGATAGACCTTTGAGCCAATGAACTCTTGTTCATATGGAGAAGTTCCTGTGATGGCGAAGCCTTCTGAATATGAGTACTTGCATTCATTAAAAATACACATATGCACGCACACATCTTCATTGTTTCCAAATTATTTTTTGTCTGTGGCAAGAAGAAAACTGTGTGTGTGTTTGTGTGTGTGTGTGTGTGTACTCGTATGTGTATGTGGATAGTGTGCATGATGAGGGGAAGTGGGTTGCTGTGTGTATGTGTACTTGTGTATGAATAAGTACTTGTCTATGTATGTTTGTATGTTGTGGTATGTGGTGTCTGTACATATGTCTATGTATGTTTATGTGCTTACATGTGGTTTTTGTTTCTTTGGGTGGTGTGCATGCTGTGTGTGGAATATGTTGTAGCATGTCCTATATGTGCACATGTGTGTGTTTATGGATGTTTCAAATGGGCATGTGTGGTGCACATTTGCATCTCTGCACATGGTGTGTATATGGCCTGTGTGTGCACATGTGCGTAATGTGCAGTGTGTACAGTGTGTGTGCTTATGAGTGGTATCTGTGCATGCATGAGATGCCTGTGTGGTGTGGGTGGCATATGTGTATGCATGTATACATGTGTGCACGTCAGTGTGTGACTTTTGTAAATATAGATGACCATTTGTCAAGTCCAACTCACTGAACAGGGGCCAGAGGGAGCCAGTAGGGTCACAAGCAACACAAGGAAGGGGCTCCCAGGCAGAAAGGGTCTTCAGGGAGGGGATGGTACCTGGGAAGGAGCCCCTATCCTGCAGTGCTGCCTGGGGACCTCACTGCACTCTCCATTGAAAACATGCTGCAGGTAGTACATTGTTTCAAAGATAAGTTGCAGCCAGAGAGATTTGTAATAAACAAAGAAGCCACATATATAATTGATAAGTAACTCCCAGAAGCTCCTATTTAGAAAATAAACATATAGGTGGTGGTTACCCATCACCCCAGCAGCTCGGGAGGCTGAGGCAGGAGGATCTTGAGTTCAAAGACAGCCTTAGCATCTAGTGAGGCCCTAAAAAAGACCGTGTCTCTAAATAAAATATTTTTTTAAAGGGCTGGGGATGTGGCTCTGTAGTTAAGCATCCTTGGGTTCAATTCCTGGCATAGAAAAAAGGAAGAAGAAAGAAAGGGAACATTTAATAGAAAAGTGGAGAAAATGCATGAACAAGGAATTTGTAAAAAAAAAAAAAAAAAGAAAAGAAAGAGAGAGAGAGGGAAGAAAAGAAACTTTAAAGTCAATAACGTAGATATAAGGATACTCTGTCCACATCCCTGGAGAGAAAGTTCCAGTCTCTGGGTCAAGGGTCCAAGGCGGCCTTGTCCAACCTCTCCAGCCCATGTGAGAACCAGTGCATCAAAGGGACATTCGCCCATGTCCCCCTTTTAAAGAGATCCATCCATATGCATGCATTATTGGTAATGATGAGAATCGGGGGAACATTTAAAATATCCATCAACGGAGGCATTTGTGGGTAAAGTTTTAGATTTCCAAGATGGAACCTTTGCCTCCGCCAAAATGAACACCCATGTCCTGACCTGGCTGAGTCTCTAAGGCACTGTGTGGAGGGGAGAAAGCCCGCGGAGGAATGGAACTTATGGTCAGGCAGCTCTTGTACAATGTCTCTGCCCTGGTTCTTGCTGCCTATCATGCCGGGGAAGAGGGTCAACACACTGGAGGAAGGGGCCAAGTGTCACGGGCTGACCAAGGAGCTACACCTCCCTCTTCAGCTTGGAAATCACGAAGCTGTGTTTTCAGACATCAAATTGGATCACTGCATGAAAAGCATGACAAATGAGATGTAAAACGCCGTCGTGAAAAACGTGATTGCGTCTCTTGTTGGGTGTGCATTGGTTAAGTATGGGTCAGGGGAAGGGTTTAATTCAATTTAATTTTTTTCTAGTTGCTCTTCATTTGTCACCCACCACTGGGGTAATCACCATTACAACCTGATCCTCAGGCTGAGGAAAGGTTTGAGGCTGAGTGCCCTGCACACAGGAGACCCCTGAGAAGACCTTGTTCTTAGCCCATTCTGGTCCGCCATTAGCCAATGCTGTTGGACATCACCTGAGCCCCAGTGGCACTCCTAGAATTTGGCTCAGATATCAGCAAGGGCACATTTCCTGGCGGAAACACACGTGCCTCTGATAAGCGTGGGTTTTCGGAGCCTCTTTATTTCTGTGTCCAGATAAAGGAGAAAGGTGAGCACCCAACTCCACTGTGATGGCTTGACACATCCAGAGACACCTGTGTCAGGGCTGTGGGCAGGTGAGGCCACCCCGCCTGCCCGTGGACTTCCGTCTGTATCAGCCATCTCAACGGAGCTCTCTGCAGGCTATGGTGTCTCACATAATACCTGCTGGCCACAGGTGGCTATTTAGCACCAAGGACCTTGAGTTTTACGTTTAGTTTAACAAATTTAAATTTAAACACAAGTGTCCACCTATGGCTAGAGGCTATGGTATTGGAGAGCATAAGAGGTCTAGATGCCAAGAGTGAACACTTCCTCCTACTACAGGTGTGCACAGAGGGCCCACACAGAGAGCTGGGGTGTGCAGTTCTGGGTCACATGTCCAGTTACCAAGAACAACGGTGGAGTGGCCCCTGTGGGTGAGGTCTGCCTCTGGTATTTTAAAGAAACATCCTACGGGTTCTCCTCTTCACTTTCTAGGAGAGGAAACTGAGGTGGAATGGGATTAGGCCCCTTCCCCAGCACGGCCCAGCTATGATGGTGAGGTGGGGTCTCATTCAGACACTCTGGGTGCACAGTTTTAACCACTCAGCTGGCCCCAAGCTGGACAGCTTCACATGCTCTTCCACAGACCTCTACCCATAGGCCAAGCTGCTGCCCGCTCTGAGTCGGCCTTCCCCAGGGCACAGCCCAGGCTTCGCTGGGCATCAGCTGGGCTCTTCTTTGGGGGGCCATTTGGTCCTCTTGGCTGCTACCCAAGGCTCTCAGAGGGTGGGGGAGAAAGGGAATTTGGAGCACTCTCTTTCTTCCATTGTTGAGGGAATTAAGGAGGAGAGGGCGGCCTGGGCCCCTGGCCTGACACAGAGGACTTGTAGAGAAAGCAGATGTGCAACACGGCACCCCCAAGAAGCCCCCTTGGGCTTGCACCTGTTCCTTGCACATTGATGGACATGGTTGAGGAAGGCCAGCAGCCACAATCGAGAGCTAAATGCGTTTTCTGTGGGTGTCACTCCCAACCGGCAGTGCCTTCTCGGGGTCCACCATAGACTTTGGACTGCAGATCGTGGCCCTGGCAGGTTCTGTCGGGTATAGATCACCTTGGAAATCACTTTTTTCCCACTGTTTTTTTTTTTTTTTTTAGATTATTTTTTAGACGTTGATGGACCTCTTTATTTTATTTGTTTATTTATATGTGGTGCTGAGAATTGAACCCAGGGCCTCACACATGCAAGGCAAGTGCTCTACCCCTGAGCCACAACCTCAGCCCTGGAAATCACTTTTGAAACCATGTTTTCTTTCTCAAAAAAAAAAAAATGTGTTCATGTGTTTATGTTTATATTTGCTTTGGTTTCCTTATCCTGCTTATGGATACTTTCTGATCCATTTAAATTCTGAAAGCTTTTTAGATTTGGGAGCTTGGATGTGTCAGGCATGGCTCATGCTCACCAATTACCTGTGCTTTTCTCTCTTCCTGGCACATCCTGTACCCATCTACCAGCCTCTGTGGAAGCCACATAAAGCCATGTGACTGAGTTCTGGCCCAAACTGTATGAGCATCTAGACCTGCCCATAAAAATCCCCCCCACACAACCCCCACTCTCTTTTCCTGTCTGACAGAGTGAATGGAAAGAGCCGGAGACAGAAGGTCTGATCCCTGAATGACCATGTGGAGCACAGCATGCCCTCCAGCTCACCCAGGACCACGCGATGAATGAGAAGTACATTTTTATTTCATGAAGCCCCTGAAATTCTAGGTTGTCTATTATAGCAGTGGGTCTGGGTTGTTTTTATTTTTTAGTTGAATTAAATTCGACTCATACCCTGAAAAATCTCTCATCATTCCATGTTTGATTCACTGTTATCCCATATAGAACTCGTAGGGACTAGTCTGTAATAGACAGTCAATGCTGACTAACTTTTACTTTTCTTAGATAAAAACCTATTTATACCTGATCTTAATGAAAGCCATAACATTAAGGGCCTGTAAATCCCTTCAGTGGTTAATAAGAAAGAAGGGAATTGGATTCCAACCAAAGGGAAGATGCGTGGTTCTGACTCAAAGACGCAGAATAACTCAGCTTTGAGATTATGAACATCAGCCCCTCAGTAACTGGCAAAAGACCAAATGTATGTCCGTTGATGCAGTTGGAGGTAAACATAACGCAGGACATAATATAAATGATTTGAGTGGCCTTCCACATTAAAAGCATGTCAGCTTCAAAATGTATGCATAAACAACATGAGGGAGAACATTTCTACAGAGCAAAAATAGCAAGTTCCTATGACAGACCTGAGTTTGGAATCTTCAATCTGTCGCGAGACGTCCCAGGTCTGAAATGTGGTAGATACGGGAGGGTTAGGGACAGAGGTAAAGGGTCATAAAATGGGTTCTGTCGAGACTTGGGGGTCATTCTTAGGCATTCAGACTGTTTACCTGAAGCACAAAGAAAAACTATGGGAAGGTTTTAAGCGTGATTGAATTTATGATGCCCAAAAGTCCATCTGGTGAAGTGCTGCAGGGGTTTGGTCTATTCCTATGTCCATGCCCCAACCCACCAGGCTTCCCTGTTTCCTTGTTGGAGTCAGCCCTGACGTGGGATGTGCAGAGCTCTCTTAGTGGATCCTCGCTAGCTCATGTCCTTACCTTCCTGCTTACGTTTCTCATGGGTGAGCCTTCGGTAGGAATAGGAAGACATTAATGTCAAAGTTTCCATTGTCTTTAATTTTATTAGGAAAGGATTTGTGAGTTGCCAGTTGATACACAGGAAAGTATTCGGATGTGGAAATGATTTGCATAGTCCCTGAAATTCTGAGGTTTCCAAGAAATTCTTCAAGAGCGCTTCTAGGAAAAAGAAATTATTCACTAAGTCATGTCAGCAAATCTCTAGACATTCTCAGAGATGCTCTGAGAGACCTAGAGCACACACGAAGGATCTTGTCTCCGTGCATACATATCAAGTTATAGAAATGACGAATCATTTAAAATGTGGTTTAAGGAAGGTTTTTTTTTTTTTTTTTTTTTTTTTTTTTCTCAGCCATCTTCAACATTTTAGTCATGCCCACACTCAGGGAACATGTGAGCCTGTATACCCATCTTATAGATGTTCAAGGTAGAGGGAATTTCTCGATGTCAAGGAAGACCTTATCAGAGCAGCCAAGTCAGAACGATCATCACGTCATTACCACTAAGATGGTTTTATCTCCTTAACTCACCTACAGTCTTTGTGAGACAGTCACCTCTTCCATCCATCTAGCAGCCCCTTGGCCTGATCTGAATGCAGGGAGGACTCTCAAGCATTCCTGAGAAAACTGCATGTGTGCACTGTAGGCTTTTTTCTTAAAGACTTCCAGAAGGCTCCATAACAGAGGCCCATTCACCACATCTGACTATTGCATTCATCAGTTCATATTTAATTACAAAGTGTCTTGGCATGAACTTCTTTGGATTTATCCTATTTGCCAAATTTGGACAGTTTTCAGCTATTATTTCTTCACATACTTTTGCTATCTCTTTGTTTCTCTCTCTCCCTTCTCCCTTTGAAATTCTGATGGTAGCTCTTTTGTCATTCTCCCACAGGTAACTGAAATTTTCTTTGTTTTTCTTTTCCTTCCTGTTATTCAGATTGGATAAATTCTATTAACCTGTCATCCTCAGCATATCATTTTATATCGACCATCTCCTCTCTTCTATTAAGTCCTTCCAGCAAACTGTGCCCTTCGTTTTATTTTGTTGGTTTGTTGTTGCTGCCAGTTGGTTTCCAGTTTTTGTTTTGTTCTATCTTATTTTGATTTTTTGATGACTACCTTTCAGATCTACAATTTGCACATTTACTTTTCGTACCATTTCCTTTTTTTTGCTGACAGTTCAAAGCTTTAGTTTGTTTTAAGAGAATTTCTCCTTGCTCGTTGAAACATTTTTGATAGCCGCTCAAATAATTCCAACCTCTGGTTCATCTTGGGATCGCCATTTCTCGTGCACATTGTCATTTTCCTTGTTCTTGGGATGACGAATGATTTTCTGTTGTATCCTGCACATTGAGGATCTGATCAGACTGTGGGTCTTCCTTAGTCTTTGTTTGTTAGCAGAAAGCCCCCTAAGTAAGAAGCAGAGGTGTCTGTCAGCTTCCCTCTGGCCCTTCTCTTTGAAGGTGGGTGGGAAGGAAATTGCTCCCTCACCATGTTGTCACCTTTCCTGAGAAAGTGGGGAGCAACCCACACTCACAATGACTCTAAGAGATAAGTTTAGCACCCACCAGGTTCTGCTGATGCCACAGAAGGGGTAGAGGATAACTGAAGACCAAAGAGTCCCACCTCCCACCAAGTTATTTTGCCTCATTGCTTTGGTTGAATACAGTTTGTCAACTCCAAAGCTCATGTTGGAGTTTAATACCCGCTGTGAACTACCAGGAGGGCGAAAACCTAACCAACTATCGTGAAGTTTACAGGTGGGATATTTGGTAGGTGATTAGGATTAGATAAGGGTGTTATAATAAGAAGAGAATGAGAAGCCAAACACACACACACACACAAACACACATACACACACACACACACACGTTCGTTCTCTGTCTTTCAATGAAGCCTTCACCGTCCGGGGATTCTGCCAATAGAAAGTCCATCATCAGTTGCAAGCCCTTGACATTGGACCAGAACCCTGATCCAACATAAACCTCTTTTCTTAATACCCTACCTAATCTCACATTGTATTTTTGGTAGAAAATGGACAAAGACATTTATTGATGCCGGTGGGAGTGTAAGTTCAGCTTGCCTGAGCTCATTGTGGCCCGTGGATTAGCAGTGGACAGCACCCTGGAGTGTTTTAGAATCACAGACCTAGAAATAAGACCTTGTTTTAACAAGACACCCAGATGATGATTCACGTGTGTACTAAAGTCAGAGAGTCCTGATCGCAAACACTTCTAATTATAAGTGACAACCAATGACCTGTCTAAAACACATACAACTACAATTGCTTCTCTGCCAACAGTACAAGGAATCCACAAGCTTCAGATATTTCCCTATCTAAAGAGGCGGGTATTTGACTGAAGACACTCAGAAGGCTGGTCTCCACTTGTGGAGGCCATGTGGTTATCAGAGGTTAATGAATCTCTGCTTCCATTCACCTGTGATTCCAAATGATGACAATTTTTTTAAAGGTGAATTTCCTGCAAGAATGCTTTCTTTGAGGCTCAGTTTTTACTTTTTTTTTTATATTCCAAATCCTCTAATGAAAGAAAGAAGCTTTTGAACAAAATGTAAGTCTATACCCATCAGACCTCTGAGGGATGGAGGTGTGTATCCATTGCCATTAGTCCTTAATTAGCTTTCTGTGAACAGTCTGAATCCGAGTTATTCATGTTCTCTGAATCCCTACTCACAGCGATAGCAGTTTTCTCATGCATGGGAATAAACAAAAATATTTCTAGGTACCCCTCAATGAATGACGGAGACTCTAGAGGGTGGCCTGGACCTATTAAGATAAGAGCCTGTGTCTCTGGACTATTTTATGATGCTGTAGAGATTTGGGTAGACTTTTAGAAAACTGCTCGCAATGTAAATAATTACGTCCTGACCTGTAAAATGATTTTGTCCCACAGAGGAACAGTGACTACCATCCCATGCCAGTTTTGCCTCCATTTACAAACTTGTTTAATACTCCTGGCACGACCAGCATTGGAGACTCAACAGAACTTCCAGTGACATCTTACCCATTTGTTCACTTAATATTATATTAAATAATAAGCACAGGTCCTTGAAATGTTATCTCTGCCCACATTTGATTTGACTCTTGATTATTAAGTGTTTTGTATGCATTCCAACAGGAAATATTTCTATCTAAACCCAAACTCTTTGAGGACACGCATGGAAACTTGATGCTCATTAGAGGATGTCACCAAGACAGCTTTGCATACAGAAGCACATTCGCTTGACATTTATAGGTGAAATCTCATCATCCGAATGCTCCCCACTCCATCCCCTCACAGTCTTTGCCCAGGATCACAAGCCTCTCCACACATCAACACCCATTCTTTGAACCTTTGCAAAGTCTTTGGAGGGACATTTAGACACACATAACGGACACTGTGTGTGGCCTTCTTTAGGATGACATCTCTGACATTTTCATTGCCTCTCCAATCATGGTACCTGACACATCTTGGTAAAATTCCAGTTCTAGCTTTTGACAGATAGCTCTTGATGGGCCTCATAGTCTTGGGATTAGAACTGTCAAGAGCATCCTTCCTGTTTTTTGTTACACAAAGAGCTCTGCTTTGTGTTAAACTCTCTTTGAAAGCATTTTGAATTGTAACAAAGAAAAAATCTTTGTGACTGCACAGAGAACAGATTGCACAGAACACTGACGGTTCTCTTGTGGCAGACCTAATTCCTCTTTGCTCCTGTGTTTGGGTAACATGACTGCAAGCGTCTAGGAACAGCACCCAAATAACTCAGGTCAGGAAAGTTCACACTTGGTAACCCCCACAAGCCAATTCTCTTCACCCCTAGGTCTCCCACTCAAATGCTTGACAGGGTGCTGGTTCAAAGTCTGTGCCCATAGAATCCTGAAGGAAAAGCAGGGTTTGTCTTTTCAGTGGTGAGACTTTGGGAACCAAGGTGGTGGATCTCCAAGTACCATGTCATGACTTGTGCCTGCAGCAGCAGATTTACCAGGAAAACTGTAAAGAAGGAGATGTGAAGAGCTGGACTCGTCCTAAACCCAAGTCTTAACACAGGTTGGCGTGGGTGGATTTGGGTAAGCTGCCTTCTCCTGAAAATAATGAGCCACAGAGAAACTTCAGCCACAAGACATGAACTGGAGCAGACATTGGCTGAGTCATCTCTCCTGTCTAACAGGTGACCCCCGACCTCCACCCTTCTATGAGCAACCCAGACAACCTCCTCTAGAAAGCCTTCAGCACACTCTCAAATACCTGTGTCCCTGCTCATCTTTGTGGGGGTTTTTTGTTTGTTTTGTTTTCTCCTAATACCAAATTCTATCCTTTGGCAGCAATTTAGAATAACTTCCTTTTGCTCGGTTTTGGGGCTACGGTGTACCACCCTCTGTGCCATGCTTTTTACCCACCTGAAGACTGCAAAAGTAGACTTTCTAATTGAGATAGGGAACCTCCGTTCGCTGAGGATCCTGTGTGTTTTGCAGAAAGCAGTCACACTATCGTTTTGTGTCTTGGGGAGTCCTGTCCCGATTCCTACCTCTACTCCTAGCTCTCTTTTAAGGCACAAGTACAATATTTCCCCATTTGTGAACGACGTCATCTGGTCTACCTTTTCAAACAAAGGTAGAAAATGAGCTTTAGAGATGTCACTGGACAAAAGTGGAAGATTCTCTGGAAGCAAACGAGGCCCTGTTTCATGAGGAGGAAGAAGAATAAATAAACAAACAAACAAACAAACCATGGTGGTCTCTCGGGTGTTCTCATCGTCTTCAGGTGTCGACTTTTGGGGCAAGTGTTGGATTTTCCTTTCACCAAGTGCATCCTTTCAAGGATACACATCCGCTGATCGGAGGAGCCATCCCCAGGTGAGGGCCCCCTGCACACACACGCTCCCCTGTTCTAACAGGACCCCCCCCCGCCCCCCGTGAGCCACACTCCACCCACCCAGGGAGAATGGATCCAGCAGTGGCCTTCCTCCCTGGGAATGCATCAGTGGAGGAAGAGCAGGGGACTGCTCAGGACAGGGCAACAAGAAAGCTCTCCTCTGCCCTGACCCTCCAGGTGGGCTGTGCTCTCCTGCATTTCCAAACCGCACTCTACGGGGCAGAGGAGACCCTTGAGCTTTGGCAGGGTGAGTGGGGAGGAGGAAGGTGGAGGACTCCACCTCCCCTTTCCACCTGATGTTTTTCGGTTCCTGCTGAGTAGCCCTGGCTACCTCCTCCATTGTCACCGAGGCCCCGCCCAACACTGGTTTGACAACCTGTGCACACTTCAGTCCAGCTGCTGAGCCGGGGGGAGGCTGGCTGCCACCCTGCAATTCAGGACGCTCCCCTTTGACTCCCTCTGTGCTCAGCTCAGGTGGTCTACACCCCTCCTCTGCAGTGTGCACTTTCTGTTTCCTTCCTGCCTGGATCCTCTCTCCCACTCCGCTGTGAGAGCAGTGGCTTGGCTTTTGTTATCAGTCCCCCTCCCAGCAGTGTGTACAGCCGTTTCCTTCGCAACCAGGCGTATCCTGCCTCATCTCATCTTTAAGTCTTCAGTGGCTTCCATATCTACATCCTGCTTTCTCTAAGGTCAAATAACCTTTCTTTATCCTTCTTCGATTTCTGAGTTTCTGGCTTCTGTTCTCCTCAGAACCTCCGGATTTTCTAGAAAGCTGGCTTCCAGATGCGGGGGTGGTGACAAGAATATCTCCGACGGATCTGGTCTCTTTTCTCTCCAGAAGCTCCTGTGCATTCCCTGTGTGTGATCTCGTTAGCCTCCCAGCACCGCTGTACACCAGGCAAGCGACAGGTGTTTACAGAGAGGGCCTGGGCCCAAGTCATCTCCAGACTGCAGGGTGAGTTACGAGTGGCACAAGGCCTAAAATAGAAACTGCTTGGGTTGCAAGGCCGTTCTTTTTCCGCTCAGAGGATCGGTAAGAAGTTATTGTGTGTGTGTTTTTCTTCCACCAACAAACAGACATTTAATCCTCCCAGATAAACCTGTCCTCACGTTTCCCATGGTTTACCTACTGGGACAGGATCGATTCAGCCGGTTTGGCCAGGTATCAGAGGTGGCCCAGGCAGCGGACTCTTCCTCTTGCATAGACCTCTCCGCTCTCGCCAGCCACTCACTCAGCCCTTCACCTCTGTTCCGTGCTGAGTTGCTCTCAATTCTTAGGGCTGTGTCTTGCACCTGGGTTTACTCTCAGCAGCTCAGGACTCTGGCCAGTTTTTCTCTATCTTCAAACCTCAGCTAAAAGGCTATTATGGTCCTTCTCTTCTGGGTTCAGTCCCCTTGCTGTCTTAGACGTTTGTATGTGATACAAATGAAATTCATGACCATTTTTTTTCTCCATTTTTCATCCTTCTATGGTTGTAGTCACAAAACGGAGGGCAGAGAACGTGCCCTTTCATGTGTTTTTCCAGCCTGAGTGATGTTCTGCTTAGGGCCGTGGAACAATGGAGCCCAAACTTCAGTAACTCAAAACCACCGTTTTTTACGTGGCTTATGATCTGTGAGTGAGGTACTTGGGGGACGCTGGTGGGGAAGCTCTAGCTCCGAGCTTCTCGTGGGGCCACAGACAGATCTCACCTGAAGGCTTGGTGGGTTGGCCACGTACCCTGGCTCACAAGTCTGGCAGATGACACCGTCGTTGGATCAACTAAACCAGGCTGTCAACTAGCATGGAAATTCATGGCCCCTCCAACATGGTGATCTTAGGGAAATCAAATTTCCTGCATGAAGGCTGGCTTGGCTGAGAGGGAGGTGCCCTGAGAAGCAGGCAGAGGCATGGTTTCTCTGACCTAGCCCCTCAATACCACAGCAACACTTCCACTGCATTCTGAGGTTCCCAAGGGAGTTGCAAGCCCAGCCCAGATTCAAGGGAATGAGGATTACACTCCACTTTTTTAGTAAGGACTCCCAAAGTCACCTTGCAGATGAGTTTTTAGGATAGGAAATATTGTTGCAGCACTCCTTGGAAGATAGAGTCTGCCCGTGTCATACTTTGGGTTAGTTATTACTCCACAAACAATACTGAATAACCATCAGTGAAGCCAACCTCTACCTTGACCTTCTGTGAAATTGAATACTAACAGAGCCTCATGATTCCAAAAGGCTCTGGAGCAAATTTCTCGTTTCTTTCTCCTGAACCACCATCAGAAACTTATCAAGAAGGTATCTGGGCCCACTCCAGGCTCATCATATGGAGTGTCTGAAGGTATCATCAAATAATCCCCTCTCTCAGGAATCCTAAGGTGCCACCCAGAAAAGTTAGAGAAAATGCTCCATTGAGGGTTGTACTACTTGTCTGTGACCATGTAGAACACACTTCCAGAACTTAGCAGTCCATGTAGAACAATAAATATTTTATCATCTTATAGTTTAAGTGGGTCAGGAGTGTGGGAATGGCTTAGCTGGTTGTCTCTGACTCGCAGTCCCTCACAGGCTGAAATCAAGATGTTGACCAGAGCTACAGTTATTTCAAGACTTGCCTTGGACATCATGTGCTTCTGAGCTCAAGAAAAGCAAGTCAGCTGTGGACATAGAGAGAGGAGAAGGGAGAGCCACAGCCTTTTTATGACCTAACGTCAGATGTGAATACCAATCCTCCCCCTTTTTATTGGTGCTAAGCTCATGCCCTACTACTGAGCTACATTCCCAGACCCACACCCATCCCTTTTGCTGTGTGCTGTTTGTCAGAGTCAAGCTCCTGATCCTGCCCACATCCAAGGGGAGAGAATCACACAGGAACAAGGATGCTTTGGCCTTTCTAGAGGCCATCGGTCACAGGGTTGCAGAAGGTGGGATTGCATGGAGCCCAACAAGAAGTTGGTAGCAGCAGACTAGAGGGATGGACAAGCAGGGGTCAGCTGAGTGCACACTTGATTGGTTCCAACAACAAAGGCTGAAGGAATCTGGCAATGAGGAGGAACATAGATCTGGACTCTGAGACATCCTCAAAGCCTCAAGTTGCAGGGAAATCTTGACAGTGTCTTCTTGAGAAACAGGAGAGGACATGTCTGGGCCAAGAGGAGAGAGACACAAAGGAGAAATCTCACTCGTTTCATTAGGACTTGTTCCCCATCGTGGGTGAGAATGTTAGCAATGTGGAGACGTGGCCTCTACAGGCTGGAAATAATGATCCTATAGTCTCTGCGTCAGAAGGCCACTGTCCATTCAAATTTGTAGTTTGAATACCCCTTTTTCTGCGCTCTAAAATTGATCCCATCCGTAATCTGTTGTTAGGAGATAATAAAATGAAATCAAACTCAAATCTAACTGGACCCCTCACCCAATGCTATGAATAAAAATGACTTCAGAGAGAGAAAAAGAAATAGAGAGGGGATGGGGAGCCAATAGAATGGCTATTCCTAAAGATTTGACCAGCTTGGATTTAAGTAGTTCTACCTCACTCTCTATTTCGTGAACCCACAGCATGAAAACTGTTGTTATAAACCCCAACTTGGAGAGAAACAACAACTCCCTTTATTCAAAATTTCTGCACAGGGGAAGAAATGGAGGAACAGCAGAGGAAAATAAAAAATGTGCAAACCCCCCCAAACAACCTAATCTGAAAGGAAACGAGCTGAGAACAAGCTTCTTCAAGTGTTCTGGACTGTAAAGGAAAAAATTAAAGGAATGTGAATTTGGTTGTGAAGAGAAAATTTGCAGAGATGAGATTTCTTTTTAAAGGAAAGGACAATGTGGAAATAAGGAACCAAACTGAGGCTGAACCTACCACCAGTCACAGAGTTAAATAAATCAAGAGCAACAGGAAACTAAACACATACGACTAAAGACAGGTCAGGTTTCAATTTGTGGCATAATGGAAAACCACATAATTTGGACCAATAATTCTGCTGAAAAGAACCTTCGAAAAAAGGCAAAAAGAAAAACACATACCAAACTGTATTCATCTAAATGTGTCTATGCAGAGATTGGTGTGTCTGCGTTTATATGCATAAGTGTTCTTCTCTCATCTCTCTACAAAGCCTCAAATGCATCAAACAGCTAAGAATATGGTGAGGAACGTTCTGGAATCCAGCAAATTAAGCTAAGTACTTAAAGCTAAGTTTTGTCCTCAGGAATTTCTAAATTCTAGAAGCTAGAGTTTGGAGGCAGGCACTCAAGGCCCCGGTAAACTCACACCCCCCGAAAGATGCCAAGAAAAGACCTTGGTGATCTCAAGGAATTATTAATCCCTCACAAAAAGCATCAAGGCTACCCATTATCACAAGTGAATTTTTGTTTAATGTTGGATATAACTGGTGTTTTGGGTACATTTAAACATTGCAGAAATTGGAAAAGAGAAAAAAAAAAAGATGCCAACAAATTCTTTTTTACAGTCAGAAACATTTTTCTTTTTTAACTCAGAGGCATTTTCTAGACTGCAAGACAGAGTCTTGCTTGTTTTGGGACTTTCTTCTTTTTATGTTTTTGAATGAAAATATTCTGCATAACCCTCAAAACACATCAAATGTATCTAAACATGTAAAACTCAAGGTCAAGGAGTCTATAATGCAATAGGAGAGGCAGGAGGGCAGGAGTGTTCATTCTATTTCCAAGAACACCCCAACGTTAAAACTTTTTGAACAATGCAAAATCGTAGCATGTAGAAAACATGATTCTAAAACCTAAAAACACCAATGTGGATGTTGTAAATAGAGAGTGTAAAGAAAAACGTAAGAACCTGGAAGAGCAACTGGCTTCTTTCAGGACACTAAGTGGAAGCTACTCTCAGCCAGGAGCCCAGCTGCTCCATCTGCTCCTGCGGAGGAGACGAGGAGACGATGCACTTTGTGACATTCCTCTGGTCTATTTCTTGCCCTTCTCTTATGCAGATATGAAGGCCCTTCTTGCTTTCAAGGAAATAATTCTGCATCTTTACATCCACCTGCCCTGATGTTTGTATGTAGCACAAAAAGCACACAGTGGACAGATACTTGCAGCAGGAAATACACTGACCCTAGGGTAGGATTTGTCACAACAGAGACATATGATCACAACTTTAAAATTCACGAGAGCACAGCTTTGACGTGTGCCCTACGGGCTACTGACGCAGGGCAAGGCCAGGCTGCTGGATGCTGCATATTCCCTTTGCAAGCTCGCTCAAGCACTGCAGAGGAAGAAAACGTCTCCATGACTGTCCCTTTGTAGCAAGAGCAAATAGAAAAGGATCCCCCAGCCCTGCAGCTGTACAGGTGTTCCAACGTGGGTCCATCTCAGCGGCTGTGTTCTGCCAGCCTATGGGCTTTGCTCTTGGGAAGAGCCAGTGGGAAGAGCATGTTGGACAGAGATATTGACCTTACTATTCTAAACTGATCACGTCCGTCCACACAAATAGGACATCTTCCCTCAATCTACAGGGTCCGGCAAATGGCCACCTTTCTGGAAGGCCTTTCTTGGGTTACAAGCTCCTCAGGTATCCTCTCTCATCCAGTATTCAATATCAGGATCACCTAGTGAGCACTTATCTCTGCGTTTTTCCCAGATCATGGGCAGGTTAGTCTATTGTCCATGACTATCACAAATATCTGAGAGAATGCACTTCTAGAAAGCAAAGGTTGATTTGGGCTCCCACTGTAAGAGGTTTCAGTCCATGATCAGTTATCACCGTCACTCTGGGTGGCACGTCATTGGCTGGAGTATATGACAGAGAAAAACCACTTACGTCCACGGTCAGGAAGCAAAACCCAGAAAGAGACCAGGGTCCCACAGGGCTCTTCAAAGGCTCTCCACCCTTGACCTCAAGACCTCCTCTTGGGCCCCCGCCCCCCTGTTAAAAGATCCCGATACCTTTCACTAGTGCCTACTGGGGGACAAGGCCTTTATCACTTGGGCCTTGGTGGATGTTCCAGATCCAACCGATGGCAATGGGTCATCTCAGAATGGACAGAGCTGCCCACCCACCCTTCCCCACGTGGCTTGGGTTATTTACACTAAGCCGGAAGCCGCCTTGGCAACAGAGGTAATGGGAATGGAGGAGACGGCTAAGTGCTCAGAGCTCACTGCCGCTTTCGCTGAGGAGCAGACAGGCTCTGGCCCACCCTCCCCATGTCCTCCCACCTCGGTCACACTCCTCCATGCCCTGGATCCTGTCCAGCTGCTTTTGTAAAAGCCTGAAAGTGTCCTTCAATGTCTTTGCCTATTGTGTAATAAATTATGCTCAATTTTCATTTCTTCTTCTTATCCGAGTACTTGACTTCCTCCAAATAGGAGACCCAAGGTCACTTCAGTTTAGGTGGCTTAAAAAAAAAAATCAGTTCCATATGTGCATTGTACTTTATTCAACAAGCCACAACTGAAAGATTCAGGAGTAAACGTTCCATCCCCAGTGAAAATAGGTCAGTTGAGGACTGTTCCCTGGCTCTTTGACAACGCTGATTTAAGCTGGAGGTGCCCTTCTGCTAGTTACAATGAGCAGCTGAGTCAGAGAATAGTAAACTGTGTGTGTGGTTCCTCGCGCCCAGGAGTAGAGAGAACGCTGCCCCCTGAATCTTGATTCACAGGGCACACAGTGCTTCAGGCACTGCTGAGGCCAGTAGGACTGCGGGTACCACCGCATCCAACTGTGTGATTGAGCCAAGAAGCAAGAAGTAAGAAAAGAGAACTGTTCCATCCCCCAAGACCTCCTAGGGACCTGTCCCATGTTCTGTTTCATCCTCAGGATGGAAGAAAGACATTCCATAGCACGCTCAGCCATTCTTATGGTTTAGATATTAGGTGTCCCCTGGATCTCATGTGTGACAAAATGCCAGAAAGTTCATAGGTGAAATGATTGGGTTATAAGAGTTTAGACCCAATCAGTGCATTGATCCCCAGTATTAACTGGGCGGTAACCGTAGGCAGCTGTGATGGGACTGGAGGAGCTGGATTGACGGGGGCATGTCCTTGGGGTTGATATTTTGTCTGTGGTGAGGGGACCTGTTTCCCTCTGCTTCCTGGTGCCCTGTCCTAAGCTGCTTCCCTCTACCACACTCTTCCACCATGTTGTCCTGCCTCACCTTAAACCCCAGAGAGTGGAGTTGGGTGTCTATGGACTGAGACCTCTGAAATCAAGAGCCCCAAATAAATTTTTCCGCCTCTAAAACCTCCTTGTGAGGTCTTTTAATAACAGCAAAAGATGACTCGAACCCCACTCTAAAGACAAATAAAGGAAGAAACAACCTTGGAGTAAAAACCAACTCTACCTGCCAAGACAGAGATATCTACCTGCACACACCCTGGACTGGCTTTTGCTCTTTGGATGACCAAGGGAGGTGACGGGGTGAATGTGCTTGAGAAGGGATGTAGCCCATGGAAACATGAGCTCAAGTGGAAAGTCAGCAGCCTGTCTGCTGAAGAGCTGGCTCCAATTCCAGTTCTGCTGGTTCCTGTGATCTTAGGCCAGCAAGGTGCAGCCTGCTCAGTCCCTGGTTTCCTTAGCACTTGGTTCTCCTGGCTTCGCAGTATCCACCGTGACGAGGCTCCCTGGAGTGGGCTCTCCACTCCTCTTGGCTTTGGCCCTCGAGTTCTGAACCACCCTGCGTTTCCCAGCTACGGAGTTCACAGAAACAAGTGGTGCTCAGCAGAGCACCTCTCCGAGTGCCCGGGCTCACAAAGCACAGCACACGAAAGAGGTCACATCTTTCATCTCCAGTGTCCTTGTCCTTCTTCACAGAGGACAAGACAGGAAGCAAAACCAAAGAAAGACTCCATCCCACAAGCCATGTGGATTATAACTGTTCCTTTGGGCTAGAAGTAGACTTTGACTATGGGGCCATTGCCTGACCAGTCTCCCTGTTAATATCCACTTCACCCAGACTCCATAGGTCTCTTGTTTCCAACATCTAATTCTTGATTTTATTGAACAGCTGCCAGGGCCCTCCAACATGACTACTCCCAAGGTGGTCCACATCAGTGAGATACAGAGACAAATCACCCTCCACCTGGATGCCAACCAGTGCACTGGACTCCCTGAAGGAGAACGAGAGCCTGGCTGTGCCATGGGTGGTAAAGGCCAAAAGGACAGCTGGGGCCAGGTATTTCCAGTATGGACAGAGGCCCTGGGAGGGCTGAGCAGGGATCAACTCCATCTTAGAAAAGCTAGCAATGTCAGAGTTCCAAGTTATGAGTCCCCAAATCTTAACCAAGGGATGGTGTGGTGCTATGACCTTGAACCTGGAGCTTAGAGAATGGTATTTCCAAGAGACCTCATGGACATGGACATCAGTGCCAGCCTGTATTCTCATCAGTCTCCCCCTCCTTTGTCCTTTCCTCCATTGCAAATGCAACCCAAGTTCCTCACAACACAGACAGTCACCGAAGCAAAAACCAAGAGGCACTTAGAGTTACAAGAGCCCGTGGGGACATGCAGCAAGTCTTGTAGGGAACAGCAAGGCTAAGAAGCCCTCCTGGGAGAGAGCACACTTGATCCAGTGCGTCTTCGGAACCCAGTGTCATGGAGGAGAACACACTGTCCCAGGAATGCCCTGAGGAACAATGACATCCCCCTTGACTTCCCTGGCTTTCCACCCATTAGTCTTTCCCCTGGAATGATGAATTTCATATTTCGCTCCATAAAGTGGAGTTCCAAGATTGAAGAAGGAGCTCTGGGTATCCATTACCAGCCCAAAGCACATCTAATGACAGACTTCACCCATCTGCAGAGACGATCCTATAGTGGCAACGGCTGACCCCAGTCCACTCAGGGTGCAGAATACGATCGTGACTCATTCCCAACAGGCTTTACAGGAAATGCACCGGGGACATTTCCCCCTCTCAGGATCCCCTCTTTAGAAACCTTTCTGGTTGTCTGACCGCTTGTCAGCAGTCAGAAATGAGCTTCCATCTTAAACGAGAATACTGCGCTCATGCCACAGTCTTTTTAGACTCTGGCAATAAGGACAAAAAGAGACAGCCACCAGAAGTGCATTTAAGCCACCACAAGCATTTGGGGGTTCATGACCCATGTAGTTAGCAAAAAAGAAAAGAAAACCACACTGTGTACCAGCACTTGCTGAGACCAGGCTGAACCCTGTTTTGAGAACAATCTGGTCAGAGAGCAAACCCTTGGTTTCTGTTGGTACCTCTTCACTAGAAATGGGTCCCCTCTGTTTCCCAAATGGGCTTGTCGTAGATTCACAAAGCACGAGAGAGAAAAGAAGTGTCCTGGCTTGGGATCCAACATCCCGTCCCTTCTCCCAGGCCCCAAATGTTCTTGTCCTTATCACCAACGAATGGCCTCACACCTCAAGCATCCTCCCCACTCGAACTTCCTCTCCTCTTCTTTTCTTACCTCCACTGTCCCCTGAGGATTCACGTACCCTCTACCCATCTCCAGTGTCCCCTCACCTCAGATTCAGAGGTGGGGCTTGACTCTTCTTGAAGACACTTGGTTGCTTTTCCACATGGTCCGACTTCAGCCTCTCTCAAAATCCTGTGACTCCTGTCCCATGCTCTTTGGACGCCCTTCCCGTTCTTCCCTATCCTCCTGCCCACGTTGGTGACCGGGGCAATCCCTTCATGGCTCTGCCTCCCTCCCTGAAGACGAAGATGCCTGTCTCGAGGCTCCCTCCTGCCAGCGTGAACTCACGGTGCACCCGACCACCAACCCCTGGGCTCCTCTGGGTGTCCATCTTCCCAGAACCTCTCTCTGCCTGGCAGCTGCTTTCTGGCTCCTCATCCCCACTGTCCCTGTCTCAGACTTATTTTGCCCCTCATATGTGCACCTCCCTCAGGCCATAGAGGCTTTGCCCAGACGCCCAGATGTGACCGTGTTGAGTTTTCCTTCCAGGGGAGACGCCTGTAAACCACTGAGTTACAGATATGTTGAGCAGACAAATGGAGGTACACACTCCATCAAAGCAGAGCCACGACTGTTCTTTCTTCATCAGGATAGTCGCTAATGAGCAGCATTATGCATTATTCTTATAATCCAAAAGCTTTTTGTAAACCCTTGCTGGAAGATTAAGGGATTGATTAGCATGCCCCGGAGAGATGCCGGACTCACACTGTGGCTCAGCTCAAGTGAGAGTGCCTGCGATCCTGTCCTCATTGTCCCTCTCCAAAGGCCAGCGTGGAGGCTTTGTGACTAGCTCCCACAGCATCTACAGGGGGCAGGACTAAGCAGGCCACGTCCCCATTCTGCTAGATGCATTCAAAACCCAGGTCAGCCCTGTCTGGGCACCATCTTCTCAGTCAGGGCAATGGGCAGGGGTCAAGCTCTCCGCAAACTTTCTGCATTCCAAGGTCGAAGAGCAGTTTTACAGCGAGGGATAGCTGGGTTATCACTGTGGTTGTGGAACCCCAGGCCGACACCATTCTAGAAAGAAAAGAACCCATCCACCATATTGAGGGCAGAGCAAGAGAATGAAGGCCAGGGACAGAGAGGGTCTAGAGGAGGGCACTTGAGTTCAGTGCCAGCTCCGATCTGCTATCTAACCTCAGCTAAGTCAGTTTCCTTCTTTGAGCCTCAGATTTTTTCTGATGCGAACAAACAGCTTGTACTGTTTCTCCAAACCTCTAAATTCAATGCGATGTAGAAACCGAGGAGTGTTCTCAAAGGCATGAGAAACCATTAGTCAGAGATTAATCAGAAGAAAATATGTGACAACAAAGGAGGTTTGGGCACAAGAGGAGCACATCCTCACAGACCCACCAGGGTGACAACCTGGGATGACAGAGGAATCCTAAGTCCCCACGTACTAGGGACTGATTGTATCCCCCCCCACCCCCGTGACGGCTTTTAAGTGAGTAGTTCACTCTTATAGTCACCGTGACATTGACAGGGAAGTGGAAAAGAAAGACATTGGGGAGCTGAGCGAGAAATAAGTACCAATGTTCAGAGGTGACAGTGACCCCTCCCTGCAGTGTCATCTCAACATGCCACCGAGTGTCCTGGCTAATGGTGGGAGGGGAAGAGGGGGTGCCCTGCTGATATCAGTGACTAATGCATTCTGTATCTGATTTATAGCTCACTGATTGTGACCATGTCTCCCGCCCTCAGGAAGAACCCCCCCCCCCCTGCCCAGCCGCCATGCCTGGCCATCGGC